>NC_080042.1:22067736-22437915 GCF_012489685.1 Lotus japonicus | reverse complement strand
CTCGCACTAACTCCTAAAACGACTATGAAACAATCCTCAAGCAATTCCTGAACTTTCTTCTTCATTAATCTTTCTCAAAGGCGAACTCCTGTCACGCTTACACTGATTCTATGCGTGAGTCGGAAAAATAAACGGTTCTGTAAATCCAGGTCTTACACTTCTCTCTCCTATTTGCAAAACCCTCATCCTCTTCGATCCTCTCTCGCTCTCACTCATCTCTCTTCTACCCAAACCTCCTACCTTCAACAATGGCGAATTCTGAAAGAGCTGACTCCGGTGAAAGGTCCGATTCCGCCGATGGAAGAGTATTTCCTAGAATGGTTGTGGGTCTTCCAACAGGGCAAGTGGGTCATGTTCTGCGTCCTAGATCGACTGAGGGTGCTCAAGCACAAGTCCAATACGTGGAAGATGTTGTTCCCCTATCTCAAAGAAAATGTGCAGTTACCTGCGTTTTCCCTCCAGAAGATCTCTAAGTTCTTGCTGAATGGAGATTTGACCTCGACAACATTGCTTACAATGGAGTTTATCTTCGTCCTGAAGCTCAAGCTCAAGGCTGGGAAGGGTATTTCCAAAGACTCCATGGTCCAGTTTATGCTAAACTTGTGAAGGAATTCTGGAAGCACGCTGACTGCAATGAGCATCAAGTGGTATCATTTGTTCTGGGAAAGAGGATCATCATTTCTGAGAAGTTTTTTGCAAGGCTTCTGGGGGCAGAGGCAAGCAATGGCTACAGATCCCAGTTGCAGGAATCAAAAGTCAAACCAAGAACCAAGGAGCAGGTCAACATGGCTCTTTACTCTACATGGAAGCCAGGAAAAAGTGACTGCAAGACCATGGATCTTCATCCTGATTTGAGAATCTGGCACAAGATTCTGCTAAACTGCATAAATCAAAAGCCGAAGGGAAGCTCTCCAGATTACATCAACTTCACCCAGAAGGTGTTGCTCTTCTTTATAAAGGAGCACCGCAAAGTCTGCCTGTCCTACTTTCTCTTCTCTTATCTGAAGGAGTGCATCAAGAAGTCAAGAACTACTGCTTCACCAAGTCTGCAATCAAATACATACCATTTGGCAGACTGCTTTCTGACTTCTTCAAAGAGATCAAACTGATAAGGGCTCTGCAAAAATTAGGATGTACTGAAGACTTGACAATAATTACTGGGGATGTCTTCATTCCTACATCCATGAAAAGAATGGGCCTGGTAGAAACAAAGGCTGAAGTTAAAGTTGCTGATGCAAGACCAAGAAGAAGAACCCATCTGAAGGACTACTCCCTCTGGTCCAAGGCTGATGACCTAGAGGCAATCATAATCTACCTTGATGATCTGAAGCAGCAAGGTTATGAGATTGATGTGGATGAATTCTTCAGAAATCTTCAAGATCCTCCAGACTTTGAGTCTCCCAGGAAGAGGAAGACTAAGAGAAAGCAAGTTGAAGCCTCTGAGGAAAATGATCCCTCTGATGGTGATGACAATGATGATGATGAACCACCGCCTCAGAAGAAGGCCAAGAATGTCAGGATTGTGACTCAAGTCACTCATCTGCAACAAACTCAAGAGCCTGCTAGAACTGCACCTTCTACCAGAATCACAAGATCTGCAGCTAGAGCTTCAATCAACCAACTTCTCATTCATCACCCCCTAGGGCCTCATTCTTCCAACCTTCCATTGAGGAAGAACCCCTCTGGAAAATGCTCCAAGCTGACAAACCCTCTACTTCCACCTCACCCATTATTCTTCCACACAATCCACAACCCTCTGAACCAATAATTTCTGAGACACAAGCTCAAGAGATACCGAACCCTGAAAAATCACACTCTGAGCCTCAACCCTCTAATCACTCAAATGAGGAACACTCTAAAAGAGAAGATCTCTCTCCTTGTCCCACTATCTCTAATCGTACCAATGTTCTTTTTTCTTCTCATTCCAATAAATCTGAAGCTTCTCGACGATTCTTTCAACTTGTCAGAGAAAGAGTTTCAGAAATTCCTGAACATTTTCTAAATGTTCCAAGTCCAAACCGCTCCTATGGACCCAGGCTAGAACCTCTGGTTGCTCCGGATTCCCCAATCCAAGCGGTCCCTCTGGCTTCAATGCCTCCTCTACCTCCACGTCCTCATTCTCCTCTTCCAGAGAATGATGAATCAGTCTCAAACCATTCCCTGAAAAATCACCAAACCCCGAGACTGAAACCTCTCATCAAAACCCTAAGACCAATATATCTGCACATCAGACTCTGCAGATTGGTTCTCCCTCTGAGGTTGCAAGTAGTAATCACTCTTCATCACCTGAACCAAACCTCTCTCTTTTTCCCTACACCTACTCTGGACCAAACACCTCCTTGATTGCATCAACTCATTTAATCATGAAGCATCTTCAAGGGTTCGCAATGTGCATGGTCGTACTGCCCTCAGTGAGAATCCAGACATAGTTGTTGAGGACTGGGATCGTCTGTGTTCTTGGATGGTTAACCAAGTTCCAGTGATGGTTGGGTTTCTAAATGCTGAAAAGAATGAGTGTGTTGAAGCTGCCAGTCAACGACTCAGAAGAAGAAAAGCTTTGAATGAACAGCTGATGAGAGAACAGCTTTATACTGCTATTGAAGAAGCTAGAAAGAAGAAGGAACAAGAAGGAGAAGCTGCAAGGATTGAAGCAGAACAACGTGAAGCTGCAAGGTTGCAAGCTCTGGAACAAGCAGCTAAATTACAAGCTGAGGCTGAGGCACTTAGAAATCAAGCACTTAGAATTGTTCCAGCTACGGATGTTGCCTCCACATCTGCTCAAGTTCCTCACTCTGATCAAGCTACAACATCCGCTCAACCTCAGTCAGATTCAAGAATTGATCTTATTGAATAGAGACTTGATTCTCATGAAGTTCTTCTTCAGAGTCTGAAAGAGATGTGCACAAAACTTCTAAGGAGGACACCTAAACCCTAGCTTTAGGAACTCTCTTTTCTTCTGTTTTTCTTTACTATGCTTATTTGTTTTCTTCTTGAACTATGTTTCTTTATCTATGTTTGTTTGACTTCTCTTTGAACTATGTTCCTTTATCTATTTTCTGTTTATTCAATTATCGTTTTCATTATATGTTGCATAATACTTGTTCATCATAAAATTAATTTTCACTCATACACATTAACCAACAAACAACTTTTTATTCATTAATAAGAAACTTCATACAATGCATCGATACACCTAAAAGGGAGGATTTTTCCTCAATTTTCTACACTGCCTACGCATCGCTGCTTTCTCAAGCTCCAGACGATGCTGCCTATGCTCTAAGAGGACTAAGCTCTGGCGTAGCTCCTGCCTCTCAGGACCCTCCACCACCATCTCCAGAGCCGCCTCTGTTGCTCTGATTTCCTCATAAAGCTCCAGCTCCTTCTGGAAGCAAACTTGCATTTCCTCCACGAATCTGAGGAAGCTTCTGAGGATTTTGTCAGGCTATAGACGCTCGGTTCCTCTAGATGGCGTCCATTTATGAAGAGATCTTCATCAAAGGATTTCTTCCTCAACTGCTCGATGCACGCTATGAAGGATGCCATTGCAACCTTAAGTTCAAGCGAAAATGAGATGTGAATGAAGGTGCGAAAAACTCTAGAAAGGGGGGGTTTGAATAGAGTTTTTAAACAAATGTTTCCCTTTTGAAGTTTTGATAAACTTAAAGATAAGAACTAGGTGCTAAAGAATACGAAGCAGAGCACGCAAGTATTTTATCCTGTTTCACTTGAGATAAAAGCTCAAGCTAACCCAGTCCACCCGTGAAGGTGATTTCTTCCTTCTTTTGATGAAGGCAATCCACTAAAATCAATGAGTGTTACAACTGCACTTGCAACCAGCAAAGTGACTAACAGTACACTGATTTTCTCACAAGTATCCTCTCAAGAAGCTGATCAACTGATCCTCTCAAGACTAACTAAACACTGAACCAAACTTGATTCAGTCCTCTCAAGATCCGACCAACCTTGGTCTCTTAAGGAACTTTACAAAGTGTTTGTAAAAGGTTTTTGGGTTTACAAGAAATGCTTCTGAAAAGCTAATGGTAAAATCAGATGTTTAAGAATATTGAAGAAATATTGCTAAGAGATCGGTTAGAATGAATTCAGGAATATCAACAAAGTTTCTTAGCTTCTTTCTTCTATCTTCAGTCCTTATATACTCCAAGCCATTTGATGTAGCCGTTGCTAGGGTTTTGTCCGTTGGAGTGGCAATCTTGTAATATTAGACTGCTAGACTGAATGAGGTAGGTGGCGGGCAGGCTATGACTGTACAAAGTGTATTATGACAGCGACCTGTCCTTTCACCGGCTGACTTCTGATCTGGTGTGCTTCAGATGAACGTTGATGAAGCTTCTGATCAGTGTCAGATGGAAGCTTGGATCCTCTGACCTTGCAGCTTCTGCTTCTGGACATGTTCCTCAGAACTTCTGAACGCCAGAGCTAGAGTAGCTTGGGTCTTCAGAGCCAACTTCTTGCAGGTCTTCAGAACTTGAGTCTTCTTCTTCAGGACCGTTCCTTCTGGAACATCTGACCTTCAGAACTTCTGACTTCGGTTCTTCAGTACCTCTCAAGAGCTTCTATCTTCAGAACTTCTGAAGGATTTGCCACTGTTCTGAGCGAACATGGTAAGCTTTAGAGCTCTCTTATGGTTACCCTTGGGTCTTTATCTTCTGATTGAATAAGCTTGGGTCAGAATCAGAACCTGTTTGTCACAACTAAAAGACACAAACATTAGAGTACCATAATTGTTCATCCTCAAAAACCTTAATTGTAATCATCAAAATATAGAGATGCAACCATTGATCAAATCTTGATCTTACAATCTCCCCCTTTTTGATGATGACAAAACAAGTATTTTGATGAACAATTCTAAGTCAATAAACTGAATACACAAGAGAGAAGAGATCAGAATATAAACTTATCCTTGTGTAACAGTTTATGTTGCTCCTTCTGAATCTAGGATTGCACCTGATTCTGAGCTGGGGTCTCCCCTTGACTCCCCCTGAATCTATGACTTGATGAAATGATGAAGAGTCTAGATTCGGAGTCTTGTGATGTGATCAGAAGATACGCATAGAAGAATGTATACTCATCAGAAATTGATGGTTCAGAACTTGCGTAGATCACATGGAAACGTAGAGTATTGTCCACGAGGCGTCAGAGGCATGTTTGTTCAGAAGATTGAACAAAATGTATTCCTTGTTTAGGACGCTTGGCAATATCTATGTGCTATAAGTATTTGATACTTATTCTCCTCAACTGGTTTTCTTTTATTTTTTTTTATTTTTTTTATTATATAAATAGAATTAAAAGTTTATCAAAAACCATTTTATGTACTCCCTCTTTTTGTCATAAGCAAAAAGAGTGAAAAACAATAACAATAACAATAGAGGATAAACGCAGATAATACGCATGTTATTATTAATGAACAGAAATGAGTACAGAGGATAGAGAAAGCTAAAAGAACAATTCCTAGACACATAAGAAGGCACGAGAATTCTTCAGAGAAAGAAGCTGAAGGTGCAAAGAACGAATGTCCTGATCAATGGAAGCTATCTGGGCAGCCAGTTCTTCCTTCAAAGTCTCACTCTCATGGATGACAGAAGAGGAGGCAGCAGCTTGAAGCACTTCAGAGTCTTCTTCTTGATCTACTTGTTCCCTCTTTTCATGTTCAATGAGCATACAAATGCTCTCGAATTGAACTTCAAGATCCTTCCGGCGAGAGGCCAGACGAAGGAGTTCTTTCAGAACTTCCTGAAGAGTGTGCAGACAGTGGGTCTGAAACGATGTCAACCAACAGTTGAAAAGATTCTCAATCATCCCAAGAGCTTGAAAGATTTGAGAGAGAGAGAGATTAACACTCCAGCGAAAGACATGGTCAAATACAAAAGCCTTGAGTTCAGAGATCAGATCAACAGAAGACATTTTTGGTTTGAGAAGAGAAAGGAAAGAATTGAGTTGAGTTGAATTGAATTGAGTTGTGATGGAGAAGAAGGAAAGCAACAGATTATAAAGGAGAGAAGTAACAGAAAAAACATGCATAAAACTCATAGAACATAAATGCATGTGAGTTACTAAGAGATATGGACGGTGCATTGAATAAATAGTAGCAGAAACACATAAGAAAGTAGAACAAGTCAAACATATAATAAATTCACAGACAAATAAAGTGAATAAATATGCATGAAGAATAGGTGAGAGGGGTTCAAGGCTTTGATGAGGAGGGTAGATTCTCAATCAGATACTTCATCATGGATTCCATTCTGCTTGAAGATTCCTGAATCTGCCGACTCTGTTCACTCTGAATGATGCCTTGATGCTCAACCATCTGAAACAGTCTCTGCTGATCATCTTGTATCCTATCAATTCTGGCAGTCAGGAGAGCAACTTCCGGATGTGGAGCTGGTTCTGGAGCTTGAACCGGAGTAGGAACTTCTGCATTTGATGGAACTCTAGCAACAACTTGAATCGGTACTTGCATCTCAACTTCATCAACCTTTGCAGTCTCATGAATGACTATCTCTTCAGTACTGTCGTCTACAACCTCTGCTGGAGTCATTTCAGCATCTTCTGAGGTACGTTCAGAGACAACATGTATTCTGGCAGCCATTGCTCTTCTCATGGGTTCACAAACCTTGTGTAACACCCTCTGCCTCTGCTCATAGGCTCTTTCTGAGGCATCATGAACTCTCAGACGCTTCTCTCTGCTTAGTTGCTTCTCAAACTCATAAGCCATGCTTTCTGACCATCTTCCGAATGCAGACCACAGACCATCAACCAAAGATGCATCAAATTGATTATTAGTTACCTGATATAATCACTGCAGTCTTCTGGTTGCTTCTTCAGAGAACTCTTGAATGAGTTGAATAAGACTTTGTGGTCTGAAGGAGGGTGTCAATGTCATGATAGGCCGAGAAGATTTGGTTGCATTAGAGCTTGAAGCATTAGAACTCTCAGTTCTAATTTGTCCTGAAGGAGCTGATTCACCCACATGAACCTTATCTAGTCCTGAATGATCTGATTCATCCATATGCTCAAGTTCAGGAATGGTCTCTTGTCTTTGCCTGGATGTAGCTGTCTTCTCAGGCGAGGTGAAACTCAGATCTCTTGAGTTTACTGTGGAATAGTGAGACAGGGACACATAAGAGGACTCAGCAGCAGCATCTGGGAACACATCTTCAAAATAGGAGGCTATCTGCTGGATAGGTTGCACATGGAAGGGAGGTTCTAGAATCTGAACATCATCATCTTCTTTGTCTTGCACCACAGGAATCTCACCAGATTCAGTTATTAGAAGAGTTCTTGAGGTGGATGGGGGCTTGGGTGAGAATTGTTGAATCAAGTTTTTCAAGGTGGCCTCACTCTGAGCAATAACCTTAATGAAGGAATTAATGATAGGTACAGACTCAGTTGTGGTAGCAGTTTAGATGTTTGAATGGGGGGCTTGTGTTTCAGCTTGAGAGATGGCTTGTGTGTGATGTTCTGTTTGAGGTGGAACTGTCTGGGTTGAGGAAGGTAGGGAAGTAGATATAGGCACAGGTTGTTCAGGAATAATTACTAAAGTAGAATCTAAGGTAATGCTTTCAGTACTTGCCTTACTTGGACTTCTGAGGGTGATTGATCTAGTAAGTTTGGCAGTTCTTGCAGGATCAGAAGCAATCTTTGATCAGAGACAGTTTCTTCTTCTTGGCTAAGTGCGCTTCATCAGATTCAGTGGATTCTTCAGCTTCTGAAGATTCCCTTATAACTTGAAGCACATTCCCAATGATCTCACAATCATCTTGCTCAACTTCTTCCTCAACTTGAATTGCTTGAATTCTTTGCCTCTTGGCCAGAGGGACATCATCATCTTCAATCTCTTCACTAGAAGATTCTTCCTCTTCTTGAGTTCCAATGGAGGAAGCCATAGAGCAGTCAGATTGAGATTTCTGAGGTGATTGCACTGAAGTTCTTTTGGGAGGACGTTCTGGAATTGGTTCCCTAATGACCACTGATTTTGATGCAGCTTTCATCCTTTTCATTTCCTCTATCAGAATCCCTTTGCCCTTAGGATCTGAAGGCTTGCTGCTTGTTGCTCTCTTGGATTTTCTTGTTACTATATCAAGAGGACTGTCAGGAAGGTTTTTGATGAATTCCTCTAGAGTGATTGGATCTCCTTTACTTCTGAGCATTCTCACATACTCCAGAATGCTGGCTGGATTGTCCTTCTTAGACCATGGAGGAAAGCCATCAACAGGGTAGTTCTTCTGATGAACCTCTTCAGATGTGTCTTCTTCAGGTTCAACTTGAACTTTCTCAATGATCTGCATTCTCTTCAACTTAGTCCCATTGAGAGCATCTCCAATGGACATAGCTAGATCATCATGAAGGCCTAAGTCAGATAGAGTCTTGACCAGTTTGTTTTGAGTGAAGATATCTGAGAGCAGCCTGCCATAGGGAATGTAGGAGATAGACCTCTTGGTCTCAATTGCAGTAGTCCTTGACTTCTCAACACATTCTTTCAGATAATTGAAGAGCAGAAATGGCACACACACAGGCTCGCCTCTAGAAATATAGTACATGATTACCTTCTGAGTTGCATTGAGGTAATCAGTTCCGCCTGTTCTAGGATGAATGCAGTATATGAAAATCTTCTGCCATATCTTCATCTTTGGCTTCAATTCCTTTATGGCATACTTGGTCCTCTCCAGAGACCAATTGTCATAAATAGCCTTACTAACTAAGTTCCTCATGCCAGGAACATTAGCATCCACATTCTTGATTCTTTTCCCTTGTTGAAACTCCATTCCCAGCAACTTTGCAATGGATTCTTCAGAAATGACAATCTTCCTATCCAGTACATGAGAAACGACGTAGTACTCGTTACAAACTACATTCTTCCAGAATTCCACAACCAATTTGTAGTAAATAGGACCACAGAGTTGATCGAAATAGCCAGACCAACCTTGCAGATTGACTTGATCCCTGATGTCAAACCCATGTTCAGCCAGGTTGTCGAAGTCTACTCTTGCTTCGTTGCGCACAACCAGTTCTTCAATCTTCTTGACGCAAGTGACCGCATTGGCCGCATTCAGAATTTGCTGAGCTTCTTCAAATCTTTGCGTTTCTTGATCTTCGGTAGTTAGTTTGGAGGAAGCAGTAACATTTGTCTTTGATTTCCTTAATTTGCCCATGATTCTCAGGTATGCGAGGTTTAGGGTTCAGAGAGAAAGGAAATATTGGAGGGAGAAGAGTGAATGAAATGCAATGCACACAAGGAGTTTGAAAACCGTTTGATTGAGTGTGTGGATTAGATCGTGTGAGAGATCGTGTGTATAGTGGGTTAAATAGTAACCGTTGAGATTTTAAAGAGCATAAAGAAAAAAGCAAGATCAACGGTTAGTAAAATACTTAGTCAGAAAATAGCATAGTGAAGGAGAGTAGGTACCTTCATTATAGCAGATATACCACGCGACACAAGGAACTATGTCAAAAAATAAGTGACACGTGTATTGTTGTCTACCACAGAAGTTTAACCAGTGGGTTAAGTGCATTCTGATCGAGTACCTTCTGAGACGGTAACATCTGATGACTTCAGAGGCACCATGGTCAGAGGTTCTGAAAATACCTTACTCTGGACAAAAATCCATGTTCTGGTTTTCAAGAATAAATAAAAACCTATCTTCTGCTAAGGGCTTAGTGAAGATATCTGTCCATTGATGGTCAATATCAACATACTCTAATGATAGAGTGCCCTTCTGAACATGATCTCGAATATAATGATACTTTACCTCTATGTGCTTTGCTCTTGAGTGTAGGATGTGATTTTTGCTGAGAGAGATAGCAGCTGTGTTGTCACAAGAGATTGGAATCTTCTTCAGAAACAAACCATAGTCCTCCAGATGATTCTTCATCCATATGGTTTGTGTACAGCAAGTGGCAGCTGAGACATATTCTGCCTCTGCAGTTGATAAAGCAATTGTGTTCTGTCTCTTGCTTGACCAGGTGACAAGATTTGCTCCAAGGAAATGGCAGCTTCCTGAGGTACTTTTCCTTTCCACTCTGTCTCCAGCAAAGTCAGCATCACAAAAACCTGAAAGTGTATACTCTGATGTTTTTCTATACATCAAGCCAAGGTTAGTGGTTCCTTTCAGATATTTGAGGATCCTCTTAACAGCTGTTAAGTGAGTCTCTCTAGGATCTGATTGAAATCTAGCACAGAGATGCACACTAAACAATATATCAGGTCTGGAAGCTGTTAAATAAAGAAGAGAGTCTATCATTCCACGATAGAGCTTCTGACAAACCTTAGAGGAAACTTCCTCTTTCTCAAGAATGCATTGTTGGGTCCAGGTGGGCCAGCATCCTGCCTGCAGGTAGCATTCGAAACGGGGCGTTGTCTGCTACGCTATAAGAAATAACGTTGCGCCCTCACTAACACCAATTGGTTTTGGCGTAGTGGTAAGCGCGTGATCCTACAAGTGGTATCAGAGCCAGGTCCCGTGTTCGAATCCCACGGAAGGCAAGCTGTGCAGCTAGTTTGGCTGGCAGGTGCTGGGGGGGGGGATTGTTGGGTCCAGGTGGGCCAGCATCCTGCCTGCAGGTAGCATTCGAAACAGGGCGCTGTCTGCTACGCTATAAGAAATAACGTTGCGCCCTCACTAACACCAATTGGTTTTGGCGTAGTGGTAAGCGCGTGATCCTACATGCATGTTGGATGCATTGGAGTCTTAGAGATGTTGCAGTCACTCTTGTTGAATTTCTTCAGAAGTTCAAAGGTGTACTTCTTCTGATGAATATAAGTGACTCTTGGTCGTTGATCAATCTGGATTCCCAGGAAGTACTTGAGCTCTCCCATGATGCTCATCTCAAATTCAACCTGCATCATCTTAGAGAATTCCTTGCAAAGGGAGGGATTAGCAGAACCAAATATGATATCATCAACATAAATCTGAACTATAAGAATATCATCCTTATAGGTTCTGCAGAAAAGAGTATTGTCACCTTTACCCCTTACAAACTCATTCTTTAGAAGAAAGGAGCTAATCCTTTCATACCAAGCTCTAGGAGCTTGTTTCAGTCCATAGAGTGACTTCGTGAGCTTGTAGACATGCTCTGGATGTTTGTCATCTTTGAAGCCAGGAGATTGCTTGACATACACTTCCTTTGAAATGTAGCCATTGAGGAAGGTACTCTTGACATCCATCTGATGAAGAATGATGTTGTGATTTACTGAGAATGAAATCAGTAGCCTTATAGCTTCAAGCCTTGCCACAGGAGCAAAGGCCTCAGTGTAATCAATCCCCTCTTGTTGACTGTAGCCTTGAGCCACCAGTCTTGCTTTGTTTCTCGTGACTTCTCCCTTTTCATTCAGCTTGTTTCTGAATACCCACTTGGTTCCTATGACATGGAAACCTTTGGGTTTAGGCATTAAGGACCAGACATCATTTTTGGTGAACTGATCTAGCTCTTCTTGCATTGCCAAAATCCAGCCTTTATCTTCTAGAGCTTCATCAACTGATTTGGGCTCAATGAGAGATACAAGTCCCTTTAGACTCAGAAGAGTCTCTTCTGAAGGTTTTAGCATGGACCTAGTTCTGACAGGAGAATCTTTATTTCCAATAATCAGTTCTTTTGGATGAGAGGCAGCTATTCTCTTCTTCTTTTGAAGTTGATCAGAAGTTGTTGGAGCATCTTCTGATGTTTCTGCCTCTAGAGCAACATCCTCTGGGATGTCCTTTGGTTGAATAACTTCTGATGGATCAATGCTAAGATCTGCAAATCTTTCAAACAGGTTTGACTGTTCTGAGCCGAGCTTGTCATCAAATCTAATTTGGATAGATTCCTCAACAGTTTGATGGACAATATTATAAATTCTAAAACCTTTTGATCTTTCAGAATAACCAAGAAAATAGCATTTTAAAGCTTTAGAATCAAATTTACCCAATTGCTCCTTTGTGTTGAGCATGTAGCAAGTACTCCCAAAGGGGTGGAAGTAAGAGATATCAGGTTGTCTTCCTTTGCACATGTAAGAACCGGATTTGCAGAACTGGATTAAATGTTTATTTTCCGACTCACGCGTAGAATCGGTGTAAGCGTGACAGGAGTTTGCTGTTTGGGAAAGTTTAATGAAGAAGAAAGTTCAGGAATTGCTTGAGGATAGTACCATAGTCGTTTTAGGAGTTAGTGCGAGTCGTCTGCACACCCGCCTTATGGCGAGAGTGTCCATAATAGGCTAATTCCGCTCTTAAAGCAACGTTTAAGTGAAATTTCAAATCCTTGGAAAAATAAGAAGTTCTCTTTATTTTTCCCTCGACCAGTGTTTCATTTCGGAACTCTGGACTTTACGCACGATAAGATTCGTTTCTCAGAAGTCCGACGATGCTAAATTCTTTTCTCTAAAAACCCTAAATTCAAACGCTGAATGAAGACTTTTTCCATTCGGAGCTTCTAACGAAGTTTCCATCCGCGTTGCCAGATTTCTTTCGACGTTTCCAATCTTTCTTCAGAACGAAGTTTTGTCATCCGACTATCACAGCAAAAAGTAGTTTTTCGGAGCAAATTAACTTACACCGCTTTTAGATTGTTTTTCTCAAATTCAAGAGATTTGTTTTGAGTTCTGGAATTCTGTCTCCAGAATCTCGCTTAGAATTCACCGATGAACCTGCTGCAAAAATCGGAATCGTGAAATATTCATTTTCCCGCAATTTCACTCTCCTATAAAAAAATCACAAAATATCACCATTCCACCACCTTGAGGCCGCGGGTTTGAAGGAGAGAAGAGGGAGGAAGAACTTCGTCGTTTCTTGACCGATCTTCGAGCAGTTTGTCTCTATTTCACGGCATCGAGGCAACTTGCTTGATTCTTACCTCTGATCATTCTTTTTATCGCGTTTCTTTATCTCTTTCTGAGCTCAAAGTTTCGAGCTTTACGTAAAAGTATTCGATTTTCCCGATTTTTCTTTAGATCCATCTTCTAGACTTACCCAGCAACCTAGAACACTCGCTGTTGTTCGCCGATTTCGATCGAGTTGTCAAAGATCTGAAAAACTGTATAAAAACCCTTTTTCGCACATATTGAAACTTTATTGTCGAAAAGCCACAATCCGACTTAGTGCATTTAGGATTAATTGCTTCAAATGTCGTTGTGAACGTTCCCATCAAATTTGTTTTCCGAAGTTTTAACTTTGAGTTTTTGAGCTTTAATTTTGGACCAAAATGCCCCTAACTAGTCGTAATTCGACCCGGTCGTTCTAAAATTTTTTCGACAATTTCTTTACCCTAGTTTTACCCTAAAACTACCTAGGAATTAATTTAGATCGAAGAAAAAGCGCTGGAACCCTTTTCTCTTTAGGGCTGAGAGCATGTTTGGGGGGGGGGAGGTTTTCGTTTTTGCGATAACTCGTCCTCTCGTGCTCGATTGTTGTACTCTGAAGCTTTAAATGCTTTGTCTATCGTTAATTAGTTGTGTTGTGATCGAGCTAATCGATTTTGTATGGATTTCTGCTTTGTTTTCTCCGAGGTTCAGTTGAAGGAACTTTGGGTACTACGGAGCAACTTTGTGAAGAGAACCTATACCAAGAGACTGGAACAACTCGAGGTTAGGGCAACTTACCTATTAGATAAGATTGCATGATAGGCGTCGATAAATTCGACTTGTGTATTACTTTGATATTGGTTATGATGATGAATTATTGTTATGTTGTTTCCATGACTTATGATATTGATGTTTTATTAAATTGTGCGCATTGACGCGTTTTCGGAGCGAAGAATCACTGAACTGATTCCTTTTGATCTTTCGGGTTGGATGAACGACCCTAGGCAAGTCCAAACCCGAGGTTTGAGACCTAGCCATTCTTTAGTATAGTTAGACTTTCCCCGGGGGTTACATTTGGTGGGATTTTGGCAAACTTAGCAGGATTAGAATCTTGGAAACTAGAGACCTTAGGGAACTTAGTTTTCGGAAATGAAACTCATAACTTGACTAATTCAACTTGAAATATTTTTACTAATGAATAAAACCATAGGGAACTTAAATGGGTTATGATTGCGAAAGACGGGGAAATGTCGACAAGTCTTGTAGCTATTTGGGAATTGGGGGAAACCACGGATGCGATTCACGGTGAAGAGGGGCGGTCAGCGAGTACTCTAGTACTCTTCCATTGGGGTTTATGTCGTCTTGATCGACATTAAACACTTGGGTTTTTACATTGGGATCTTCTTTTAGTTAAACGCGTACGTGCGAGGACGATTCGATGTTTGGCTAACCATATTGCATCATGCATACATTTGAGGTTTGTACGATCGAAAGATTGGGCCTCGGTGAAGTTGGGACGGCTTCACGAAGGTTGGGACGACCTTCATCGAAGAACACCTGGGTGTATCTTCGGCATAGCGGGCAGAGTGGTACGACCTAGGGTGGTTGGGACTGATCTGACTATGCATGGGTTTGTAAGTGACACCCGAGCGGAAATGGTTAAACACTAGGCCGGTGTTAGGACTGACTCGATGGTGCCCATCCCAAACAACTATCCGGATCATATTGAACGGCATTTCACGCATACATTCACCCTGACTGGAATTGTGTGCTGTTTGCATTACTGAATAATTGTTAGAGCCGATAACAAGCTAGGAATATATGTTATTATATATATATATATATCCCTCAATCACATGTTGTTTGTATAATTACTCTATTCCGTGAGTTGACCCTAGCGCCTTGGCTTTGGTTTCATGTTTGTGTTTGGGCGGTCGGCCTGCTGCCAGATGTCGATGGCGGTTTGGGTTTCGATGGTCTCTCCCTCGGGGGGGATCAGGTTTGAGCTGGTTGACCGACGTACCCCCACCGCTTGGGTGATCGATCCTGTGGATCATCGGGCGACGCACCGGGGAAGGGTCATGGAGGATCGTACTGACGAGCGTGGACGTCTGACGAAGGGAGTTCTACACCGCGTGGAGTTGAGCTTCAACCTACTGTCTGCAGTTCGCGGTGGACCAGGCAGTGGCCGGAGACCACCTTCACCACCTTCAACTTCATCTTCATCTGACGAGGAGGAGGAGGAGGAGCCTTAAGCGGTATTGGAGGGTAGGTTTAGGTAGGAGTCATATTTTGTGTAGAGCTCTGATTCGTTTTGTTTTGGGACAGGGTAGGTTCCCGACGCATGGCTTTTTGTGTGGTTCTCTTGCTGGAGGATCACAGAGAGTCAGTCGGACTGTAGGGGTCTTTGCTTAGGCCATTTTGAGGCTGACTTTCTCCTAGTGGATTGTACTTATAACTTTCTCACTCACACTTCTGAATCTGTATATATTTGCCTACGCGCACACTACTTTGGAGTCACTGCGAGTGCGCGTGACGTTGGAGTGCAGCTGAGGCTGTACATGTTTATATGATGTACATCGGTTAGTTTAATTGCTGGGTTATGTCTTTACTTTCCATCTCTTTATTTAAAAAGAAAAAGAATCAAACGAAAAAAAAAATACATGTTTTCCGCTTAAAGTTTATTTTTGGGTTACTATAGTGACACCTGGAAATCGGGGTGTTACATTGTGGTATCAGAGCCAGGTTGAGTCTTTTGGAAGTCTTTGGGGAATAGGTCTTCTGTGCTAGGTTGTGTGAGTCTGCAAAGAGTGAAAATTGATTGTCTGCAGAGCGATCTTCGCTCTAATTGATTGCATTGTTACTTGATCATATGGAATAGTTTATGGTGCCATCATACGATTAGGACTAACCGTTTCCATAGGGTAACAGACGATGGTGAATACAAATCAGCTAGCGGAGATGATGGCCACTATGGCCCAGGCAATGACTAATCAGGCAAATGACAACGCTCAGAGGCGTGCTGCGGAGGAAGCGCGTGATCAACACCAGCATCAGAGGGAGGTGACTCTGGATCAGAACAAGGGGCTGAATGAGTTCATGAGACAGGATCCACCTGTAACACCCCGATTTCCGGGTGTCACTTTAGTAACCAAAAATAAACTTTACGCGGAAAACAGGTAATTTTTTTTTCGTTTGATTCCTTAAAGATAAAACGATAGAAAATAAAGACATAACCCAACAACTAACTAACCGATATACAAATATATACACATGTACCGCCTCAGCTGCACTCCCACGTCACGCGCACTCGCAGTGACTCCAAAGTAGTGTGCCCGCAGGCAAATATATACAGATCCCAGAAGTGTGAGTAAAAAGTTTTAAGTACAGTCATCCAATGAGAAAGTCGGCCCCAAGATGGCCTCACCACAAGACCCCTATAGTCCGACAGACTCTCTGTGATCCTCAGCAAGAGAACCACACAAAAAGCCATGCGTCGGGAACCTACCCTGTCCCAAAAGTAAAACGAATCAGAGCTCTACACAAAATATGACTCCTGCCTAAACCTACCCTCCCATTACTGCTCACATATCCGAGTCCACAGCGAACTGAAGACGGCAAGTTGAAGCTCAGCTCCATGCGTCGTAGAACTCCCTCCATCAGACGTCCACGCTCGTCAGTACGGTCCTCCAACTCAAACCTGATCCCCCCCGAGGGAGAGACCATCGAAACCCAAACCACCGTCGACATCTGGCAGCAGGCCGACCGCCCAAACACAAACATGAAACCAAAGCCAAGGCGCTAGGATCAACTCACGGAAATAAGTAGATATACACTCAACATGTGACAGGGGTATAGATATATATATATATATATATATATATATGTTGATATGTACATATAAATAATCCTAGCATGTTATTGGCTCTAACAATGCTTCAATAAATCAAACAGCACACAATTCCAGTCAGAGTGAATGTATGCGTGAAATGCAATCAATATGATCCGGATATTTGTGACGCGTTCCCGTTCGCCACAAGTGAAGCATTCCCGTTCTTCACTAGTGAAGCATTCCCGTTCTTCACTCTTGGTGAACCATTCCCGTTATTCACTGTATGATGAACCATTCCCGTTATTCATCAATAATGCATTGGTGAACCATTCCCGTTATTCACCAAATGATGCAATGGTGAACCATTCCCGTTATTCACCAAATGATGCAATATGGTTAGCCAAACATCGAATCGTCCTCACAACACAAGCGTTTAGCTCAAACCCAAAATCAAAACAAACCCAAGAGTTAGTTTCGGTCAATACAACACAACTCGGAGTTAGTGTCGGTCAATACAACACAACTCGAACAACAAAACCCAAGAGTTAGTGTCGGTCAATACAACACAACTCGAACAACAAAACCCAAGAGTTAGTGTCGGTCAATACAACACAACTCGAACAACAAAAGTCGACTTTTCCCCGTCTTTCACAATCATTTTCCCCTTTAGGTTCCCTATATTTATTCGTTTAGTAAAAACGTTTCGAATTGGATTAGTCAAGTTATGAGTTTATTTCTTAAAGTCTAAGTCTCCCAAAGTCTCTAGTTTTCAAAATCTATTTCCTTCTAAGTTTTCCAAAAACCCACCAAAAGCAATTTCCCGGGGAAAGTCTAAGTATACAACAAATGGCTAAGTCTCAAACCCTTGAGTTTGGACTTGCCTAGGGTTGTTCATCCAACCCGAAATATCAATTAACACCAGATCAATGAATCCCCACTCCGAAGTCGCGTCAAAACGCACAATTCAATAACATCTCAACATCATCAATTATATAAAACATCATAACATCAGTTCATCAACATAATCAACATCAAAGTAAAGCATAAGTCGAATTCATCGACGCCTATCATGCAGTCATAGCTAATAGTAAGTTGCCCTAACCTCGAGCTGCTCCAGTCTCGTGGTTAAAACTTCCTTCACACGAATGCTCTGCAAAACCCAAAGTTCCTTCCACTGAACCTCGGAGAAAACAAAGCAGAATCCAAACAAAATCGATTAGTTCGATCGCAATACAACTCATAAACGATAGACACAGCATTAAAGCTTCAAAATACAACAATCGGATACGAAAAGACAAGTTTTCGAAAACGAAAACTCCCCCCCCCCTTGACTAAGCTCTCGGCCATAAAGAGAAAAGAGCTTCGGCTCCTTTTCTTCGATCAAATCTGTTTACAAGATAGTTTTAGGGTAAAACTAAGGCAAAGAAACTGTCGGAAAAATTTTCGAACGATCGGATCGAAATACGGCTATTCAGGGGCGTTTTGGTCCAAAATAAAAGCTCAAAACCTCAAAGTTATCAGTTCGGAAAACAAATTCGACAGCAATGATCCTAACGACATCCGTGACAACTAATCCTAAAGGCACGAAGTCAGATTACAATTTTTCGACAATAAAGTTTCGAAATGTGCGACAAAAAGGGTTTTGAAACAGTTTTTCAGATCTTGGACAACTCGATCCAAATCGGCGAATACCGACGAAGGTTCTAGGCTCTTGGGCATGTAGAGAACAAACCCCAACAGAGAAATCAGGAAAAATGGACAATTTTACAAAAAGCTCAAAACTTTGAGCACAGAAACAACTAAAGAAACTCAGTAGAAACGATGATCAGAGGTAAGAATCAAGCTAGTTACCTCGATACCTTGAAGTAGGAACGAACTGCGCGAAGATCGGTCAAGTTTCGGCGAAAATCTCCTCTCCTCTCCTCTCCTTAAACCGCGGCCCCAAATGGAAAGAAAGTGAAGATATTTTGATTTTTCAGCTATTTATAGGAAGGTGAAATCACGGGAAAATGAAAATTTCGCGATTCCGATTTTTGCAGCACGTTCACCGATGAATTCTAAGAGAGCTTCTGGCGTCAGAATTCCAGAACTCAAAACAAATCCTTGACATTTGGGAAAAACGATATCTAAAATCTCAAAAGCAGTGTAAGTTAATCTGTCCCGAAAAACTACTTTTTGTTGTGATGGTCAGACGACAAAACTTTGTTCTGGAGAAAGATTGGAAATGTCGAAAAAAATCTGTCTCGCGGACGGAAACTTCGTTAGAAGTCCCGAATAGAAAAAGTCTTCATCCAGCGCTTGAATTTAGGGTTTCGAAGCAAAGAAATTAGCGTCGTCGGACTTCCGAAAAGTGAACACTATCGTGCGTACAGTCCAGGGTTCCGAAATGAAACGCTGGTCGAAGGAAAAATAAAGAGAACCTTTGAATTTTCCAAGGATTTGAAATCTCACTTAAAACGTTGCTCTAAAAGCGAAATTAGCCTATTCTGGACACGCTCGCCATAAAGCAGGTGTGCAGACGACTCGCACTAATTCCTTAAACAACTACGCAACATTCCTCAAGCAATTCCTGAACTTTCTTCTTCATCAATCTTTCTCAGACAGCAACTCTTGTCACACTTACACTGATTCTACGCGTGAGTCGGAAATTAACTTGCTCTGTAAATCCAGGTCTTACACCACCTAAGTTCTCGGGCGGTACTGACCCGGACAAAGCGGATCTCTGGATCGAGGAAATAGAGAAGATCTTTGGTGTACTACAGACTGCTGAGGGAGCCAAGGTGGGCATGGCAACCTTTCTGTTGTTGGGTGATGTTGAGTACTGGTGGAGGGGCGCCAGAGGGATCATGGAAGCAAACCATGTGGAGGTGAACTGGAATTCATTTCGTGCTGCTTTTCTGGAGAAGTATTTTCCTGATAGTGCTCGTGACGAGCGTGAATCACAGTTTCTGACTCTTCGTCAAGGGAGCATGACTATTCCGGAGTATGCTGCTAAGTTGGAATCCTTGGCCAAACACTTCCGATTTTTCTGTGATCGGGTTGATGAACCCTATATGTGCAAGCGCTTTGTGAGGGGACTGAGGGCTGCTATTGAGGACTCAGTGAGACCGTTAGGGATCGTGCGGTTTCAGGCATTGGTTGAGAAGGCTATAGAGGTAGAGCTGATGAAGAACAGGAGATTGAACAGGGCTGGAGTTGGAGGACCAATGAGGGCGACACCTCATAGTTTTCAAGGAAGGGGAAGATTTTAGGCGAAGAAACCTTATCAACGTCCTGCGGGGAGAGGGTTTACCCCAGGATCTTACAAGCCGATGGCTGCTGCTGCTGCTTCTGGAGGGTCGGGAAACCGTACCCCAAACCGTGATGTGACCTGCTTCAGGTGTGGAGCAGTCGGGCACTATGCAAGCAGTTGCACAATGCCACCAAGATGCTTCAACTACAATCGACCGGGGCATCTGGCTGTGGACTGCAAGGCACCTAAGGCTGAACCGTCTGTGAATACTGCCAGTGGAAAGCGCCCAACTGCGAGGGGAAGAGTTTATACAATGGATGGCGAAGATGCTGAAGGAGTGGATGGCTTGATCAGAGGGGAATGTGAAATCGACGATAACCTTCTAACTGTACTCTTTGATTCTAGTGCAACTCATTCTTTTGTCTCTAAGGATTGCGTATCAAGACTGAATCTGCCTATTACCGCTTTGAGTTTTGATCTTATGGTGACTACACCTTCTAGGACCCTACTTGCTAATGCCGCATGCATGCACTGTTCAGTAGTATATAGAGATAGAACTTTTCATGCCAATCTAGTATGCTTACCCCTTAAAAACCTAGATGTAATCCTAGGGATGGATTGGTTATCCCACTACCATTGTCTTTTGGACTGTAGTCGAAAGAAAGTGGTGTTCCCCGACACGGATCTTTTCGAGTACCTTTCTACTAATCACATTAGTGCATCGTTGAGCGAGGACACTCAGAAGTACTCTTCATTGCTAAGTTTGAAGGGGAGGAAGGACTCGAATGTTCATGGCATTCCGGTGGTTTGAGACTTTGCTGATGTTTTTCCTAGAGACGTACCTGGACTACCGCCAGTACGCGACGTAGAGTTCGTGATCGACATTGTACCCGAAACCGGACCGATTTCGATCGCACCGTACCGTATGGCACCTACAGAGCTAGTAGAGTTGAAGTTTCAGTTAGAGGATCTTTCGGCAAAAGGATTCATTCGACCAAGTGTCTCACCGTGGGGAGCGCCAGTGCTTTTAGTCAAGAAGAAAGACGGAAAGTCTAGATTGTGCGTGGACTATCGACAACTCAACAAGGCGACGGTCAAGAACAGATACTCGTTACCGAGGATAGATGATTTGATGGATCAACTACGAGGGGCTGCCGTATTCTCCAAGATAGACTTGAAGTCGGGCTATCATCAGATCAAAGTGAAGACTGAGGATATACAGAAGACTGCTTTCAGAACTCTCTACGGACACTACGAGTACCTAGTGATGCCGTTTGGGGTGACGAACGCACCTGCTGTTTTCATGAACCGCATCTTTCATGAGTTTTTGGATCGGTTTGTAGTGGTGTTTATCGACGACATTCTGACCTATTTGAAGGACGCTAAGGAACATGAAGAACATTTGCGCCAAGTTTTACAAGTGTTGTAAGAGAAAAAGCCGTACGCGAACACTTCCAAGTGTGAATTCTGGCTTGAGGAAGTCAACTTCTTAGGCCATGTTATCTCAAGAGAAGGCATAGCTGTGGACCCAGCGAAAGTGGAGACTGTTTTGGCTTGGGAACAACCGAAGACAATGACAAAAATCAGAAGTTTTGTGGGTTTAGCTGGATATTATAGACGCTTCATTGAGGGATTTGCCAAGATTGTTGGACCTTTGACTCAACTTACGAGGAAGGATCAACCTTTTGCATGGACTGAGGCGTGTGAATCAAGTTTTCAGACTCTGAAGGAACGTTTGACGACGTCACCTGTGCTTATTTTGCCACAACCGGAGGAACATTATGAGGTCTACTGTGATGTTTCACATCAAGGCTTGGGATGTGTACTGATGCAACATCGGAAAGTGGTAGCTTATGCTTCGAGACAGTTGAAGACTCACGAGAAGAACTACCCGACTCACGATTTGGAGTTAGCTACCATTGTGTTTTCGCTCAAAATCTGGAGGCATTACCTCTATGGTTGTACTTTCACGATATTTAGCGATCACAAGAGTCTTAAATATTTATTCGATCAGAAGGAGCTGAACATGAGACAACGAAGATGGATGGAGTTCATTAAGGACTACGAGTTTACGCTGCAATATCACCCTGGGAAGGCAAATGTAGTTGCTGATTCTTTGAGTAGGAAGATGCATGTCTCGTCAATGATGGTTAAAGAGTTGGAGTTGTAACACCCCGAATTCGGTGGCGTCACTTTAGTAACCAAAAATAAACTTAATGCGGAAAAACGTGAATATTTTTTTTTGTCGATAATATAAACAAGACTGAAATAAATAAAACGCAATTGCGAGAGATAACAGAACTAATATACAATATATATTACAGCCCCCGCTGTAAGTAGCAACCTCGTCACGAGTATCCTCCAGTGACGGAAAGTAGTAGAAAGTAGCGCCCGTAGGCAAAAGGTACAATCCAAAAGAAAGGTCAAGTGTCTGCAACACTGTCCCTCAAAATAAGAATAAGTCAGCCCAAACGGCCTAAAACAAGACCCCCTAGTCCAACCAACTCTCTGTGATTTCCGTAGCGAAACCACACAAAAAGCTATCGGCGGGAAAACTACCCTGTTCCCAAGTGAAACAATGACATCCAGAGCTATGACTCTACTCCTACACTAATCTCATCTCGAGGAGCTCACACCAGCATTAAAACCTACATGCTAGCATGATCGTCGTCCGAATTCGAAATCCAGAACGACCTAGTCTATGTACATCATTCGTCCTCCTCTCGCAACCGCGATGCGCTCCTGTTCCATCATCCCAACCCTAGTTCCCCCCGAAGGGTGAACAGTCGTGAACCAGCCCGCCAAAGACATCTGACAAAGGGCGTAGTCCGCCAAAACACACACACAAGACACGAGGGTCAACTCCAAAGAATTATGTAGATAATAAATCCAATAGGTACAGATAAGAGAATAGCCACTTAGGCTTATAACTAGAGATAGCATCCTAGGGTTGCATATTCCATAACGAACATAAATGACAGTAATAACAATTAACATGTTCCAAATAGGATTAACAAGTAACAATCACACTCAGCAACTAAGTTAGTATGCATGTTGCATGAAATGCAGATGCCGGTTAACCCAGTTAACCAATATGCATTCCGGAAACGGATGGACATCAACGGATCAATCCTAGCACCAGCAACGGTGGGACCATTTCTGCCCGCGTGCCTCTTACTCCAACAACAACGGTAGTCAGATCAGCAGTAAACCCGAAGGTCTGCCATTTCGGTCTGCTACTAAGAGTCGTCTACAAACGCTCTTACGCGGAAATCCGGGTCTTATGACCATTTTGGAATCCACCGAGGTCCGGTATCACGCCGTGTATTAACCTCCTATGTGTGCATGAATGAAATGTGATTAGCCAAACAATGTCTCCGACCTCACTCGACACGTCGCCACGTGTTCTAGCTAACTTAATGTCTCCATAAAGCTTACCCTAAGGTAACAGTCGATTCTGCGACAAAATACAATTAATCATAAAATGAGTGCAACCACTCACGATATCTCTTCGAGTCACCAATGCTCTCACGAAGTCTCACGCTTCAGTGGAGTCTCACACATTCACAAAGTCTCACGCTTCGGTGAAGTTTTATGCTTTCACGGGGTCTCACGCCCCAGTGAATTTACACACTTGCACGAAGTCTCACGCTTCAGTGAAGTTTCATGCTATTCACGAGGTCTCACGCCTCAGTGAAGATCCATGCTTTCCACGAGGTCTCACGCCTCAGTGAAGATCCACGCTGTCACAAGGTCTCACGCCTCAGTGAAGCTTCTCGGCTCATCCCTTGGATGGCTAAAAAAACTGCTCAAAGAGCGAAGGAGTATCAACATACTCAGAACTTACAGTTTTCTCAACACTTGGATCCGACCACACTTCTCGCTTTCCAAAACTAAGATTTGCATCCTAAGCTTCCTTTCGAGTTTATTATCATTATTTGAAGATTTAGAGGTTGTTTAATGTCTTATGAATTTTCTTTACAAAATAATATCCTTTTAGACTTATCGCAAATCTTATAAGTTCTCGGGATCTCCTAATCCCCAAATGACTCCAGAGAATGTCTCGATCCATGAAACACCATAACAAGGCCCGAATCTTATTTGTCCTATCAAACTTTCTCAAAACTCTCAAAATAAAATCGACATGACCTGCCCGCTATTCTCACTACTCAGAATCATAGATATCAGCGAAAGACATAATTAAATCATCACAGTCAACAAACATGTCATATATCAATACATCTCAGAATAAACACGTAGCACTTAGCATATAAAGCATGCACCACACATCCTAGATTACCCACATAGCACATAGCATGTAAGTCAATCTCAAAAACAGTCAGTAGATGAAACATCTACATTGTCAGCCGAAGCCTCAGAAAACATTTTTCCAATCAAACACAAACAAGTGCATAAACAGTAAATCAATGTCGAAAGCATCGACCCTAAGCATTAACTAAAGATTCAGTGAGTAGCCCTCACCTGTAGATTCTCCAGGGTTGTCCTCGAAAGTTCCTTCACAACCAGCTCCTTGTTCTTCAGAGAAATCCTAAAAAGAACCTTTAGAGTAAAACCACAGAATTCCATCAAAAACTATCAGAAACTCAGTAATCAATACTCACTAAGGCTACACGAAGTAGTACATACTCCGAGGTACGATAATCTAGCGCGAAAGGACAAGTTTTTGAAAAAGAAATTTTCCTCCCTCCCCCCTAGGGTGCTCGGCCACTATTGGTAATTAGGTGGCTCGATTTTTCTTCGATCAAACTTGGTTCCTAGGTTATTATTAGTCGTAACTAAGGGTATTCTAAACTCGGAAAAATTATCGGATCAAAAACTGTCGTAGGGGTATTTTGGTCAATATTTTTAGCTCAGAATTTCAAAACTGAAATTTCGAAAAGCAAATTGGATGGGGACGTCACCAACGACGTTTATGACGACTAATCCTACTAGCACTAAGCTAAGGCGATATTTTTCAGCCCAAAGGACGAAGCTTTACCCCAAAATGGGTATTTTAAGCAGAATTGAAACTCGACGGTAGTTTTTCGAGAATCGGCGCAGTATTATTAGCTAAACATACTCAGGAGAACGTAGGGAAGATGTTTAGAATCAAAAATGGAATTATCAGGATAGTTTTGCAAAAACCTCAAAACTATGAGCACAGAAAGACATAGAGAAAAGCTATGGAAAAGAAGATCAGAGGTAAGGATTAGCGACTATACCTCGAAACCTTCAAGTAGCAACTGTCGAATCAACGATCAAGCAAGAAATGAACAAAATCTCTTCTCCTCCTCCTCTTAGAAAACTCGCGGCCTCAAGAGAGAAAATGGGTAAGATTTTTGTGTTTTTTTCTCATTCTTGGCTATAGATAGAGGTT
This sequence comes from Lotus japonicus, assembly GCF_012489685.1. NCBI lineage: Eukaryota > Viridiplantae > Streptophyta > Magnoliopsida > Fabales > Fabaceae > Lotus > Lotus japonicus. The sequence goes on along the minus strand of NC_080042.1, from coordinate 22,412,681 downwards.
GGAAAAACGCGGTAAAATGAAAGTTTCGCGATTCCGATTTTTCCGGCTTCATTCTCCGTGAATTCTAAGATAGGTTTTGGCGAAATAATTCCAAAACTAAAATGAGGTCTCCTTGTATTTTAGGCGACTAATGCAAAGTCGGTGTAAAACTATTTTACCCGATAAGTTACTTTTTCCATCGAATGTCGGAAGAGAAAACTTCCTTCTGAAGAAAGATTGAGATCATCAAGAGAAATGGGTGTACGCGTGTAGAATCTTCATCAGAAGCTCTGAATAGAGAAAGTCTTCATTGTCGGTTGATTCTAGGGTTTTTGAACTATCAGGGTTTTGGTTTCAGCAAACTTCCGATGATTAGAATCGGACGTTCGTAGATCCTAGAGTTTCGCCTCGAAACGCTTGTTATATATGGAATAAGAGAAGTTCTAACATTTCTCTGAAGATTTTTGGAATTAGTTTCCATCGTCTCTATAAGCGTAAATTAGCTATTTACTAGGGTTTCTGCCCTAGGTTTAAGCGTGTAACGATCGTGCTATACCTTTTATCGATCTTGATGCAATCCTTAGACTTTTCCTGAACTTTCTCCTTCACAAATTTATTCCTTTCGATAAACTCTTGTTCAGGTTTCCCTTCACGATACGTCAAACCTAATCGTAAATGGAAATCTCTTCCACTTATTCTAAGCTTAAAAACTTGGGTCTTACAGGAGTTGCTGGAACAATTTTGAGATATGAGTTTGGGTGTGACACCGTCTGAGGGAATGTTGAAGTTCGGTATGATCAGAATCGCCAGTGGACTGATGGAAGAGATTAGAGAGCGACAATTGCAAGATGCGTTTCTGCTAGAGAAGAGAAACTTAGTGATTCAAGGGAAAGACCCGGAGTTCAAGATAGGGACTGACAACATCCTACGATGCAAGGACGGAGGTTGTGTACCCAACAATCCAGAATTGAGAAGGCTGATCATGGATGAAGGACACAAGAGCAAGTGGAGCATTCATCCTGGAATGACAAAGATGTATCAAGACTTGAAACTGAACTTCTGGTGGCCGGGAATGAAGAAGCAAGTGGTCGAGTATGTAGCTGCATGTTTGACTTGTCAGAAGGCTAAAGTAGAGCATGAGAGACCTGCTGGTATGTTACAGAGTTTACATGTGCGATAATGGAAATGGGATAGCATCTCCATGGATTTTGTGGTGGCATTGCCAAGAACACAAAAGCGTCACGATTCGATTTGGGTAATAGTGGATCGTTTGACCAAGTCAGCGCATTTTCTACCAGTGAGAACTACCTACAACGTGGAAAAGTTGGCTAAGATTCATGTGGCAGAGATTGTGCGACTACACGGAGTTCCGACGAGTATTGTGTCTGACAGTGATCCGAAGTTCACATCGCACCTTTGGGGAGCTCTTCATGAGGCATTAGGAACCAAGCTGAGATTGAGTTCGGCGTATCATCCACAAACTGATGGGCAGACAGAGAGAACTATTCAGTCGTTAGAGGATCTACTGCGTGCTTGTGTGTTAGACAACAGAGGAAGCTGGGATGATCTCCAGCCATTGATCGAATTCACCTACAACAATAGTTTTCATGCGAGCATTGGGATGGCACCGTATAAAGCTTTGTATGGTCGAAAGTGTAGGACCAGTTGCGTATCAGATTGCGCTACCACCGTTTCTTTCCAACATTCATGATGTCTTTCACGTGTCGCAGTTGAGGAAGTACATTCCAGACCCGACACATGTAATTGAGCCAGACAACGTTGAACTGAAGGATGATTTGACTTTTGAGGCACCACCGATCAGCATTGGGGATAGAAGAGTGAAACAGCTGAGAGGGAAGCAGATTTCATTAGTGAAAGTGTTATGGAACAACGACACGGGAGACGCTACATGGGAATTAGAAGACAAGATCAAGGAACAGTATCCCGAACTTTTCGCGGAACCCTGAGTTTCTTGGACGAAACTTTCTTTTTGGAGGGGAGTATTGTAAGACCCAGATTTGCAGAACTGGATTAAATGTTTATTTTCCGACTCACGCGTAGAATCGGTGTAAGCGTGACAGGAGTTTGCTGTTTGGGAAAGTTTAATGAAGAAAAAAGTTCAGGAATTTCTTGAGGATAGTACCATAGTCGTTTTAGGAGTTAGTGCGAGTCGTCTGCACACCCGCCTTATGGCGAGAGTGTCCAGAATAGGCTAATTCCGCTCTTAAAGCAACGTTTAAGTGAAATTTCAAATCCTTGGAAAAATAAGAAGTTCCCTTTATTTTTCCCTCGACCAGTGTTTCATTTCGGAACTCTGGACTTTACGCACGATAGGATTCGTTTCTCGGAAGTCCGACGACGCTAAATTCTTTTCTTTAAAAACCCTAAATTCAAACGCTGAATGAAGACTTTTTCCATTCGGAGCTTCTAACGAAGTTTCCATCCGCGCTGCCAGATTTCTTTCGACGTTTCCAATCTTTCTTTAGAACGAAGTTTTGTCATCCGACTATCACAGCAAAAAGTAGTTTTTCGGAGCAAATTAACTTACACCGCTTTTAGATTGTTTTTCTCAAATTCAAGAGATTTGTTTTGAGTTCTGAAATTCTGTCGCCAGAATCTCGCTTAGAATTCTCCGATGAACGTGCTGCAAAAATCAGAATCGCGAAATATTCATTTTCCCGCGATTTCACTCTCCTTTAAATAGTAAAAAAATCACAAAATATCACCATTCCACCACCTTGAGGCCGCGGGTTTGAAGGAGAGGGAGGAAGAACTTCGTCGTTTCTTGACCGATCTTCGAGCAGTTTGTCTCTATTTCACGGCATCGAGGTAACTTGCTTGATTCTGACCTCAGATCATTCTTTTTATCGCGTTTTTTTATCTCTTTCTGAGCTCAAAGTTTCGAGCTTTACGTAAAAGTATTCGATTTTCCCGATTTTTCTTTAGATCCATCTTCTATACTAACCCAACAACCTAGAACACTCGCTGTTGTTCGCCGATTTCGATCGAGTTGTCAAAGATCTGAAAAACTGTATAAAAACCCTTTTTCGCACATATTGAAACTTTATTGTCGAAAATCCACAATCCGACTTAGTGCCTTTAGGATTAGTTGCTACAAATGTCGTTGTGAACGTTCCCATCAAATTTGTTTTCCGAAGTTTTAACTTTGAGTTTTTGAGCTTTAATTTTGGACCAAAATGCCCCTAACTAGTCGCAATTCGACCCGGTCGTTCTAAAATTTTTCCGACAATTTCTTTACCCTAGTTTTACCCTAAAACTACCTAGGAATTAATTTAGATCGAAGTAAAAGCGCCGGAACCCTTTTCTCTTTAGGGCCGAGAGCATGTTTAGGGGGGGGAGGTTTTCATTTTTGCGATAACTCGTCCTCTCGTGCTCGATTGTTGTACTCTGAAGCTTTAAATGCTTTGTCTATCGTTAATTAGTTGTGTTGTGATCGAGCTAATCGATTTTGTATCGATTTTTGCTTTGTTTTCTCCGAGGTTCAGTTGAAGGAACTTTGGGTACTACGGAGCAACTTTGTGAGGAGAACCTATACCAAGAGACTGGAACAACTCGAGGTTAGGGCAACTTACCTATTAGATAAGATTGCATGATAGGCGTCGATAAATTCGACTTATGTATTACTTTGATATTGGTTATGATGATGAATTATTGTTATGATGTTTCCATGACTTATGATATTGATGTTTTATTAAATTGTGCGCATTGACGCGTTTTCGGAGCGAAGAATCATTGAACTGATTCCTTTTGATCTTTCGGGTTGGATGAACGACCCTAGGCAAGTCCAAACCCGAGGTTTGAGACCTAGCCATTCTTTAGTATACTTAGACTTTCCCCGGGGGTTACATTTGGTGGGATTTTGGCAAACTTAGCAGGATTAGAATCTTGGAAACTAGAGACCTTAGGGAACTTAGTTTTCGGAAATGAAACTCATAACTTGACTAATTCAACTTGAAATATTTTTACTAATGAATAAAACCATAGGGAACTTAAATGGGTTATGATTGCGAAAGACGGGGAAATGTCGACAAGTCTTGTAGCTATTTGGGAATTGGGGGAAACCACGGATGCGATTCACGGTGAAGAGGGGCGGTCAGCGAGTACTCTAGTACTCTTCCATTGGGGTTTATGTCGTCTTGATCGACATTAAACACTTGGGTTTTTACATTGGGATCTTCTTTTAGTTAAACGCGTACGTGCGAGGACGATTCGATGTTTGGCTAACCATATTGCATCATGCATACATTCGAGGTTTGTACGATCGAAAGATTGGGCCTCGGTGAAGTTGGGACGGCTTCACGAAGGTTGGGACGACCTTCATCGAAGAACACCTGGGTGTATCTTCGGCATAGTGGGCAGAGTGGTACGACCTAGGGTGGTTGGGACTGATCTGACTATGCATGGGTTTGTAAGTGACACCCGAGCGGAAATGGTTAAACACTAGGCCGGTGTTAGGACTGACTCGATGGTGCCCATCCCAAACAACTATCCGCATCATATTGAACTGCATTTCACGCATACATTCACCCTGACTGGAATTGTGTGCTGTTTGCATTACTGAATCATTGTTAGTGCCGATAACATGCTAGGAATATATGTTTATATATATATATATATATTTAATAACATATATATATATATATATATATATCCCTCAATCACATGTTGTTTGTATAATTACTCTATTCCGTGAGTTGACCCTAGTGCCTTGGTTTGGTTTCATGTTTGTGTTTGGGCGGTCGGCCTGCTGCCAGATGTCGATGGCGGTTTGGGTTTCGATGGTCTCTCCCTCGGGGGGGATCAGGTTTGAGCTGGTTGACCGACGTACCCCCACCGCTTGGGTGATCGATCCTGTGGATCATCGGGCGACGCACCGGGTAAGGGTCATGGAGGACCGTACTGACGAGCGTGGACGTCTGACGAAGGGAGTTCTACGACGCGTGGAGCTGAGATTCAACCTACTGTCTGCAGTTCGCTGTGGACCAGGCAGTGACCGGAGACCACCTTCACCACCTTCGACTTCATCTTCATCTGACGAGGAGGAGGAGGAGGAGCCTTGAGCGGTATTGGAGGGTAGGTTTAGGTAGGAGTCATATTTTGTGTAGAGCTCTGATTCGTTTTGTTTTGGGACAGGGTAGGTTCCCGACGCATGGCTTTTTCTGTGGTTCTCTTGTTGGAGGATCACAGAGAGCCAGTCGGACTGTAGGGGTCTTTCCTTAGGCCATTTTGAGGCCGACTTTCTCCTAGTGGATTGTACTTATAACTTTCTCACTCACACTTCTGAATCTGTATATATTTTCCTACGGGCACACTACTTTGGAGTCACTGCGAGTGCGCGTGACGTTGGAGTGCAGCTGAGGCTGTACTTGTTTATATGATGTACATCGGTTAGTTTAGTTGTTGGGTTATGTCTTTACTTTCCATCACTTTATTTAAAAAGAAAAAGAATCAAACGAAAAAAAAAATACCTGTTTTCCGCTTAAAGTTTATTTTTGGGTTACTATAGTGACACCTGGAAATTGGGGTGTTACAGCACAGCTCATAAGGCGTCTTCTCCAGAATTGGTCTGATGGAGATTCTGTTCTGGATATAGCATGCAGTGTTGATTGCTTCTGCCCAGAAGTGCTTGGCCATACTTGATTCTTGCATCATGGTGCGAGCCATCTTCTGAAGAGTTCTGTTCTTTCTTTCAACAACTCCATTTTGTTGAGGAGTGCGAGGACAGGAGAAGTTGTGAGAGATCCCTTGAGAGATGAACAATTCTTCAAAGGCTTTGTTCTCAAATTCTCCACCATGATCACTTCTGACAGTAATCACTGAAGTTTGGAACTCCTTCTGAACTTGGGTAATGAAATTGGTAAACATAGTGTGTGTTTCATCCTTGTGCCTTAGGAACTTTACCCATGTCCATCTGTTGTAGTCATCTACAATGACTAACCCATACTTCTTTCCTCCAATGGATTCAGTTTTCACTGGTCCAAAGAGATCAATGTGAAGTAGCTCAAGAGGTCTTGTTGTAGATACCACATTCTTTGCTTTAAAGGGCTTCTTGGTGAATTTTCCCTTTTGACAAGCTTCACACAGAGCCTCTAATGAGAACTTCAGACGAGGCAATCCTCTGACGAGGTTAAGCTTTCTTAGTTGAGAGATCTTTCTGAGGCTGGCATGCCCTAAACGTCTGTGCCAAACCCATTGCTCATCATTAACGGACATGAGACATTTGACCTTCTGAGATAGTAGTTCAGAAGAATTGATTTTGTAAATGTTATTCCTTCTCTTCCCAGAAAAAGAGAACAGATCCATCTGTTTGACTGACAGCTTTACAGTCGGTTTGATTGAAGATCACATCATAACCTTTGTCAGCTATTTGGCTTATGGAGAGCAAGTTATGTATTAATTCATCCACCAGAAGTACGTCATTAATGACTGGAATTTTTCCATCTCCTATGGAACCTTTTCCGATGATCTTTCCCTTCCGGTTTCCTCCAAAGCCAACGTCTCCTCCTGACTTAAGCGGTGTCAGTTCTTGGAATATAGACCTTATGCCCGTCATGTGTCGCGAGCATCCACTGTCCAGGTACCATGACAGGTGTCTTAACTGAGCTGCATAAGATATCTGCGCAACAGGAATAACTTTTGTCTTAGGTACCCATATCTTGGGTCCTTTCTTGTTAGTTTTCCCAGAAGTTCTTGGAACTTTGAGTGCAACAAGAGGATAATACAAGGGAACTTGATTATAATATTTAGACATGTCAAGTTTAAGCATTACTAGATTTAGGGCATTTTGCGACGGTCATATTGCGGCGGTTTTGGTGAACCGCCGCTAAAAACTATCATGCTGCAGTTTAAACGGCGGTTTGGGCAACCGACGTGAGATTATTTTTTCTACGGCGGTTGTAAGGTGTATCGCGGCGGTTGTAAGGGTTTTCTTTTTTTCTTAAAGTATTTGGACTATTTGCGGCGGTTGGTATAATTTTAAATTAAAAATAAATAAAAAAATAACCTGCGGTATATTATTTCACGAAAACATTCAGTTCCCTCACAGTTTTTCCCCAATTTCACTTTCCCTCCCCACAAGCCCTAGTTTGTTCTCCCAAATTTCACTTGCCCTCCCACGCCCTGAAATCCGTCATCCATTTCGATTGCTTCGCCTGGAACGATGAAGAGAGGAACGATGAACAAGACCTTGTCGCCGTCAACCCAGATCGAAGAGAGGAATGATGAAGAGACCTCATGGCCTTCAACCTAGATCAGAGAGAGGAACGATGAAGAGACCTCATCGCCTGGAACGATGAAGAGAGGCTTGATTCCACACCATTGAACCCAGATCGAAGTCATTCACCGTCCAAGCTCCACCACCGCGAATCTTCTTGCTGTAATCAACGGTACCCGACCTTGCTTCGATCTTTTGTTTCCCCTTTTGGGTTTCCTGTTGTTGGGTGTATCCAAATTTAGGTTTTCCTAGTGAAGAAGAGGTAAAAAGTTGGTGATTTGGGTGAAAGAAAATTTTAGGTTTTCCAATTTGGATTTTGGGTCCCTCTCCTCTTTCTATTTTGTTCAGGTATGAAATTGATTGGCAACCAGGATTTGCAGTGTTATTTGCTTTTGCTCTGTCTATTTTCTCTTGATTTGTCAATAAATAAATTCAGGTGGTAGATGGTGGAGGTGTGGTTGAATCAGCATTATCAGTTTATTGGGAGTACCTTGCTGCAACTTTAGGATCTCGGGAGCAGTTGGTTATAGCAGAGTTTGATAATCATTCCAAAGGTAAGCGTCAAACCAATTTAACTGTTTAGGTTTAATTTTTAGATCTTATGCTTTTTTTACATATAACTACTATCTAGGGTGGTATGGCCTAGTTGAACAATTGATATTAAGGGGAGAGAGGATTTATTCAGGCATAATTTGAATTTGTGTGAACGGAGCAAGTGCTTTGCAGTAAAAGAAAAAGAATGGGAAACTCTTAGAGTTGTAGACCAGGCCTCGCAATACAGGTTGTCCTTTTTGTTTTTCTATACTCACCTAGTTACTTTTATCCTTGAAATTTAATTAACATTAAGAAGCCATAAGTTTGACACTTCTTTTTCTGGCAGCATTTCTACTTTTGACTGACTTCTTGTTATTCTATGGTATTGGGGGGAGAGGGAGAGAGCGGGGAAGATGAGATTGAGTGATCTGAGCAATTACTTTCATCTGCCTATTGAAGATGCAGCAAAAACAAGTGAACTTATGCCCTCACAGTGATGAAGAAAATTTGCTGTAAAGCAGGACTAGCATGATGGCCTCAGAGAAAGGTTCTGGTGTCAGGTTTAGGACTCTTGTCAGAGGAATCACCAAATGCAGCTCCATAACTGTCACCCTGAAATTGCAAAAACACAAAATGTTGTAAATCAAGAAGCTTCAGCAGAACAGTTTGTCTTAGTGCACTGAAAGTTCATTCACCTGAGAAGAAATAAACCCGGGAGTGGGGCAATTATTCATTGCTGGCTTGAACCTCACTATCTTTGGTCTAATGGCAGAAACTGTAGTAGCTTGAGAAGATGCAGTAGGGGGAGAGTCATTGATTGCTCCTGCTAGGAGCTCTAAGAAAGATTTGAAACTAGAACAGGTAGGCCTTGAAGCAACTGGTTTGGCAACCACCACCCATTCTAATTCTTGAATATCCATCAAGCAATGATGACTATGTTTCTCAAAGTATATATGCTCCCTTTACGTATGTATGTAAGATTCTGTTTGAAAGAAAAATAACTTGCTTTTTCACCTTCCAAAAAAAAAATCATCATCATTTTATCTCCATTTCCTCCACGAGTTTGTAACATAATGTTTTGGTCAGGAAATAAATAGAAATTGGATAATATATTATAGTAAAAGTGTAGAACCTCCAACTGATTTATTAATAATGGTTTATTATAGCATCTTGCTGTTTTGCCAAGCTTTTTTTGTCTTACTCTATTGCTGTTTCAACTTCCTGACAGGTTCACTTGAAGCATTTGGGTGGTAATATTGACGAGGTAAATAGGCTCCCTTTATTTTTGTATGTCCATTGACAAAACAAGAAGCTTCATTCAATTTCTAATTTTAACTTGAACAGGTTCTTTATTTCTTCCTACCAGTACCAGCAAATGACTTGGTTGATTTTATTGCCCCATCTTGCTACAGGTAATTTTAGCCACCAAATCCCCTGATTGTTATTGGAGCATCAGTCTCATTCTTAATAAGAAATGTCTTAAATTGGAGAAAATTGGAGAAAACTAGCTCTAGCAAGTAAGGTATGTTATAGCTTATAAAATTAGCTTTTCATTGTTGATTAAGGTGTGGTCATATATGGAGGAAAGGTCTAACTATTGCTTTCCTTAAACTTTGTAGAGCCTCCTTGCATTTCCTTGCTGATTGTTTTGTTTAAAGAACATATGTAAGAAGATGAACATGTTTAAAATGTTCCCAAATCAATTGGGAATGCTTGATAATCTAATTTGTCTTAACTTTTTTAATAGGATTTGTTCCACACCAGACATGTGCACTCTGTTGAAGTAATTGATGCTGGATTTCTTGGCCGTCTTTTCAAGGTATCATTGTTGATCTCTTTCTGTTTAGGTTTTAAAATGAAATCATAATGGCTAATGAGCTTTCACATCACTTGACCTGTTGTTTTGTGCACTTCATGTTTCATCTTCATTTCTTGTAAAAAAAATATGAAGTAAACAAAAGTCATTATGTTTCAGGCTGTTTTGAAGCACTGCCTAAGCTACAAATCCTGGATATGAGTGGTAATGCTGCTTTGAAACTTTGCACTCTTCACTGATTGTTATAAACTCTCTTTATATCTCTGCTTATATGTTTTTAATTATTAGGTAGATATGACAAAACTTGCTTTCCTTCAAACTAATTTTGGTGCTTCCTTAGATGTTTTACTATATACACTAGTTCTAAGATGCTTGAGATGTAACATGTAAATTCATTTAGTTACTGGAGGTGATCAATAGAGCTGGAGGTGTAGAAATTTAAGAAAAATATTTTTTTAATTAAATTCACTACTTGCGGCGGTTTCAAACCGCCGCCAATATGAACACTGGTGCATCAAGGAAAACTCTATTGCGGCGGTTTGAACCGCCGATTTGCTAGATGCATTTTTGCGGCGGCTATTCCAGCGGTTGCCTCTAACCGCCGCAGAACGCCTCGTGACGCTAGTAACTGCGACGGTTGGCAAACCGCCGCAAGAAGCGTTCTGCGGCGGTTTAAACCGCCGCGAAACGTGCAGACAACCGCCGCAAAATGCCATTTTTTTTGTAGTAAAATTTCCCTTTTGGTTTTACCACCTTGGGTGTAACCTTTTCTGGAATAACAGTGCCAGCGGGAACAAAATGTTTATGCAAAGGTTGGGAGTAGCCAAGACCTGTAACGCACCGAATTTCGGGTGTCACTTTAGTAACCTATTAAAGTAAATATGCAAAATTTTTCCTAAAGAATGTATAAACACGAGTATATTTTTTTCTTTTCAAATGTATTTCCAAGACATGTCATGCATACTCCCAACTACAAAGGGATTTACATCAAGCCTTGAACAAGGCGAGTACCCGGAACCCCAAATATAAATTCCTAAAATCTTTAAACAAGCTTAAACCAATAGCGATAAGCTCTCTAACCCAAGACTCTAGCCTTAAACCCGACTCTACTCGTCGAGTACTTCATTGTCCTTCAAGTCCTCATCTCTACTCGCACAAAGGTTAAACTCCTTCGAAGATTCTCCATCGCCTAATAGCGTTAAGCGCCCAAACAACAAATAACAAACAGAAAGGGTTAACTCCATGCAATTACCACGTATAAAAGAGAAAAGCATGCTATCAAAGTTTAAGTGCGTAACATGGCACATAAGCTAACAACTTAATTCAAGATAGATAACACCATATATCTACCAACATGAAATCAAATCATATATTAGCATATCAGCAAAATAAACGATACGGTTTTAACTCAGATATCAACAACTTAACAACATATATTTATTCAGATATCCACAACTTAACACCCTAGGTTTAAATCAGATAACAATAAAATCAACAATATAACATCAAATCAGATATCAACAACCTCAACAATATAATATCAATTCAGATATCGACAACCTCAACAATATAACATCAAATCAGATATCAACAATCCTCAACAATATAACGACAAATCAGATATCAATAATCCTCAACAATATAACATCAAATCAGATATCATCAATCCTCAACAATATAACAACAAATCAGATATCAATGATCCTCAACAATATAACATCAAATCAGATATCGACAATCCTCAACAATATCAATCAAACAATAACGTCTCGCAAGACGGGACAGTCCTGTGAAAATATCCCCTCCACTGTCACTAAGTAACGCCTCGAAGGACGGGATAGTCATGTGAAAATATCCACTGCACTACCACTTGATAACGTCTCGCAAGACGGGACGATCACGTGGGACAATCACCACCACACCGCCACTTAACGCCACAATGGACGGGACAATCACGTGGGACAAACCCACCTCATCGCCACTTTAGCGTCTAAAAAGACGGGACAATCACGCGGGACAAACCCACCTCATCGCCACTTTATAACGTCTCGATAGACGGGACAATCCCGTGGGACAAACCCACCTCATCGCCACTTTAGCGTCTCAAAAGACGGGACAATCATGTGAAAATATCCACTCCACTGCCACTTCAAGCAAATTAAACATCTCATCTAACTCAGTAGTCACTCAAACAACAATCTCAAATTCAATAATCAAATCAGGATAACCACATGTTATTCATATTATCAACCAACCTAAATCAATTCAATTACATACCAACTCAGTTCATTGACAGAAACCAGTAAACGACCGAAGCCTCTCAGAAAACGGAGACACACGTCTCAATAAGTTTACTCGGCCGAAGCCTTCAGAAAACATTTGGCACAAGCCTCAGAAACAGTCAATATAAGCAAGCATACAACATTGCAAGCATAATAATCATAATCCAATGCCAATTAATATAAACATCTTCATCTCAAACGCAGGCAGTGCGATAAAAGCAGGCAAGACTCAAAGACACGCTAAAACTGAGTTACCCTTACCTTAGCCAATTTTCTTCCTAAACGGTGACTTCATTCCGATCACATCTTTGTTTTCCCGTGTCGTCTTGCTTCCTTTTATTATTTGGCTTCGTCGCCAAGCGCTCCCGTTATTCGTACCCTTCATAAGTACACTTAACGAAATCACTAACTAAGTTAACCCACTAACTCAAGGTCTTAATTACGACTTTAGACAATTGACCCGAAGCAGACGCAATTTAAACGACTCTTTCTCAGTCAACAGTTACAACAAAATAATAGAATACATATCTCTTTTGAAATTTAAATCATTTTGTAAAGCAAATCGCAACTCCTCCCTAATCAAATGTTAAACTTCAATTTTCACAATAACAATGAAAATATTTATTTTTCTTTAAAACTTGTTTACTCGAGGCTAAACATATACAAGAGTTGAAGGCTTACGAAAATAAAGTTTCGGAAACTTGTCGGCGAAGGGTCGTTAGAGAAAGTTGCGGCTCACGGGGTTGACGGAGGGATTGTCGCCGAAGACACAAAGGAAGGTTGTTCCTTCACCCTTTCGCGGCCAGGAACTCAACGACGCTGTCCGTTTCCCCAAAGAGTCGACGGTTTGCCCAGAAAGTTCAGCCGAAGGTCGACGGTGGTCGTCGGGGTCGTCAAATAAAATGACCCAAATATGAAATTGAAAATAGTGGTTTGCTCTCCTCACGGCAAGGATCGTAGCAGTATCCTCCGTTTTTCCATCGGTCGCCGGAGTTGACCAAAAAGAGCTCCTGAAGGCGGCAGCGGCGGCGGTCGACGACTCGGAATATGGGTTTTGTTGTGGACGCCGCAAGGGTTCCAACGGTACTAACCTCGCTGTGAACGGAGGTCCGAGTACACCGGAATCGAAGGTCGAAGTTTGCGACGCCGGCGGCGGTGGCGTTTTCACGTCGTTCTCCCCTGTTTTCTTTCATGGTTCCTTTGTCGTTTCTCTTTGCTTGCTTCGTGGCCATGGAGGTGGTGCTCTCGGCTGGAAAGAGAGACCCATGTTGGTGGTTCATGTGGTGCGTCCATGATGGTGTTGTGGGTGGCCATCAGTGGTGGCTTCGTGAGGAAGAAAGAAGAAGAAGAACATGTTGATGATGGGGTGCTGCCATGGTTGATAGAGGAAGAAGAAACATGGTGTGCGTGTACAGCAAAGGAGAGGAAAAATGGTGATGGTGTCTCCTTGTGGTGCTGGCCTTCTCGTGGTGGCCATGGAGAGAAAGAAAAGGAACGTGGTGGCTGCCATGGTGGCTTTCTTGCGTGAAGAAGGAGGGGCAGAACAAGAACATGTTTGTGGTGATGGTTTTCATGGTGGAAAGGAGAAGAAGAACGTGATTATGGTGGCCTCTTGGCTGGACATAACAGCCATGGTGAGGAGGAGGGGCGGTGGTGGCTTGTGCCTCGTGTGGGTGAAGAGAGAACCAAGGTGGTGGCTGGATCATGAAGGAAGAAGGCACAGTTGTGTGTGGGCGCTGCCACAAAGAAAATGAACGAGATGAGGTTGGTGATGAGAACAAGATGAAAGGAACAAGGATTATAAGTTGCTGCAGAAACCAATTGAAAATGAGAGTAAAGAGAGTGATGAGGGAAAGAAGACGTGAATGAGAGAAACAGAGGGACTACGGTGTGCGTATTCTGCCAGGGGAAAGAAATTTGGAATGAATAAAGTAGAAAACATGTGGTGAAATGAATGGATTGGCCAACATGAAAGACGTGGAGCAAGAAAGGCCAAGTAAAAAGGATGAGATATTTATTAATCGTTACAGATTGATTTAGACGCTGAATGATATAGCTCATAAAGTTAAAAGAAAAATATAGAGGTGATATATTATTATCCCAAAAATTATGAGAAACTTTATGAAATAGTAAAATATAAATTATGATCACTTTGAACAAATTAAAATGATCTATGAACCAAGAAATGAGTAGAAATTAAGCTAAAGAATAACTGTGAGACAATTAGAACAAATATGACGTCGTCATATTATGCGTCTAAGCAAAATATGAATTATATGAAAATGACAATAGTGATTATTATCATTTGAGAAGAAAATATTTTGAAAACGACCTGCTCCAAAATCGGACCCAAAACTGATTAAGGAAGTATTCTCCGGATGAGAAAACTTCATTCACGGAAAAGATTTATAGAGACGAAAAGATTAAAACAACGCGGACGGAAACTCTGGAAGGAGCTCCGAACACATCCTTTGGGTCAGGGTCTCACATAAGTCCCTACGGACATAAATTCTAACTTTATCAAATTTTCGGAAAGCGAAACCTATCGATTTTACAGATGAAAGTTCCGTTCGCCACTAGTGAAGCATTCCCGTTCTTCACTCTTGGTGAACCATTCCCGTTATTTACCGCATGATGAAGCATTCTCGTTCCTCATCGAATAATGCATCGGTGAACCATTCCCGTTATTCACCAAATTATGCATTGGTGAACCATTCCCGTTATTCACCAAATGATGCAATGGTGAACCATTCCCGTTATTCACCATATGATGCATGATGCAATATGGTTAGCCAAACATCGAATCGTCCTCACAATACAAGTGTTTAGCTCAAAACCCAATATCAAAACCCCAAGAGTTAGTGTCGGTCAATACAACATAAATCGAACAACAAAACCCAAGAGTTAGTGTCGGTCAATACAACACAACTCGAACAACAAAACCCAAGAGTTAGTGTCGGTCAATACAACACAACTCGAACAACAAAACCCAAGAGTTAGTGTCGGTCAATACAACACAACTCGAATAACAAGAGTACTAGAGTACTCGATGACTTTCAATCATCACCGTAGCTCACCTCAGTGGCTTTCCCCAATTCCAAAACCCACAACAAAAGTCGACTTTTCCCCGTCTTTCACAATCATTTTCCCCTTTAGGTTCCCTATATTTATTCGTTTAGTAAAAACGTTTCGAATTGGATTAGTCAAGTTATGAGTTTATTTCTCAAAGTCTAAGTCTCCCAAAGTCTCTAGTTTTCAAAATCTATTTCCTTCTAAGTTTTCCAAAAACCCACCAAAAGCAATTTCCCGGGGAAAGTCTAAGTATACAAACAAATGGCTAAGTCTCAAACCCTTGAGTTTGGACTTGCCTAGGGTTGTTCATCCAACCCGAAATATCAAAGGTCACCAGTTCAATGATTCCCCACTCCGAAGTCGCGTCAAAACGCACAATTCAATAACATCTCAACATCATCAGTTATGGAAAACATCATAACATCAGTTCATCATCATAATCAATATCAAAGTAAAGCATAAGTCGAATTCATCGACGCCTATCATGAAGTCATAGCTAATAGTAAGTTGCCCTAACCTCGAGCTGCTCCAGTCTCGTGGTTCAAGTATCCTTCACACGATTGCTCTGAAATATCCAAAGTCCCTTCAACTGAATCTCGGAGAAAACAAAGCAGTTAAAGCATTAAAGCGAAAGCATTAAAGCTTTAAAGCTTCAGAATACAACAATCGGATACGAAAAGACAAGTTTTCGAAAACGAAAACCCTCCCCCCCTTGAAATAGCTCTCGGCCAAAAGAGGAAAAGAGCTCCGGCTCTTTTTCTTCGATCTAATCAGTTCACAAGGTAGTTTTAGGGTAAAACTAAGGCAAGGAAACTGTCGGAAAATTTTTCGGACGATCGGATCGAAATACGGCTATTCAGGGGCGTTTTGGTCCAAAATAAAAGCTCAAAACCTCAAAGTTATCACTTCGGAAAACAAATTTGACAGCAATGATCCTAACGACATCCGTGACAACTAATCCTAAAGGCACGAAGTCAGATTACGTCCTTTCGACAGTAAAGTTTCGAAATGTGCGCAAAAAGGGTTTTGAAACAGTTTTTCAGATCCTTGACAACTCGATCACAATCGGCGAATACCGACGAAGGTTCTAGGCTCTTGGGCATGTAGAGAAGATACCCCAACAAAGAAATCAGGAAAAACGGACAGTTTTGCAAAAAGCTCGAAACTTTGAGCACAGAAACGACTACAGAAAAGCAGTAGAAACGATGATCAGAGGTAAGAATCAAGCTAGTTACCTCGATACCTTGAAATAGGAACGAACTGCGCGAAGATCGGTCAAGTTTCGGCGAAAATCTCCTCTCCCTTTTCTCTCCTTGAACCGCGGCCCCAAATGGAAGAAAATGAAGATATTTTGATTTTTCAGCTATTTATAGGAAGGTCAAATCGCGGGAAAATGAAAATTTCGCGATTCCGATTTTTGCAGCACGTTCACTGATGAATTCTAAGAGAGATTCTGGCGACAGAATTCCAGAACTCCAAACAATTCTCTGACATTTGGGAAAAACGATATCTAAAACCCCAAAAACGGTGTAAGTTAATCTGTCCCGAAAAACTACTTTTTGCTGTGAATGTCAGACGACAAAACTTTGTTCTTGAGAAAGATTGGAAACGTCAAAAAAAATCTGGCAACGCGGACGGAAACTTCGTTAGAAGTCCCGAATAGAAAAAGTCTTCATCCAGCGCTTAAATTTAGGGTTTCGAAGCAAAGAAATTAGCGTCGCCGGACTTCCGAAAAGTGAATACTATCGTGCGTACAGTCCAGGGTTCCGAAATGAAACACTGGTCGAATGAAAAATAAAGATAACCTTTAAATTTTCCAAGGATTCGAAATCTCACTTAAGACGTTGCTCTAAAAGCGAAATTAGCCTATTCTGGACACTCTCACCATAAGGCAGGTGTGCAGACGACTCGCACTAATTCCTAAAACGACTACGCAACATCCCTCAAGCAATTCCTGAACTTTCTTCTTCATTAATCTTTCTCAAACATCAAACTCCTGTCACGCTTACACTGATTCTACGCGTGAGTCGGAAATTAACTTGCTCTGTAAATCCAGGCCTTACACTTGCCAGGAAAAAGACATAAAAATAATAGAATATTAACACTTAATTAATTAATGTAACGAAAATAAATAACTAATATAGTTATCTATTTCTGGGTCTTACAAGACCACTGTTCCCATTTCTGCTTATGCCATAGATCATTGAACCCATAAGACTTATGTCTATACCTTTGGCTAGGAACCTTTGAAACGCTTTCTCATATAGAGTTTCATGTTTAATATCAGATGATGCAAGTTAATCTTCTAGAATGGCATTTTTAGCACGAAGAACAGAGTTGTCATTTTTAAGAGAATAGTTCTCTTCAATGAGTCCAGAGACTGACTTCTCATGAACTTCTGATGAACAAGTTTTAACAGCATATTTTCTTTTAAGCTCTATATGTTTATTTAACAGCACATCATGTTTCTCCATTATTTCAAATAATGCAGTTCTTAGCTCAGATGAAGAAAAATTAGAGAATACCTCATCGTCATTTTCAGAGTCTAAGTCATCTTCTGAAGCTCTCCTATCATCCTGTGCTTCAGCATCTCTGCTAGTGGTAGCCATCAGAGCTTCCACAACTTCATCTTCTTCTGACTCTGTAACACCCCGATTTCGGTGGCGTCACTTTAGTAACCAAAAATCAAGTAAAGCGGAAAAGCAGATATTTTTTTTCATTTTGTTTAAATAAAAAGACTTGTCGAAATAAAGACTCAACCCAATCGCGATTAACAGCGACTAACATACGATATAAGTACAGCTCTTGCTGCAACTAAATACATCGTCACGAGTGTCCTCAAGTGACGGAAAGTAACTGAAAGTAGTACCCGCAGGCAAATAAGTGCGACCCATAGTTAGAGTCATAAGTTTTATAAATACAGTCCTCCAAGAAAGTAAGTCAGCCCAAAACGGCCTCCAAAAGACTTCCTACGTCCGACAAACTCCTTGTGATCATCATGGAAGGGAATCACACAAAAATCTAATAGTCGAGGACCTACCCTGCCCCAAAATAAGAAATGAAAATTAGAGCTATGACAACGAAACCCGATATACTACACCCCTAACATCGACCCTCATCCGGTCCTGCATGAAGTTCGGGTCCACGTCGAAGGCTCAGTAGTAGTCATTTCGCTCCGGGTCTTCCCCGAACGACGAAGCATCACGAAACAATCCGTCAACGGCATCTGACAAAAAGGGCATACATAGCCCCCCAAACACAGGTAGCACGCGCAAGGGTCAACTTACGGTATATAGTATAGAGAATACAAGACAACAGGTAAAGTATAAGGGGTATATATATATATATATATATATATATATATATATATGTTGTATGTATACATATAAGTTCTGCATTGTCTACCCTAAGGTTTATACATAGCATGTTATCAAATCTCTAATACAATTCAATCATCAAAACACATAACGATGTTTATCAACATCAAATCATCAAAACACATAATGATGTTTATCAACATCAAATCATCAAGATCTCAACAAATATAGTTAGAGTGCATGATATGTTAATGCAACGTCAATTCAAAAGGTTCCGGAAGAAGTAGGCTGGGCACGATCGAGTCGGTCCTAACACTGGCATTGTGTCGACCATAACCCTCGAGTGTCACTTACAACCTTGACATATCCGGATCAGTCCCCCTGTGGGTTGACTTTTCCCTCCGCTATGCCTGACATCAACGGGTTGATCCTAACCATACGGTCGATCATATCCCCGAGTTACCCGAAGGCATGCTGTACCCGAAGGTATATACTGTACCTGAAGGCATATACTGTACCCGAAGGCATATACTGTACCCGAAGGCATATACTGTACCCGAAGGCATATATTGTGGTCATAGACCAAAACTTGCTTAATCAACAAAAGTGTTAGAGTTTATTGGCTCTACTGTACCCTAAGGTAAATGTCGATTCTGCGACAAAAGACAGATAACTATAAAAAGAGTGCAATCACCCTTGCTGACTTCTTGAGTCATCTGACTCATCAAATTTCGATGGTCAAAAACTTCTCAGCGAGCGAAAGAGTACCAATGTACTCGGAAACTGATGGTCCCTTGGCTTGTCTTTTAGATAGCCAAACAAATAAACTGCTTATCGAGCGAAGGGTACTAATGTACTTGGAAACCTATAGTTCCCCGACTTATCCCTTTAGATAGTCGAATCATAAAACTGCTCATCGAGCAAAAGAGTATAAGCATACTCAGAAACTTATGAGCTTCCCCAAAACTTCGATTCGGCGACACTTCTCATTTTCCAAACTAATATCCAAATCCTAGAAGTTCATTTTGAGATCCTTAACATTTAATTAAAAGAGTTTGAATGTTGTTTAAAGCATTATGGAATTTCTCATGAAAATATTTTCTTTCCAAAACTATAAGTTCAAAAGATCCCGATATCCCCAAAATCCCATGAGAAGGTCTTGAAACCACAAAAGAAGACAAGAGTCTGAACCTCAGTTCGTCTTGTCGAGATAAACCCTTAAGAATTCGCCACCAATGGGGCATAACTAACTGTTATTCCTCACATTTTGGTAGTCCACGAATAAACGATATAAATTGCACCATATGGTAAGCATATTCCAATAATAATTACATGTTCCAAAATAATGTGCACAAGTATTCACATAGCCTAAGATTAACCATTTAATCACATAGCAAGTATGGCATGTGAATCAAGTAATTGCGGTAAAACATAACCCTATCCTATCCACTAGGAAGCAGTAAGACGGAAACCAGTAAACGGCCGAAGCCTCTCAGAAAAAGGAGACACACGCCTCATATTAGTTTCACACGGCCAAAGCCTCAAAACATTTTCTCCAGTCAATGCCATAAAGAAACATAAATAAGCAAGTCGAAACTATCGACGCCTAAAGCATTAGCTAGCAGTGTAAGTTGCCCTTACCTCTAGTTCCTCCAGAATCACAGTGTAAGTCACACTCACAAGCCAAGGTTTCCACAAACGAACCTTAGAGCAAACAAAGCAAAAATCAATCAAAATAAGTCGGTACAATCGAAACAATACTATCTAACGTTAGACAAAGCTCAAGAAGCTTCAGAGTACAATATTTTTGCACGAATGGAAGGGCTTTCCCCGAATGGATGAGTTTTGACTCGATTCAAGTTTTGTACAAAAACACTTTATTCGCTAAAACGTGCATAACTCGAGCTACAGAACTCGGAATGACATGAAACCAAAGCCAAAATTTCAACAACGGAGAGAGCTATGCTATAACTCAGGTCATACAGACCCAAAAATTATTTTTGGACACGGTACCATAGCAAATAAGTTTCGGCCACTATCAAAATAGGGTTTCCCCAACTTTTTCTTCGATCTAATTTAATTCCTAGGTATTCTTAGGCGATATCCAGGCCAGGGAAACTCTCAGAAAAATTATCGGGTCGAAAACTATCACAGGGGTATTTTGGTCAGTGTCTTTAGCCCAAAAACTAGAAGTCGGAATTTTGAGAAATAAATTTGATGAGCGTGTTCCTAACGACATTTATAACAACTAATCCTACTGACACTAAGCTCAGTCGAGAGTTTTTAATCCAAAGAACGAAGCTTTGGTTAGAAAATGAGTATTTTCACATAATTGAAGTTCCGCGACGATTCGGCGAGATTCAGCAGAAAACAACCGGATATTCATGCTCTTGGGCATGTAGGCAATAAGTTTAGACACTGAAATCAAGTTATTTGGACAGTTTTACAAAAAGCTTAACACTTTGAGAACAGAAAGACATAGAGAAAAGCGACAGAATTTACGATCAGAAGTAAGGAATAGCATCTATACCTCGAGGTCTACGCGTAGCAACGTACGGTGCAACGATCAGGCAAGAATCGGCGAAAAACTCTCCTCCCCTCTCCTTCCTCAAGCTCGCGGCCAACAATGGTGAATGGTGGAGAATTTTGAGTTTTTCTGCTATTTATAGGAGATGGAAAACGCGGGAAAAAGAAAATTTCGCGATTCTGATTTTTCCTCTGCATTCCTCTGTGAATTCTAAGATAGGTTCTGGCGACAGAATTCTAGAACTCGAAACAGGTTTCTCAAAATTAAAGCAAACGATCCAAAGTCAGTGTGAACCAATTTAACCCGAAAAGTTACTTTTTGCAGTTGATGTCGGACGAGAAAACTTTCTTCTGAAGAAAGATTAGAAACATCAAAAGAAATGGGTGGTCGTGAGTGGAATCTTCGTTTGAAGCTCTGAATAGAAAAAGTCTCCATCGACAGTTTATTTTAAGGTTCTTGAGCTATCAGAGATTCAGTTTCGGCAAACTTTCGACAATTGGAATCAGACGTTCGTACATTCCAGGGTTTCGTATCGAAACGCTTGTCATGGAAAGGATTAAGAGAAATTCTAACATTCCTCTGAAGATTTTTGGAATTAGTTCCTATAGTGCTTTAGGAGTAAATTAATCGTTTGCTAACGCTCTTGCCCTAGGCGTAAGCGAATAAGACTCGCGCTATAACTTATATCGACTTTAATACTATTCTTAGTCTTTTCCTGAACTTTCTCTTTCATAAATTTATTCCATTTGGTAAACACTTGTTCAGGTTTCCTTCACGATACATCGAAACCTAATCGTGAATATGAATTTAATTAATTTATTCTAAGTTTAAAAACTTGGGTCTCACAGACTCAGCTTCATTAGAGTCAGTCGCATCAAATGTCACAAGGGCTTTCTTCTTGAAGACTTTTCTTGGTCTCTTGTCCTTCTTTAGCTTGGGACAATCACTCTTGTAGTGCCCAGATTCCTTGCACTCGAAGCAGGTGATTTCCTTCCCAGAGGACTTCTTTTGATCATATGAAGATTCAAATCTTCCCTTACTTTTCTTCAGTCCTTTGCCCTTGTTGTGTCTGTTCTTCCAGAGCTTGCTCAATCTCTTTGTGAAAAGAGATAGCTCTTCATCACCAAGCATCTGATACTTCTTTAGAGGAATCTTCCTCTTCTGCCTGGTAGGCTTTCGCCTTGTCAGATTTTGACTTAAGAGCAATAGATTTGTCTTTCCTTTGAGGCTTGTGCTCTTTGAGTTCAATCTCATGGCTTTTGAGATGACTCACAAGCTCTTCTAGCCTCAAGGAGTTCAGATTCCTGGAAAGTTTCAATGCAGTGACAAAACCATCCACTCCTTAGGCAAACTTCTGATGATCTTTTTGACATGATCACAAGTGGAGTAGCTCTTGTTCAACACTATGATCCCAACAATCAGAGTTTGAAACCTTGAGTACATCTCCTCAATGGTTTCACCAGATTCCATTTTAAACTGCTCATATTATTTTATGAGAGCAAGAGTCTTAGTCTCCTTAACTTCTTCATTTCCTTCGTGCGTCATGACCAAGGAGTCATAGATGGATTTTGTTGTTTCTTTGTCAGAGATCTTCTCATATTCAATATATGATATTGAACTGAACAGCATGGATTTCGCCTTGTGATGATCCTTGAAACGCTTCTTCTGAGCGTCAGTCATTTCAGTACGGGGGATCTTCACTCCTAAAGCATCTACTGGATCAGTATAGCCTACCATGACCATATTCCAGAGATCTGGGTCAGTGCCAAGAAAATAAATTTCAATTCTATCTTTCCAGTACTCAAACTTTTCACCATCAAAGACTGGTGCTCTGAGTTGGTTGTTGTTATTGTTGTCAGCGGAAGTATTGGCTTGGGCCATCGTTGTTTTTCACACTAGGTTCTGGATCATTGAACACTGTTAAGTGTTTAAATCAGAACCGGAGCTCTGATGCCAATTGAAGGTGCGAAAAACACTAGAAAGGGGGGGGGGGTTTGAATAGAGTTTTTAAACAAAAGTTTCCCTTTTGAAGTTTTGATAAACTTAAAGATAAGAACTAGGTGCTAAAGAATACGAAGCAGAGCACGCAAGTATTTTATCCTGGTTCACTTGAGATAAAAGCTCAAGCTAATCCAGTCCACCCGTGAAGGTGATTTCTTCCTTCTTCTGATGAAGGCAATCCACTAAAATCAATGAGTGTTACAACTGCACTTGCAACCTGCAAAGTGACTAACGGTACACTGATTTTCTCACTAGTATCATCTCAAGAAGCTGATCAACTGATCCTCTCAAGACTAGCTAAACACTGAACCAAACTTGATTCAGTCCTCTCAAGATCCGACCAACCTTGGTCTCTTAAGGAACTTTACAAAGTGTTTGTAAAAGGTTTTTGGGTTTACAAGAAATGCTTCTGAAAAGCTAATGGTAAACTCAGATGTTTAAGAATATTGAAGAAATATTGCTAAGAGATCGGTTAGAATGAATTCAGGAATATCAGCAAAGTTTCTTAGCTTCTTTCTTTGTAAGACCTGGATTTGCAGAACTAGTCACTTTTCCGACTCACGCGTAGAATCAGTGTAAGCGTGACAGGAGTTCGCCGTTTGAGAAAGATTAATGAAGAAGAAAGTGCAGGAATTGCTTGAGGATAGTACCATAGTCGTTTTAGGAGTTAGTACGAGTCGTCTGCACACCTGCCTTATGGCGAGAGTGTCCAGAATAGGCTAATTCTGCTCTTAAAGCAACGTTTAAGCGAAATTCTAAATCCTTGGAAAAATAAGAATTTCTCTTTATTTCTCCTTCGACCAGTGTTTCATTTTGGAACCCTAGACTGTACGCACGATAGTATTCACTTCTCGGAAGTCTGACGACGCTAATTTCTTTGCTTCAAAAACCCTAAATTCAATCACTGAATGAAGACTTTTTCTATTCGGAGCTTTTAACGAAGTTTCTATCCGCGTTACCAGATTTGTTTCGATGTTTCCAATCTTTCTTCAGAACGAAGTTTTGTCGCCTTTCCTTCACAGCAAAAAGTAGTTTTTCGAGACAGATTAACTTACACCGCTTTTGGGGTTTTAGAGATCGTTTTTCCCTAATTATAGAGATTTGTTTTGAGTTCTGGAATTCTGTCGCCAGAATCTCTCATAGAATTCACCGATGAACGTGCTGCAAAAATCGAAATCGCGAAATTTTCATTTTCCCGCGATTTCACCTTCCTATAAATAGTTGAAAAATCAAAATATCTTCATACTTTCTACTCTTGAGGCCGCGAGTTGAGGAGAGAAAGGAGGAAGGAAGATTTTCGCCGAAACTCGACCGATCTTCGAGCTGTTTGTCCCTACTTCAGGGTATCGAGGTAACTAGCTTGATTCTTACCTCTGATCGTTCTTTTTACTGCGTTTCTTTAGCTGTTTCTGTGCTCAAAGTTTCGAGCTTTTAGTAAAACTGTTCGTTTTTCCTGATTTTTCTGTTGGGTTATCTTCTGTACTTGCCCAAGAGCCTAGAACACTCGCCGTTGTTCGCCGATTTTGATCGAGTTGTCAAGGATCTGAAAAACTGATTCAAAACCCTTTTTGTGCACATATCGAAACTTTAATGTCGAAAAGTCGCAATCCGACTTCGTGCCTTTAGAATTAGTTGCTACAAATGTCGTTAGGAACATCGCTATCAAATTTGTTTTCCGAAGTTTTAACTTTGAGTTTTTGAGCTTTTATTTTGGACCAAAACGCCCATGAATAGCCGTATTTTGATCCGATCGTCCGAAAATTTTTCCGACAGTTTCTTTACCCTAGTTTTACCCTAAAACTACCTTGTAATTAATTTAGATCGAAGAAAAAGCGCTGGAACCCTTTTCTCCTAAGTGGCCGAGAGCATGTTTGTGTGGGGGGAGTTTTTCGTTTGCGAAAACTTGTCCTTTCGTACTCGATTGTTGTATTCTGAAGCTCGAATGCTTTGTCTATCGTTAATTAGTTGTGTTGTGATCGAGCTAATCGATTTTGTATGGATTTCTGCTTTGTTTTCTCCGAGGTTCAGTTGAAGGAACTTTGGGATTTACGGAGCAACTGTGTGTGGAGAACCTAGACCAAGAGACTGGAACAACTCGAGGTTAGGGCAACTTACTTGCTAGCTAATGTCACTAGGCATCGATTAATTCGACTTGGTTATTGTGTTGATATTGAATATTGCTTTGAGTTGATTATTGCTTGGACTGAGAAAATGATTTCTGGAGGCTTCGGCCGAGTGAACTTATATGAGACGTGTGTCTCCGTTTTCTGAGAGGCTTCGGCCGTTTACTGGTTTCCGTCTTATCGCTTTCTAGTGGATATGACAAGGTTATGTTTACAGCATTGCCATATTGATTCATCGCTCGGTAGAGCTTGTTGTATTTGCGTTTATGATTAAATTGTGCTGACTATATTCGTGCATTTTGATGCCACTTTTGGAGGGTAGAATACACTTACCTTCGTCATGACAATGACGGGTTGTTTTGGGAATGTTTGTTAGGTCGAACCAAGGTTCGAACCTTCATTGTTTTAGGGGATCTAGTGCTTTCTCGGGGAGTCGTTTGGGTTTGATGGGAACTTTGAACTTATAGAGTTTTGGACCGAAAATAATCATAATCTGTTTTATGTAAATAAATCCATAATATATTTATTAAGAATATAATGCTTTTAATTAATGACGATGATTCAACGGAAAAGACTTAGGAATGAAAGTGAGTTTGGAAAACGAGAATGGGTCGGTGATCCTAGCTTTGGGAACTTTATTTTGAAGGGTGTTGGAAATGAAAACTGAACTTTGGAATTAACGACATAATGGACTAACTTACGATGGAACATTTTACCTAATAAGAGAACTATTTTTTAAGGGAACTCATTTTATGGGAAAGAATTTGAAGACGGGCTTTAGCCAAGGGTCTGGGCGTTAGTAAAGTACCTAGTAGAGTACTCTTGGCACAACAGGAAGTGACGGTCAACCGCGTAGAGTTGTATCGTTCCTGTTGATGTCTGGCGTAGCAAGTAGGATGGTTAAACCCGTGGGGTCATAACCGACTTGACTATAGCCTAGGTTTCTCGTTGTAGAAGCCTCTGGTCAATGAACCAATTTTTACCTGTGAGGACGAATCGTTGTTTTGCAAATCATATTGCACACATGCATACACGCGATGAAGTGCCAAGTGGAGTACTTCGGTATAGCAGGAAGCAACGATCAGCCGTGTAGAGTTGAATCGGTCCTGATTATACCTGGCACAACAGGAAGTAACGATCATCCGTGTAGAGATGTATCGCTCCTGTTGATGTCCGGCATAGCAAGCAGAAATGGTCGAACCGTGTAGAGTTGGATCGTCTTGACTATAGCCAAAGGTGATAAGCAACGCCCGAGCAGAAATGGTTAAACACGAGGCCAGTGTTACGACCGTCTCGAGGTGCCCAGCCTTTAAGTGGCAATACCGTTGGTTTGTCCCGTCGCAAAGCAGAGTGACGTTATTCGGATTTGTGTCGGCATATCCTGCATTGGCACACCGTGCATCTTATTATGATTGACGTTGCATGACATATCATGCACTCTAACTATAGTTGTTGAGATCTGATGATTTGAAGTTGATAAACATCGTTATGTGCTTTGATGATTGAATTGTGTTAGAGATTCGATAACATGCTATGTATATACCTTAGGGTAGGCAATACATAACTTATATGTATATATACAACATATATATATACCCCCTTTATCGCATGTTGATTGTATATCTATTGTATTCTGTAAGTTGACCCTAGCGCCTTGGCTTTGTTTGTATGTTTGTGTCTGGGCGGTCGGCCTGCTGCCAGGCGTCCGTCAGCCGGTTCGTGATGATTCGTTGTGCGGGAAAGACCCGGAGCGAAATGACTATTACTGAAGCTTTCGACGAGGACCCGGACTTCATGCCTGATCGAGGGAGGGTCGACGATAGTAGTGTGGGACATGGGTGGTTAGAGTCTTTTGAGTTGGTTGTTACTGTCATAGCTCTGATTCGTCATTCATATTTTGGGGCAGGGTAGGTCCCCGACACGTTACTTTCGTGTGGTTCTCCGTAGTTGGGAATCACATGGAGTAGTCGGTTGTAGAGGTCTAGAGGAGGCCATCTGGGGCTGACTATTCCCTTCTGTCACTTGTATAATATTTCGAACTAATTCTGCTTTCTGAAAACTTGTAAACCTTGCCGTCACTTGAGGATACTCATGACGATGCTTTTAGTTACAGCAGGACTGTAATAGTATTGTATATTAGTTTATGTTTATCGCATTTTGGGGTTGAGTCTCTAGTTTAAAATGTTATTTATTCTAAAAGAAAACGAAAAAAAAATATACCTGCATTTTCCGCTTCACTTTATTTTCAAGTTACAAAGTGACACCCGGAAATCGGGGTGTTACATTCTTCTATCTTCGGTCCTTATATACTCCAAGGCATTCGATGTAGCCGTTGCTAGGGTTTTGTCCGTTGGAGTGGCAATCTTGTAATATCAGACTGCTAGACTGAACGAGGTAGGTGGCGGGCAGGCTATGATTGTACAAAGTGTACTATGACAGCGACCTGTCCTTTCACCGGCTGACTGCTGATCTGGTGTGCTTCAGATGAACATTGGTGAAGCTTCTGATCAGTGTCAGATGGAAGCTTGGATCCTCTGACCTTGCAGCTTCTACTTCTGGACATGTTCCTCAGAACTTCTGAACGCCAGAGCTAGAGTAGCTTGGATCTTCAGAGCCAACTTATTGCAGGTCTTCAGAACTTGAGTCTTCTTCTTCAGGACCGTTCCTTCTGGAACATCTGGTCTTCAGAACTTCTGACTTCGGTTCTTCAGTACCTCTCAAGAGCTTCTATCTTCAGAACTTCTGAAGGATTTGCCACTGTTCTGAGCGAACATGGTAGGCTTTAGAGCTCTCTTACGGTTACCCTTGGGTCTTTATCTTCTGATTGAATAAGCTTGGGTCAGAATCAGAACCTGTTTGTTACAACTAAAAGAGACAAACGTTAGAGTACCATAATTGTTCATCCTCAAAAACCTTAATTGTAATCATCAAAATATAGAGATGCAACCACTGATCAAATCTTGATCTTACAGTGAAGACTGATATGGTTTAACCGCTATTTATAAGCTAAGTTCAATCTCCAGAAGTTAATGATGAAGCAGTTTTTCGAGGATTATTTATTGGTAACAAATGGTTACCTTAACTCCTTGGCCGGTGGTAAACGTTCAACCCTTTCATTTAATCCTCTGCATATGCATTAAGTAAAAACGTTTTTCCTTAATTTCCTTTTCTTTTCTCCATCCTTTTACACTTAGACATTTTCTAAGGGGGAGTACTTTGTACTTCAAGTTAAGTTTTTCACACCCCGTGCTTTTTGCTTATGACAAAAAGGGGGAGTATAACCCAGTTTTTGATGTGTAAGCTGTGTTAGTGTGATTTCTTTTTCTTTTGGAGAATTTAAGAGTTCCACCTTTATGACCATAGATATGTCACTGGGCAAATACAAGGAATACATTTTCACTTCCTCTGAAGTGATACTAGTTGACTCTGATACCTTTAGTCTGCTCATGACTCTGAATACTTATGCGCTCTGATTATTTCATTTTATCTATGTCATACATTCTTACTCTGAACTCTTTTATTATTTAGCTCAGAATCTAGATATTACTAATATGTTCATTAAGTCCTAGATTCAGGCGGAGCTAAGCTCAGAATCAAGCTGTGACTTGGATTCAGAATAAGCAACATAAACCATTCACCTCAGGATAAGTTTATCTCTATTCTCTAAACTCTAAGTGAATTCAGTTTATTGTTTAAGAATTGTTCATCAAAATACTTGATTTTGTCATCATCACAAAGGGGGATATTGTAAGATCAAGTTCTGATCTAGTAGTACAACTCTATGTTTTGATGATTACAAGTTAACTATTGAGTATGAACAATTATGGTACTCTAACGTTGTTTTCTGAGTGTTCAAATGACAGGCCAAGACTCTGGTCCTATTTCACATGATTCAGAAGCACAATGTTCAAAGAGTAACCACTGCAACGCTTTCGCACGTACCATGTTCAAACAGAACAGTAGATCAAGCTTCAGAAGATCTAAAAATTATAAAGCTCTGATATGGATTCAGCTCACTAGAAGCTCTGAAGGATCAGACGCTCTGAAGGATCAGAAGCTCTGAAAGTCCATAAGTTGAGTAGTGAAGATTCTGAAGTCCAAGAGTAAGCTGGCTCTGAAGACCAAGTACTTCTCCTCTGAGTCCAGAAGCAGAAGGTACAAAGGTCAGAGGATCCAAGCTTCTCTCTGACTCTGATCATCAAGCTTCACAAGTTCCAAGATGAAGCATCACTCTGATCAGAAGTGAACTAGGATAAAGGTCATGTCGCTATCCAAAGTACAAAAGCAATTGTACCATTCCTGACGACCTTACCTAACTGATTCAGCCACAGCAGAACCTAGAAATCCCAGATCTGCCCTCAAACGGTAGCATCTTCATGCAACGTTCAAACCCTAATCCTTGGAGTATATAAAGAGGCTGAAGATTGAAAGATGCGGTCGAAGAAACTTGTTCACGCGCAAGCAATATTTCAAATATTCTTAGCAATCTTTCTTCAAATAGAACTAAGTGTGTTTACTATTATCTTTCTAAGAAGCATTTATTTGTAAACCCAAACCTTCAAACAATTGTTTGATTTTCCTTTAGGAGATCAAGGTTGATCGGATCCTAGAGAAGACTAAGAGAGTGAATCTTAGTGATAGTTAAGTTAGTGTATTGTTAGTCACTTTACAGGTAGCAAGTGCAGTTGTAACAAAACTCCGATTAGTGGATTGTCTTCATTCTAAGAAGGAAGAAATCACCTTAACGGGTGGATTGGATTAGCTTGAGGGATTTATCAAGTGAACCAGGATAAAATCATCTGTGTGCTTTCCTCATCTCTTATCTTAGCACTTTTATTCTTGGTGGTCGAAGAGATTTATTTAAATCTCAAGTGGGACGAGTTTTTAGTCTTAAAACGCTATTCAAACCCCCCTTTCTATCGTTTTTCATACCTTCAGCGCGTAAGTGAGGACAAAGCGCGCTGAAAAGACTCGTGTTGTTAGCGTGAGGCCAGTCGTCAGATCGGGATGTTACATTTTGAGGACAGCAGTTGGGCTCCTGCAGATTCGCTGACCTTTGCACTTTTTCAGTACATTACAAGTGGCCTACACACGTCAAGCCACCATGATTTACGACAATCACAGCCAGAATCAGGCGAGAGAACCAAACACCATCGCCACAAGCCTACCTGTGGCCTGGTGGACTCGGAGGGGCTCGTGAAGAGAATCAGAAGTTAGCTTTAGCTTCACTTGCTATGCCATGTTGGAAATCATTCTTGATCACTAGGCTTTGGCATTAGTTAGTTTTTCTCATATTTGTCGCCTCAATTATTAAGACAATCTCAGCCCTCATGCTTCGGGCTCGGTGTCTTGAGGACTGGGCGAGACCTAGGGGCCCTCACCCAGGGCGCTTGTCCCAGGGCGACGAGTGCGCTAGGGAGTTTGGGCCTCCCCCGAGAGGCCCAACTGGTCCACTAAGGGCAGATAGGAGCACAAGGCCCAACCTCAAGCCTATAAATATGGGGTGGTTTTCAATGGTAAGGGACTCTTAGCTCATTTGAGAAATAAAAGCTTGAAATTCAGTTATATTCTCTCTCTAAGCGGTTACGTTCTTTCTCTCTAAGATTCTCACATAGCAATCCTCTCTAGGTACTATACCTCACCTCTATGTTCTTAGATAGAACAGGTCGAATATAATTGTCTCAATAGAAGATATTTATGGCTAAACCAAAAATAAATATGGTTGAGATCCCTCTATTTTAGGGCCCCTTTGATAAAGGCCCACGTAAAAAAATTTCGTGGGAAAAATCCTTAAATAAAAAATTAATTATTGGTTTTAGTCTTGCAGTCAAAGTCCGTTAAAACAAATGTGACTCAGCAGTGGAAGCTAACGTGGACATTTGACACCTCATAAGGGGGCTGACAAGTCCGTTATATACTCATCAATATTTATAAAGGTTCAATGAACTCTATTAAAATTGCACTGTTATACTTTTAAATATTTTTATGTTTTATATTTTAGTTCTTTTATTTTGTTTAAAATCTGTACATTTTCTATAAGTCTAAAAAATGGAAGAAGTGAAATTTTTAGCACTACCCCAAAGAGTTTATTTATCATTAAAAAAATTAGCAATATCTCTTTGTTTTTAATTATATATTTAAGTGTGCGCGTGAATATTAAAAATGAGTCAATAGATTAGTGATTGGGCTTTTTATTTACAAATTAAATTTATAGGGTTCAAATCTTAACCAGAATGTTTTATAACATTTTAACACAAATTCTTAATTACGTCAATTGGAATGAGATATATATTAAATTCTGCACAATATTTAATGATAAAGCTCATAAGCTAGTGGTTAGAGTTGTTGTAAGACCAAAATTTGGTCCTGTAGTACAACTCTATGTTTTGATGATTACATGTTAACTATTGTGTATGAACAATTATGATACTTTAACATTGTTTTCTGAGTGTTTAAATGACAGGCTCTGACTCTGGTCAATACTCACATTTATCAGAAGCATTTAGCCCAAGAGTAACCAACGCAACGCTTTCGCACTTACTATGTTCTGATTGAACAGTAGTATATGCTTCAGAAGTTCTGACGATGATAAGCTCCGATGTGGATACAGATCACTTAAAGTTCTGAAGACCATAAGCTCTGAAGGTCCAGAGGCTCTGAAGGTCCAGAAGCTCTGAAGGTCCAGAAGCTAGGTAGTGAAGATTCTGAAGTCCAAGAGTAAGCTGACTCTAAAGACCAAGTACTTCCAACTCTGATGTCCAGAAGCAGAAGATACGAAGGTTAGAGAATCCAAGCTTCCCTCTGACTCAGATCACCATGCTTCACAAGTTTCAACATGAAGCGTCATCTGATCAGAAGTCAACTAGGATAAGGCTCACATCGCTATCCAAGTACAAAAGCAATTGTACTATCCTGACGACCTTACCTAAGATGTTCAGCCACAGCAGAATCTGGAAGTTCCGGATTTGCCCTCCAACGGTAGCATTTCAAACAGCGAATACAACCCTAATCCTTGGAGTATAAATAGAGGTTGAAGATGGAAGAAGCGGCTAAGAAACTTTGTACAAGCTTAAACAACCATTCAATATTCTCTTAGCAATCTTTCTTCAATAGTTCTTACTGTGTTTACCTTAGCTTTCTCAGAAGCACTCATTGTAAACCCAAAACCCTCAAACAGTTAGTTTGATTTTCTTAAGGGACCAAGGTTGGTCAGCTTCTTGAGAAGACTAAGAGAGTGAATCTTAGTGTTTGCTAGTTCATTGTATTGTTAGTCACTGAGCAGGTTGCTAGTGCAGCTGTAACAAACATTGAATAGTGGATTGCCTTCATTCTAAGAAGGAAGAAATCACCTTAACGGGTGGACTGGATTAACTTGAGCGATTATCAAGTGAACCAGGATAAAATACTTGTGTGCTTCTCTTCATCTCTTATCTTTGCACCTTGTGTTGTTTATTCGAGAGATTTATCTAAATCTCAAGAGGGAAAAGTTTTTAGTTGAAAAACGCTATTCAAACCCCCCCCCCCCCTTTCTATCGTTTTTCATACCTTCAATTGTAACCCTTAAGCTCCATGTTGTGGGCTCGAACCTCACCAAGCAGCACATTTTCAAGAGTCACATTTTTTTAACGGACTTTGACGGCAGAGACTAAAAACATCTATTATTATTCATTTAAGGGTCTTTTCCCACGAATTTTTTTTTATGGGGGCTTACACCAAAAGAGCCCTAAAATAGAGGGACCTCAATCATATTTAAGCCAATAAATAAATAAAATTATTGTACTTCTACATAACAAATCCCAACACATTCATCACCTAAAAAACTTAAAAAATTTAGGCTTAAATAACATTTAGATCCTTGACATTGTAAAGAGAATCAAATCTGGTCCCTGTAAAATTTTCATATCAAATTAGGTCCCTAAAATTGTTTTTTTAAACTAATTAAGTTCTTTTGCTCAATTTTGACCGGTCAACGGTACAGTGGCAAGCCTAGTCAGCCAATGATAGACACGTGGACTTTTTCACATCAATTTTAGTCCCTTGAAATATATTTTAATCAATTTTAGTTCATGTTCTTCCACCTTCATCTTCTTCCTCTTCCACCTTCTTCCTCCTCCTCCATAACTCAAATCCCATAAATTCAAAAGGAAGAACAAGGTGAATATGATGAACATATAGTTTTTGTAGGGTTTTGAATTTTTGGGTTTAAGGATTTGAGTTATGGAGAAGAGGAAGAAGGTGGAAGATGAAGGTGGAAGAACATGGACTAAAATTGATTAAAATATTTTTTAAGGAACTAAAATTGATGTGAAAAAGTTCACATGACCATCCTTAGCTGACTAAGCTTGCCACTGGACCGTTGACTGGTCAAAATTGAGCAAAATGACTTAATTAGATTAAAAAAACAATTTTAGGGACCCAATTTGATGCGAAAATTTTACAGGGATCAGGTTTGGTTCCCTTTCCAATTTTAAGGACCAAAAGAGTATTTAAGCCAAAAATTTATGTTGTTTATATCTAAAATTGATTTAAAACTTTCTTCTAATTTCCCCATAGGATAGGTTAAGTGGTAGGAGCTATGAGACATATGGGTTGGCTAGGGGGAGGTCCAGGGATCGATTCCTGACGGATGCAATTTATCTCTCATATGTAAAGAAAAAAGCTTTCTTCTAATAAACATAACAAAAATAACACAAATTTAGAAAATTTCATGCCATAAAAAAATGAATATCCCCGTTCAACTCAAGGTCACTTATGTTTTATTTTAAAGTTTATAATGAATAACACAAATTTTACCATTCAGCTTATTTCCATCTACATTCACCCAAATTTTATAAAAGTTTATAATGAATAACACAAATTTTACCATTCAGCTTATTTCCATCTACATTCACCCAAATTTTATCCCATATCTCTTACTCCTTTCACTTATGTTCTCTTTTATCTATTTTGTATCCTTGAGGTGTATGTGGAACGATTGAGGCTGTGAATCCATATTTTTTCAAAATATTTATGTAAACAATGACGGTGAGGTGAGTCGCTACTCACTACTCTATAAAACATAACATTCTAGCATAAAAGATCATTACAATTAAGCGTCGTTTATTAGTATAGAAACTGATAGAAACACGGGGCAAAATGAGAGACACCCTTAGAAACTCCAAATTTCGTAAAAGAATGAATTGTAAAGAGCTAAATTCGGGTTTCTCGTTTATGTTTAAGGTTATGTTACAGTTGGAGCGAGTCACGTACATAATATGAAAATGAATGAAACCATTTATATATTTCCTTGTGTTTTGAAGATTTGCAAGGTTTCCTTCCGTTGCCCCCAATGAAATCATAGAGAGAGATAGAGTTGGATATTAATCCATTCTTCATCTCTGGAAAATGGGGACAAAGAGCAACTCCAATTCCTCTTCTCATTCTAATAAAGCCAATGACACCAACACGCGTCTTGTGTTGAATGTGTACGATCTCACCCCTCTCAACAATTACTTATATTGGTTTGGATTAGGAGTCTTCCACTCTGGCATTGAAGGTTTGTTTCCGGTTTCCATCATGTTTCTATTGTTTATTTTCATTCATTCGTCATTCTATAATGTTAATTGTTTTGATTTAATGTTACGCTTTAGAAGATCCAAATCATCAAATATGTTTCCACTTGTAACCAAAAAAAAAAAATCATCAAATATGACCCTGGAATTTGAATAATCTTCTTGATTGAAGAAAATCAATGTTGGTTTTGGGCTAAGGTGAACGAAACATTGATTCAAACTAAATGCAAATACAAGTAAAATATCGTGAGAATGAATATAAAAGGTTGATCTAGTCAATTTTAAGTAAGTGTCATGTGCTTCCTTAATAATTAGTTTTTTATTTATTTCAAAAGCCTCTCTAGTCTGTTGGAGGCCAACATTGCAAATGCTGAGAATTTTGTTCGTGCTATGCTATCTGCAAGGATTGAGAATGATGTTTAGCTAGCTTAAACAATAAAACATGAAACCTAATATGTTTTATTTACCTAGTATTAAGGCTTAGGAGTTCTTTTAAATAACATCCACTTTTTGTGTTCTTGTTTGGCAAGATTGATGAAATTTTATGTCAAATTTATTCTGAAGATGCAAGAAAATTTTTCATACGCTTCTGGTGCATGCTGATGTTCTATATTGTTAGTGTTGTTTATATTTATTTTTTACACTATTAATATGGGGAAATTAAAGCTTGTCTTTGTGTCTTTGAATAGTACATGGTAAGGAGTATGGATTTGGAGCACATGACTACTCATCAAGTGGAGTATTTCAAGTGGAGCCAAGGAAGTGCCCTGGATTTATGTACAGATGTTCTATCACTCTAGGTCAAGTAAATATGCATCCTTCTGAGTTTCGAACAGTTGTCGAAAATTTGGCTAGTGAGTATCATGGGGATACCTATCACCTAATATCTAAGAACTGCAATCATTTTACCAATGATGTCTCATGCAGATTAATCGGAAAACGAATACCAGGTTGGGTGAATCGGCTTGCTAGGCTAGGTAAGACCATAAAACCAAACTCAACTCGTTCAGTAGCAAACCAACGAGCAATTATTGGAGTTCATTTAGTGTTTTGTCAGTAGATAAGCTTTGATAAGTCCATATCTAAACATGATATATTTACTATTCTGGTATCCAAATAACCACACATAATACATGTTATAAAAGCACAATGAGCTAAATCCTAGTTCATAATCTTCGTCAAAATTTCAGGCTCTTTGTGCAGCTGTCTACTTCCTGAAAGTGTTCAAGTAACTACAGTTAAACAAGTACCTGAGTACCATGAGTGTTCAGGTGTATATATATTTTCTTCCGCATAATGTTTATCTTAATACATACTAGTTTTTCTATCTCAATAACTTGTGCAAACTATCTCTACTTCTCATCTTGTTGATTGTTTGCAGAAGATGATGTTTCAGGGTCTCTTACTCCCACGAATTGTGAATTGGCAGAATTAGATGACGACCATGAAAAGCGTCTTCTATCGCCCCTGGCTGGAAAAGATGATGTTTCTTTTGTTAAAGAGACGCGAGTAAAATGAATCCAACGTGTTTCCTTTAGTATTTTGTCCATGGATTTTCGCAAAATTTCTTGGTTTTCATTTGTTGTCTGAAGGTTTTTCTGTCTGGTCAGTGATTGTGTATTGGGGGAAAGAGGCAGTTTAGTTGCTTGTGTACTAGGGTCTTTATTCTTTAGAGTAATTGATGGTACTCTTAGCCCGGTACATAACATCCATGCTCAGAAACTGTTGACATATGGACATTCTTTAAGAGTATATACGCCGGCCAGCTTGTTACAGATAGAAGACGACACATCACGTTCCAAGCATACACTTGGTACTAAATAGAGTATAAGGAAAGAAATGACTCTGCAGGTCCCCACAGGTTGAGAAAACACTTATATTCTTTCTTTTATACTCATAGTCAATAGCAAAAACGTTTTATGAAATCGTCAAAGGGAATTGGGAGGGAGGGTCATGTAGAATTCCCATGGCACACTTTTCCCTCCTATTTTCTGCTAGAAGATTGCTTTTCAACATAAACAATAGCGAATGTCATGGGTCAACATTGATTGCTCATGGTTATATTTACATGTGAGAATTATTGTATTTAGGAAACATTACATTTACTCCAATTCTTATTCCTTTCGTATATGAAGTATGAATTAGACTTAGCCATTGACCTGAATTCACTCCAACAGTTTATTTACTTGTATAGCCATTTTTATCGGATCATTTTTGAATATTTCGTGATGCTTTTTTTGCCTTAATTTAATAATTTGTTGGATAATTTTGAATATTTCATTGATATTTCATATCCTTAGTGTTACAAATTTTGACATTAATGTTTGGCCTAAATAAGCTTGAAGTTCTGAGATTGTAAGAATAATCAAATTGAGTTCCTGGGAAAAAAAAATTCCTTGAAATGTCATTGTTGAGAATTTTTTTAAATCAAATTAAGTCATTTTCATCAATTTTGACCAGTCAACGATTCAGTGGTGAGCCTGATCAGTAGAGGTTGTCCACGTGGTTTTGTTTCACATCAATTTTAGTCCCGACAAATTTTTAAATCATATTTTTAGTCCCTTCCCATCACCACACTATTCTACCTTCTTTACCAACCTCCTCCATCCTCTAACCAATAATTTTTCCATACCACACAACTTTTAACCCATAATTTTTTTTTCGAGTGTTGACTTTATCTTTTGCCTTCTCTCTGGAAACACCAACAGCATAAGGACTTATTCTTAGCCAACAATCCAACACTTCTTCACATAACCATGACCAACCAATTCATGGACTAAAACAATTGTCTCACTATCACAACAGCAAACAATTTTCTGACCTTCATTTTCTTCTTCCCAAATCAAATTCGTGAAAGCCCTAACCTTAGCATCATGGGAACCCTAAATCCCAAATTCTTCAATCGGAGGGAGAGAAAGACAGGGAAAAAAGATGCAGATCTTCAGTGAGAGAGAAAGAGAGGCATGGAGAAATGGCCCCCTTACGGACCCAAGCTGAAGAAATAGAGAAGAGAACACAAATATGAAGTCGTCATAGAGTAGATTCTACAGCACCCATCTCGTTGTTCTCCGTAGAAGAAGGTTGGCGGCTAGGGTTTTGAAGGAAGAAGATGGTGAATAGAGGAAGTGGTGGTGCATGGGGTTTCTGTTTATTCATTTTCTAGATTTTTTAATTTTTATTTTTGTTGAAGTTACCATGAGGAGAGCCGTTTATAGTTGACCTTTTAAAATAGTAACTATAGGAGACCGGATGGGCAAGTTCTTCGTGTCTTTCACGTTGGAGAAATTAGTTTCAATCTACCTACACCTAATATCGTGCGTGACGAGGGTTTGGGTGTTGAGGTAGTAGATTTTTTAAGTTCCTCATCCAAGGAATGTTCTATCCAAGAACATAGAGATGAGGTACGGTACCTAGAGTGAAAGGATCGTGATGTGAGAATCTAGAGAGAGTAGAGCGTAACCGCTTAGAGAGAGAAAGTAACTGAATTTCAATCTTGTTATTTCTCAAATGAGCTAAGAGTCCCTTACAATTGGTAACCGTCCTCTATTTATAGATTTGGGGGTTGGGCTTGGTGCCCTTAACTTCTCTTAATGGGCCAGTTGGGCCTCCTGGGAGAAGGCCCAATTTCCTGGCTTGCACGTCGCCCTGGGCCGGCGCGCCTGGGCGAGGGACCCTAGGGTCTCGCCCAGTCCACAAGACACCGAACTTGAAGCATGAAAGCTGAGTGTGTCTGTAAGAAGAAGCCTGAGAGGACGATCATGAGAAAACTAACTAATGCCAAAGCCTAATGACTCAAAACAATTGCCAACATGGCTTGATAACTAAAGCCTAAGGCTAAATTTTTTTTCCTTTTTTGATTTCCTTAGCAAGTTCCTTCGAACCCACGAGTCCACAAGTGGGCTTGTGGCGACAGTCGACGATAACGCTTGGCTTTCTCGCCCAGTTACAGTCACACGTGTGTCATGAATCGTGGTGGCTTGACACGCATTCAGCCTATGCCACGTGGCAGCAGAGGTCTGCAGAATACCAACTGCCTTCCTTGAAACGTCCCCTCAAATTCCCACAAAGCCTGCCAGTTTGAATTTGAACCAATTAGCTTCAACTGTTGCAATTTCCATTTATTGCGCTATTCCCACTCCCCGAAATCCCTCAACTGCAATCATTTCTCCGTCGGTATGGTGCACAATTTTCCACCTTCCCTCCACGTTTCTCAACAACTGCCCACAGGACCCCCTCACACGTTTCCCCTCGATCATCATCATCCCCCTCCTATAAAGACGTTGTTTCCCCACCCCTTACTCCTTTCCCAAACCCAACTCCTGGCCACCCTTTTTTCGTGTGAAACCCCTTCATCCGACCATTGCCTAAGTTCTCACAGCGCCCCACACGCCGCCCTTCCTTCCGGTGAGTCTTTACAACTTCAAAGTAATTTTCATTTCTTGTGCCCTTTCCTTCAATGGCTTCAAGACGCCGAACCAAGAACTCCAACCGCAATGTCACCGTTGCCACCCCCTTACGGTACGTTCCCCCTGTCGACCCTCCCCCCACCCCGGAGGAGTTCTGCTCGATCAAAAAGACATTTCCGTTTTCCGAGCTAAGTCTTCGGAATCCTTGCTAGTTCCTACGGTAAGGGGCCTCCCGGCCGGGACAATTCCTAACCAACCGTCTAGTTTAGAGCAGTGGTCGTCCATTTGCGAAATTTCCTCAGAGTCTGGTGGGTTTTGTCGTGAGAAACCTCTTGACAATATTATGTACTATGGCGGTTGCTCAGCCTCTGAGCGCCCTTGGCTCCGCCTCCCTGACCACCTCGTGAATCACCCCCACTTCTTCTACGTGTATGAGTACATGTTCACAAGTTTGGGAATCAGGTTCCCCTTCTCTCCCTTTGTTTGCTCCGTGCTGCATAGTATCAACGTCGCTCCGTGTCAGCTTCACCCCAACAGTTGGGCTTTCCTGCGATGCTTTGAAATCCTCTGTGACGCAATCCAGCAAGAGACTGAGCCCTTCCACTTCTTTTACTTCCATGGGCCGTCCGTCCAGCCTTCACCGACACGCAGCTGGGTCTCCTTGGAAGCTAGACCCAACCGCCAACGCTTCAACCCCTCTGGGTCCACAATCACCACCGACCTCGCCCGAAGGTATTTCAAGATCGTGGTATCTCACGAATACCCCGAGACTTTTACCCTGAGGGACGGTACCGCCCGATTTCCCTTCTACTGGACCCAAGAAGTGTCCCCGGTAGTCGACCCACCTGAGGATTCTCTAACCCCTGAGGACAAAGTCGTTATCAGCTTCCTGGCTAAACTCCCGGTCTTAGACTATGCTCGCGTGATTGGTAAAGCTAAAATTTCATCAACTCCCACTTACTTAGGTTTTCTTGCCTCTTCCCTGCTTCGTCCGTTGTCCCTTGTTTATTTTATACTTCTTATCCCCCGCTGACTCTTCTTTGTTGCCTTTCGTTCCAGGGAATATGAATTTCACAGTACGGACCTTCTGGCCGCCTTTGAGAAGAAAAGGAACCTCCCGTTCCCCCCCCCCCCCGGGTCAACCTGAAGGGCGACAAGACACCTTCTTCAATAGCCTTGGCGGGTGAGAGTGAGAAACGAGCCCTTGGCGAGGGAGCCTCCCGACCGCCCCCCAAGAAGCCACACCTCTTGACTACTGCCTCTTCCTCCGGCGAGGAGAGCGTCCCTGCTACCTTTACAGCTTCTCATGGACCCGAGCAGACTCTCAAGGCGACTCAGCCCAGCGGACCCCCCAAGGTGACTCCAGTTTCTTCACTCAACGCTCGGAGCGATCCTGTTGGTAGATCACCCCCTGAGGGGACGGTTGTCCCGCCGCTCTCCGGACAAAGCTCGATGCGATCTGCCAGTTTACCGCCACCGCCGCCTTTGGGTCATAATTCGCCCGCACCCCCAGGTTCTGTAAACCGGGGAGTACCATTTTCTCTATCCTTGACGTCGGCACAAGTCGTGAGAAAGGATGTAGTGGTTCAGCAACAGGGTTTAGACAGATTGTCCGAGGGTGCTTTGGCGACAGTGCTCCATGCTCTCCATCGTTAAAGTGGTCCACCAAAGACGTCGAAGCGCTACGGTCGGAGGTGGCCCGCCTTCGCGCCCTCAACGCTGGATTCGTTGAGGAGCTCCAGGCGCTTCTTGCCAAGCTAGCTTCCCAAGAAGCCTCCTTTTCCAAAGGGTTGGCCGAGCAGATTAGCCGTTCTGAGGTTAGCTTGGAGTTTTGGGACAAAACGATTTCGGAACTGGAAGGGGCCCTTGCAAAACTCTAGCACGAGGTGCGGTTAGAGTCCGACGCGAAGGAAGATTTAGTGGCCTCCAAGGATCAAGCCATCTCTTCAATGGGCGCGGAACTTGAAATTCTCCGTGTTGAACTGGCGAAGAAAAACGAAGCTCTGTCTGCAACAAAGGCCCAGGCCCAGTCTGACGCGAAGGCCTTAGAAGAAAAGATGAAGTCAGATGTAGTTGTTGTTGCTGTCTTCGAGCGCGGTCGCGGTTTCTTCCTTGCCAAAGCCCAAGTTCAACGCCTCCACCCCCGAATCGATCTTGGCCAGATGGGAGCGTTCAAGAAGGTGACTCCCGCCGGATTGGTCGGTCCTGACGATCCTCCCGGCTTCATCGTCGAGCATTTCCTGAACGAAGAAGACGTAGAGCAAGACGAAAAATGTTAATAGTCTTTAAATCAACCATGTAACAACAATCTATATTTTTGTCCTCTTGTAATGAAAATTCCGAGCTCCCTTTGTGTTTTGCTTCGTCATGCTTTACTTTTTTCACTCTACTTTTTATTTTTATTTATATTTTTATTTTTTTAACTGCGTAAGTCAGCCGCAACAAAGTTCGGGTCTTTGCCCCTCCCCGTTGAAGCCATGCCCATCATGAGTCCTGGTGATCTGGCTCGTGTAAGCCGTATGTAACATGCTAAGAAAACTCTTGGCCTGCGAACGTGCAGGTCAAACAATCTGCAAATTCCTAACCTTTAATCCCGAAACGCCTCATCTCTCAATCCCAACAGAGGATCATCGTTTACCACCGGCCAAGTGAATTTAAGACATTCAAAGATGACCTTGGTAACAGAGTCTCGGGCAGGTGTTCCAATGTTAAATGCTAGCAAGCGTTCCATGAATATAAATAGCAAGGCTATCTGAGGGAGAGGAACAAACTCGGAAAGAACCAACCATGGCAAACTATGAGAGAGCTCTGATCGAATTGAGAGAAAGAGCTTTCGAGCAGAACCTGTATGCCGCATTATACTACCGGAGGATGATAGTAGGCCACATCCGTCAGCTAGTATGTCGGTTGTTGGCAATGGAGCTGAATCTGGTTCTGGATGCGGCAATTCGCATCTTTCTGGAATACATGGAGGAGCTAGGCGAGCTCTTCCAAGAGGAGGCTGAACTCACCAGACAGATTGGTGGTTGGGGATGGGAACTGGAGCTCCGAGAAGACGACACAGAGGAGCGAAAAGAAGAGTGCAAGAATGAGATGGCGCAATTGATATTCCAGAGGTGTATCTTAGATAGGCAGCTAGCAGCAATGCTAGATCAGTATCATGTAATGAGGATGAATCCTCCATTTTAAATGTACTCAACTGGTTTTAATGAATAAAATAATTTTTCTTTATGACTGCATGATTTAATGAATGAACGAGCAAATACATAGTGAATGGATAAATGAATGAATGAATGAATGAGCAAGTATGGCGACCCGTTATGTTTCTCGCCTTACGTTACGTCGCCATTTCGCACATGTCTCCAATGGCCATGTGGGTTGCCCAAGGCTTGGCCTAGTTAAAAATGCTCGCCCGTGTTTCGGGGAGACTAGACTCGCTCATATTTCGGGGAGGTTCTTGGGATAAGATGCTTATACGCACACGTCGCCAACGGGTGGCTACGGTCAGCGCCGGACTTTCCGGAGCGATCCCCAGACATCGAGGTCGTGTTGGGATCGCCGCCTTCAGGGAATTTTTCCACCAGGCTTCCGTCTCAATTTAGTTGAGGGTTAGGAGTATTGCTGAGAATATCCTTGTATATTTGATTTGTAAAAAGATTTTACATTTGAGGGATGCCTCGTTAAAAAACTCCCGTGGTGGAGAAAACGAGTGCATCTTTATTTTTGTCCTAGTTCTTCAGTTTCCTCGCCGCGTCCTTGCTCTGTCACCAACTCCCTTGATCAGAGCACCACACCTAACACCCCATCCTTCGGCCCGTCGCCTTGCTCGACGACCCTATAGTAAAAGGGTGGCTTTCCTAGCTCGTTCTCTCGGCCGACGCGTTGGTCCGCCTTTGTTGGCCTCATACCCACGACCTCCGCTGGGTTCTCGCACTTTATATTTTTCCTTCCCTTATCCTGACGGCAATGTGACTGGTTCCCTTCTTCCTCCGTCTTCCAATTCCCCTGAGTCAGACCAACTTCCCTGCTTGCCCCCTGTAGCTCCGCCCTTTTCACCTTCCTTCTCGCCAACTGTACTGGCCTGTTGAATGTGGCCAATCTTCGGAGCGTTGCCTCCTCTTGTTCCCAGCTAAAGAGGTCCCGTTGTCCTCTACCAACCTGTCCAGGCGCCCTTCCTGCTCGGCGGTAAGCCTGGGTTCAATTGCTAGCACGCCCCTACTGGATGCGTCCATATCCCAATTCTCCCAACGCCTCTTATCAATGGTGCAAGTAGATTGCTCATTCTGCCCTATCTCTCGGCTTTCCCTATCCTGACTTCGATCTTTTCTTGACCTTTTTACGCTTTCGCTGATCTGCTGCTCCCGCCTGCTCGCGGTGCTCTGGCCCTGTGCAGCTGGCTGTTTCCGTCCGCCCTCAGAGACTTCAATTTCATGACACTTGTGCCCATCATTAACTCCCCTCTTACCATACAAAGTAAGGCAGTTGCTGTAGCATTCCCTTGCCCCTCACTGATCTACTACGATTTTCCCTACTTTACCGCAAATCAGTGGGTACTTTACCGCCAAGTGAGCCGTTGATATCACTGCGCAGAGGCGATTCAACGAGTTCCGTCCTATGATGACGTTGTATGCCGCCACAACCTACAAGACCAAATACCTTATGCGCAGAAGCTCAGCGTTTTCGCCAACCCCGAAGACCGTAAACAAATCCACGTAGTCGCGCACCTGGACCTGCTTCCCCGAGAAACTTACTAGGGTCCCCGTGTACGGCTTCAAATCCTTGTCTGTTAATCCCAACTGATCAAATGCATCTCCGTAAATGATATCTGCGGAACTGCCCTGGTCCAGAAGCACTCTTTGCACATTAAAGCCATTGATTCTTACCATTACCACCATTGGATCGTCTTTGTGCGTCTTAATCCCCTCAAAATCTGCCGACGATATCACTATATCTGGGTGTTGACAACCAAATAGGGCCGGATACTCCTGTACCGATGCTATCTCCTTCTCATGCTTTCGTCTCGTCGTCGACCTGATGCCTCCCTCGCCGAAACCCCCTGCGATCGTGTTGATCATTTCAACTGATGACTTGACATCGCTGTTGAAAGTTTCTTCAGCTCCTTTCTTCCTTGCCACCTTCGTACTCTTCCTGCCTGCTGCTGGCGCTCGCCGACGACCACCCTGTTGGTCCTTGTCTGATTCGCGGTCTGTTGCCCGTGATCGCCTCACTTTGATCAGCCTTCCGACTTTGCCTCTCAACGTGAAACAGTCAATGGTGTCATGGCCTTCCAAGTGGTGATATTCGCACATCTTCTCCAGCCTTCCACCCCTCTCCATGGATCAATTCCATTTTTGTCACTCTCGACTGCTTGGGTCACCTCCACCTCTTGGAGAAACTTTGCCAATTCTTCGTTCGAGCACCTCTTTGGCCTCCCCCGCCGGCGAGGGCCAGCTGTCCGCCGCGGGCGTAGACGTTCAACGTCCTCCTTTCTCGAACAGCGTTGTTTCCCTTTGAATTTCTCAACAAATTGCATGACCTCCTTGTCCTTTTGCGTACCATTTGCTTCCTTTCTCCGTATCCGTTTTCCCGCCAGCGACACATTCCTTCGCCTGCTTACTTTTTCCACCTTTACATGTTTCCTCTTGAATGCGTCGTCCTCCTCTTCTAGGATGTGGGCACTCGCCCTGTAAGACCTGGATTTACGGAACTAGTTATTTTTCCGACTCACGCGTAGGATCAGTGTAAGCGTGACAGGAGTTTGCTATTTGGGAAAGTTCAATGAAGAAGAAAGTTCAGGAATTGCTTGAGGATAGTACCATAGTCGTTTTAGGAGTTAGTGCGAGTCGTCTGCACACCCGCTTTATGGCG
The DNA here is from genome assembly GCF_012489685.1 of Lotus japonicus. Taxonomy (NCBI): domain Eukaryota; kingdom Viridiplantae; phylum Streptophyta; class Magnoliopsida; order Fabales; family Fabaceae; genus Lotus; species Lotus japonicus. The sequence goes on along the minus strand of NC_080042.1, from coordinate 22,367,971 downwards.
AGAGTGTCCAGAATAGGCTAATTCCGCTCTTAAAACAATGTCTAAGCGAAATTCTAAATCCTTGGAAAAATAAGAAGTTCTCTTTATTTTTCCTTCGACCAGTGTTTCATTTCGGAACCCTGGATTGTACGCACGATAGGATTCACTTCCCGGAAGTCCGACGACGCTAATTTCTTTGCTTCAAAAAACCCTAAATTCAATCACTGAATGAGGACTTTTCTATTCGGAGCTTTTAACGAAGTTTCCATTCGCGCTGCCAGATTTCTTTCGACGTTTCCAATCTTTCTCCAGAACGAAGTTTTGTCGTCTGACCTTCACAGCAAAAAGTAGTTTTTCGGGGTAATTTAACTTACACCGCTTTTGTATCGTTTTTCCCTAATTCTAGAGATTTGTTTTGAGTTCTAGAATTCTGTCGCCAGAATCTCGCTTAGAATTCACCGATGTGTAAGATCAAGTTTTGATCTAGTAGTACAACTCTATGTTTTGATGATTACAAGTTAACCTTTTGATATGAACAATTGTGGTACTCTAACGTGTTTTTCTGAGTGTGCTATTTGCAGGTTCTGACCTCAACTCAATCTCACACAAATCAGAAGCACTGTGTATAAAGAGTGACCCAAGCAACGCTTTCGCATTCACCATGTTCAGTATGAACAGTGGAAAAGCTTCAGAAGTTCTGAAGTTATACAAACTCTGATGTGGACTCAGTCACTAGAAGTTCTGAAGATCCAGAAGTTCTGATAACCAAGAAACACTGAAGGCTCAGATGTTCTGATGGTGTAGAAGACTCTGAAGATCCAGAAGCTGAATAGTGGAAACTCTGAAGTCCAGAAGCAAGAAACTCTAAAGGCCATGTTCTTCCCTCTGAGTTCAGAATCAGAAGATACAATGGTCAGAGGATCTGTGCTTTCCCTCTGACTCTGATCAACCGGCTTCACAAGTTCCAATATGAAGCATTCCCCTGATCAGAAGTCTCCTAGGTTTAAAGGTCGCGTCGCTATCCAAGTACAAAAGCTACTGTACCTTCCTGACGACCTACCTAACGTTCTCAGCCATAGCAGAAGCTGGATTTTCCAGAACTGCCCTCCAACGGTAGCATTTCCCATGCATCGCTCAACCCTAATCCTTGGAGTATATAAAGAGGCTGAAGACTGAAAGAAACGGTGAAGAAGAAGAAGCATTCACATACGCAAGACAATCTTAAATTCTTCTAAGTTTTCTTTCATCTGAAATTCATTGAGTTTACTATTAGCTTTTTAGAAGCAAATCTCTTGTAAACAATTCTTTGATAAACAGTTTGTTTAGTTCCTTTAGGAGATCAAGGTTGATCGGATCCTAGAGAAGACTAAGAGAGTGAATCTTAGTGTGAGCTAAGTCAGTGTAATTGTTAGTCACTTGTAGGTTTCAAGTGCAGTTGTAACTCTTACCTGATTAGTGGATTGCCTTCATTCTAAGAAGGAAGAAATCACCTTAACGGGTGGACTGGAGTAGCTTGAGTGATTTATCAAGTGAACCAGGATAAAATCCTTGTGTGCTTTTCTATCTCTTATCTTTAGCACTTAAGTTCTCGAAAGATTTGTCAAAATCTTTAAGGTGGAAGTTTTATACTGAAAACGTTATTCAAACCCCCCCTTTCTACCGTTTTTCATACCTTCAATTGGTATCAGAGCGCAAGTTCTGATTACCACACCTAACAGTGTTCAGTGATCCGGGCCGGTGTGAAAAACAATGGCTGCCACCACCAGTGAAACTCAAAGAGATGGTTACAATGCAAAGCCTCCTATGTTCGACGGTCAAAGGTTCGAATATTGGAAAGATAGACTGGAAAGTTTCTTTCTGGGTTTCGATGCAGATCTCTGGGATATTATTGTGGATGGCTACGAGCGTCCAGTTGATGCAGATGGCAAGAAGATCCCAAGGTCAGAGATGACTGCAGATCAAAAGAAGCTGTACTCACAACATCACAAAGCAAGAGCAATTCTTCTAAGTGCTAATTCCTATGAAGAGTACCAGAAGATTACAGATCGTGAGTTTGCAAAAGGCATTTTCGAATCTCTGAAGATGTCTCATGAAGGAAACAAGAAAGTCAAAGAATCAAAGGCATTGTCTTTGATCCAAAAGTATGAATCCTTCATCATGGAGCCAAATGAGTCCATTGAAGAAATGTTCTCCAGATTTCAGTTGCTTGTAGCTGGCATACGACCTCTCAACAAGAGCTACACAACAAAAGATCATGTCATAAGGGTCATCAGGTGTCTTCCTGAAAGTTGGATGCCTTTGGTGACTTCAATAGAGCTCACAAGAGACGTTGAGAATATGAGTTTAGAAGAACTCATCAGCATTTTGAAATGCCATGAGCTGAAGCGCTCAGAGATGCAAGATCTGAGGAAAAAGTCCATAGCCTTGAAATCCAAATCTGAAAAGGCTAAGGTTGAGAAGTCAAAAGCTCTTCAAGCTGAAGAAGAGGAATCTGAAGAAGCATCAGAAGATTCTGATGAAGATGAGCTGACTCTGATCTCCAAGAGACTCAATCGCATCTGGAAGCACAGGCAGAGCAAATACAAAGGCTCTGGAAAGGCAAGAGGAAAGTCTGAATTCTCAGGTCAGAAGAAGTCCTCGCTTAAGGAAGTCACATGCTTTGAGTGCAAAGAATCAGGGCACTACAAAAGTGACTGTCCAAGATTGAAGAAGGACAAGAAGCCAAAGAAGCACTTCAAGACGAAGAAGAGTCTGATGGTGACATTTGATGAATCAGAGTCAGAGGATGTTGACTCTGATGGTGAAGTCCAAGGACTCATGGCTATTGTCAAAGACAAGGAAGCAGAGTCAAAGGGAGCTGTTGACTCTGACTCAGAATCAGAAGGAGATCCTAACTCAGACGATGAAAATGAGGTATTCGCTTCTTTCTCTACCTCTGAACTGAAACATGCATTGTCTGATATTATGGATAAGTATAACTCCTTATTGTCTAAGCATAAGAAGCTTAAAAAGAACTTATCTGTTGTTTCCAAGACTCCTTCTGAACATGAGAAAATTATCTCTGATTTGAAAAATGATAATCATGCCTTGATCAATTCTAACTCTGTGCTTAAGAACCAGATTGCTAAGTTAGAAGAAATTGTTGCCTGTGATGCCTCTGATTGTAGAAATGAATCTAAGTATGAAAAGTCTTTTCAAAGATTCCTAGCTAAAAGCGTGGATAGAAGCTTAATGGCTTCAATGATCTATGGCGTAAGCAGAAATGGAATGCATGGCATTGGCTATTCTAAACCAATTAGAAATGAGCCCTCTGTGTCTAAAGCTAAATCCTTATATGAATGCTTTGTTCCCTCTGGTACCATATTGCCTGATCCTGTACCTGCTAAAGTTGCTAAAAACCCTCTTAAAAAGGGATCTTTCTCTATGACTAAATATCATGCAAATATTCCTTTAAAATATCATGTTGAGACACCCAAGGTGATCAGAACCTCTGGGGTAACTAACAAGAGAGGACCCAGAAAGTGGGTACCTAAGGACAAGATTATCTATGTTGCAGATATCCTTGATAGCTCCACTGAAACACCAATCATGGTATCTGGACAGTGGATGCTCGCGTCACATGATGGGAGAAAGGCGTATGTTCCGAGAGCTGAAACTTAAGCCTGGAGGCGAAGTTGGCTTTGGAGGAAATGAAAAGGGTAAAATTGTTGGTACTGGTACTATTTGTGTAGATAGTAGTCCATGCATTGATAATGTGTTATTGGTAGACGGCTTAACACATAACTTATTGTCTATAAGTCAATTAGCTGACAAGGGTTATGATGTTATATTCAATCAAAAGTCCTGCCGGGCTGTAAGTCAGATCGATGGCTCTGTTCTGTTTAACAGCAAGAGGAAGAACAACATCTATAAGATCAGATTATCTGAGTTGGAGGCTCAGAATGTGAAGTGCCTTCTGTCTGTTAATGAAGAGCAGTGGGTATGGCATAGACGGTTAGGGCATGCCAGTATGAGAAAGATTTCTCAGCTGAGCAAGCTAAACCTTGTCAGGGGCTTACCCAATCTGAAGTTCGCTTCAGACGCTCTTTGTGAAGCATGTCAGAAAGGCAAATTCACAAAAGTCCCTTTCAAGGCAAAGAATGTTGTCTCAACCTCAAGGCCGTTGGAACTTCTGCATATCGACCTTTTTGGACCAGTGAAAACTGAGTCTATAGGTGGCAAGAGATATGGGATGGTTATCGTTGATGATTATAGCCGCTGGACATGGGTAAAGTTTCTAACCCGCAAGGATGAGTCTCATGCTGTGTTCTCTACCTTCATTGCTCAAGTGCAAAACGAGAAGGCTTGTAGGATTGTGCGTGTCAGAAGTGACCATGGTGGAGAGTTTGAGAATGATAAGTTTGAGAGTCTGTTTGATTCCTATGGAATTGCACATGATTTCTCTTGTCCCAGAACTCCTCAACAAAATGGTGTTGTTGAGAGGAAGAACAGAACTCTTCAGGAGATGGCTAGAACCATGCTCCAAGAAACTGGCATGGCTAAGCACTTTTGGGCAGAGGCAGTAAATACAACATGTTACATTCAGAACAGAATCTCTGTGAGACCAATTCTGAATAAGACTCCTTATGAATTGTGGAAGAACATAAAACCCAACATTTCTTATTTTCATCCTTTTGGCTGTGTGTGTTATGTTCTCAATACTAAGGATAGATTGCATAAATTTGATGCTAAGTCTTCTAAGTGTCTATTACTCGGTTACTCTGAGAGATCTAAAGGTTTTAGATTTTATAATACTGATGCTAAGACTATTGAAGAATCTATTCATGTTAGATTTGACGACAAGCTTGACTCTGACCAGTCAAAGCTAGTTGAAAAGTTTGCAGATTTAAGCATTAATGTTTCTGACAAAGGCAAAGCTCCAGAGGAAGCTGAGCCAGAGGAAGATGAACCAGAGGAAGAAGCTGGTCCCTCTAACTCACAAACTCTGAAGAAGAGCAGAATCACTGCAGCTCACCCTAAGGAATTGATTCTGGGCAACAAAGACGAACCAGTCAGAACCAGATCTGCCTTCAGACCCTCTGAAGAGACCTTGCTCAGTCTGAAAGGATTGGTGTCCTTAATTGAACCCAAGTCCATAGATGAAGCTCTTCAGGACAAGGATTGGATTCTGGCCATGGAAGAAGAACTGAATCAATTTTCCAAGAACGATGTTTGGAGCTTAGTGAAGAAGCCTGAGAGTGTCCATGTTATTGGAACGAAGTGGGTATTCAGAAACAAGCTGAATGAGAAAGGAGATGTAGTCAGAAACAAGGCAAGGCTAGTTGCTCAAGGCTACAGCCAGCAGGAAGGAATAGACTACACTGAAACATTTGCTCCAGTAGCAAGACTGGAGGCAATCAGACTGTTGATCTCTTTCTCAGTAAATCACAACATAGTTCTACATCAGATGGACGTAAAGAGTGCCTTCCTAAATGGTTATATCTCAGAGGAAGTCTATGTTCATCAACCCCCAGGTTTTGAAGTTGAGAAGAAACCAGACCATGTGTTCAAATTGAAGAAATCACTCTACGGTCTGAAGCAAGCTCCCAGAGCATGGTATGAGAGACTTAGCTCATTCCTTCTGGAGAATGAGTTTGTAAGGGGTAAAGTAGATACAACTCTTTTTTGCAAGACTTATAAAGATGATATCTTAATTGTGCAAATTTATGTTGATGATATTATATTTGGTTCTGCTAATCAATCTCTATGCAAAGAATTTTCTGAGATGATGCAGGCTGAATTTGAGATGAGTATGATGGGAGAATTAAAGTACTTTCTGGGAATACAAGTTGATCAAACACCAGAAGGAACATATATCCATCAGAGCAAGTACACTAAAGAACTTCTGAAGAAGTTCAATATGCTGGAATCTACAGTGGCCAAGACTCCAATGCATCCTACATGCATTCTGGAGAAAGAAGATAAAAGTGGTAAAGTATGTCAGAAGCTCTATCGTGGCATGATAGGTTCACTTCTATACTTAACTGCATCTAGGCCAGACATACTATTTAGTGTTCATTTATGTGCTCGATTCCAATCAGATCCAAGGGAAACCCACTTAACTGCTGTTAAGAGGATCCTAAGGTATCTGAAAGGAACCACTAACCTTGGCTTGATGTATAAGAAAACATCAGAGTATAAGCTTTCAGGTTACTGTGATGCTGATTATGCTGGAGATAGAACAGAGAGAAAAAGTACTTCTGGAAATTGTCAATTTCTGGGAAGCAATCTAGTCTCATGGGCAAGCAAGAGGCAATCAACCATTGCACTATCAACTGCAGAGGCAGAATATATCTCAGCAGCAATATGCAGCACTCAGATGCTCTGGATGAAACATCAGCTGGAGGATTATCAGATCCTTGAGAGCAATATCCCAATCTATTGTGATAACACTGCTGCAATCTCATTGAGTAAGAATCCTATCTTGCATTCAAGGGCAAAGCACATTGAGGTAAAGTATCACTTTATTAGAGATTATGTACAGAAGGGCGTACTTCTTCTGAAGTTTGTTGATACTGACCATCAATGGGCAGATATCTTTACAAAGCCCTTAGCAGAGGATAGATTTAATTTTATTCTGAAAAATCTAAACATGGACTTTTGTCCAGAGTGAAGATGGATCAGAACCTCTGACTACGATACTTCTTGATCAGAAGATGTCTAGTCCAGAAGGTAATTCAATCAGAGTGTGTGTACCCACTGGTACTGACTATGAAGCTGAGACAACAACACGTGTGTCAGTATTTCTGATGCATAGTTCCTTGTGCCCGTGTGACAGTCTGTTATGATTGCGTGTAGATGTGCTTCTCTCCTGTGTGTGATTTGTGTAGTTACTGTTACTATCTATCTTTAATTTTCAACCGTTGATCTTAAAGTGCTTTTTGAATCAACAACGGTTATTTGATAAAACCCACTATACACACACGATCTCTTTCACTTCCGGTTTTTACTCTCGCTCTCTCTGCTTTTCAAAACCGCTTTTTCTCGATTTCTCTCTCGATCTCTCTTCATCTTTCAACCTTCATCTTCTACCTCAAACCTTCAACCGCTTCAAAAATGGTGAGTCAAACCAGAAGATCTACTGCAGATGCACCTCAGTTCCCTCACATGGTAGTTGGTCTAGCAACGGGTCAAAGGGGCCCTGAGAATCCGACACAAGATCAAGGTCAAGCTCAAGACCAGAGTGTTCCAATTGCAGAACGGGGCTGTGCCGTTCACTGTGTATATGCTCCTGAGGAACTCCAAGTCCTGGCAGAATGGAGATTCGACCTCGACAACCTGGCTACAAATGGGTATGATCTTCGTCCCGAAGTCCAAGCTCAAGGTTGGGGAAATTACTTCAACAGACTTCGAGGACCGGTGTATGATAGATTGGTCAAGGAATTCTGGAAGCACGCCGACTGCGATGATACTCAGGTGGTATCTTACATTCTCGGAAGAAAGATCATCATCACCGAGAAGTCTTTCGTGAATTTGCTGGGTGCAGACACTGCTTATGGGTATCGATTCCAACTCACGGAATCGAAGCTGAAACCCAGCACCAAGGATATAATCAACCAGGCCCTGTACACCACTTACAAACCGGGCAAGACGAGTTACAAGGTGATGGACCTTCATCCCAAACTCAGGATCTGGCACAAGATCCTGCTCCACTGCATAAACCAGAGACCGAAGGGCAGTTCTCCAGACTACATCAACTTCAACCAGAAGGTGATGTTGTTCTTCATCCAAGACCAGAAGAAGATCTGCCTTCCCTACTTCCTGTTCTCCTACTTGAAGGAATGCATCCGGAAGTCTCGCACCACTGCCTCCATCAAGTCAGCAATCAAATATATCCCCTTTGGGAGACTGCTCTCAGACTTTCTCATTGAAAGCAACCTGGTGCAAGATCTGGTCAATGCTGGATGTGTAGAGGATCTGAGCACCATGGTCAGTGATGTCTTCACTGCAAATTCTCTGAAGAAGATGGGTTTGGTCCAGAAGAAGATTGCTCCTGCTCGTGAAGATACATCTTCTGAGATCAGAAGTAGAAAGGTGCCTCTGAAGCTCATAGCAGCAATCACCCAGCCTCTCCTGAAACCAACCTCTCCATAATTCCTTATACTCACCTCCAACCCACATCTCTCTCTGAGTGCATCAATATTTTCTATCATGAAGCCTCTTTGAGGCTCCGCAATGTGCACGGTCAGACTGACCTCAGTGAGAATGCTGAACGTGTGGCTGATGAGTGGAACAATCTGGGCACTTGGCTGGTGGCTCAAGTTCCAATTATGATGCAGCTCCTGCATACAGAGGGAAGTCAGAGGATTGAGGCTGCCAAGCAAAGGTTTGCTCGAAGGGTGGCTCTTCATGAACAAGAACAGAGACCCAAGCTTCTTGAAGCTATTGAAGAAGCCAAGAGAAAGAAAGCTCAAGCAGAAGAAGCTGCACGTCAAGCAGCAGCTCAAGCTGAACAAGCCAGACTAGAGGCAGAGCGACTTGAAGCTGAGGCTGAAGCTCTTAGATGCCAAGCACTTGCACCAGTTGTGTTTACTCCTGCTGCTTCTGCTTCCATTCCAGATCCTCAAGCTGCTCAGAATGTTCCTTCCAGTTCTACTCAGTCAAGCTCATCCAGACTCGACATCATGGAACAACGTCTTGACATTCATGAATCCCTGCTCATTGAGATGAAGCACATGATGATGGAACTTCTGCGACGAACTGACAAACCTTAGTTTTAGGATCTCTTCATTTTCTTTCTTTTTCTTTAACGTTGTTTTATTTAAACTCTGTTTCTTTTTATTTACTTATTCTGCTTTGTTCGTTTGTGATTATCCCTGCATATCTATATATATTTGTGTCACATATGTTTGCAAAAATCTTTTTATTCATCATATTTTTATGTTTACATCATACATTCTTTCCCTAAAATCTAGAATGGAGGATCCCTCCTCATTCTTCTGCACTCCTGGCGCTGCTCTGACCTATCCTTCTCCAGACGCTCCAGTACATGCTGGATGTTGCTGAGCCTGTCCTTTAGCTCATCCCTCTCCAGAATCTCTTCTGAAGTCTTGAGCTTCTCTTCCAAACTCCTTTTTTCTTCCAGCAGCTTGAGTTCAAGCCGGCTGAGTTCTTGAACCTCCTCAACGAAGGCAAGAAATTCCCTCAGGTCTCTCTCCAACTCTGGACGCAGGTCCTCTTCCAGCAGTGTCCGTGTCAGCTCCGCGATGGTCGTTGTACCCTCTGGATGCCTGATGTTCAGGAACAAGTCCTCCTCAAAGGCCTTCTTCCCCAGCTCTTCTAGTGCTACGATGTATGATGCCATTTTTTTTCCTTACTGAAAATTGTTCGAGGTGTGAAGCTTACCTTTCTCTCCAACGCTTTATATAGGCTTCACTTTCTCTCTGAAAGTTAATGCTCCTACGGTTTCTCGAGGTTAAGTTCTTGGTAACTGACCCTTCTCTTTACTCACTTGACCGGTGGTAAACGTTCTTCTCTTGCATTAACTCTTCTATTTATTTCGCCTAACTCTGATTCTTGCATCGTTTTCATTTTCTTTAAACTTAGACCTTCTCTAAGGGGGAGTACCTTGTGCTTCAAGCTAAGTTTTTCACACCCCAAGCTTTTTGCTTATGACAAAAAGGGGGAGTAAACCCAGTTTTTGATGTGTAAGATGTGTTAGTGTGATTTATTTTTCTTTTGGAGAATTTAAGAGTTCCACCTTCATGACCATAGATGTGTCACTGGGCAAATACAAGGAATACATTTCACTTCTTCTGAAGTGATTATAAGTTGACTCTGATACCCAAGACTCTGATACCTTGTCCATGACTCTGATTACTTATGCGCTCTGATTACTCGTTTTTCATCTATGTCATAAGTTTTTCACTCTGAACTCTTATATCATTTAGCTCAGAATCTAGACTTTACTAACGTTTTCATCAAGTATTAGATTCAGGGGGAGCTAAGCTCAGAATCAAGCAGTGACTTGAATTCAGAATGAGCAAGATAAACTATTCACATCAGGATAAGTCTTATTCTATATCTCTAAACTCTGAGTGAATTCAGTTTAATGTTTAAGAATTGTTCATCAAAAATCTTAGTTTTGTCATCATCAAAAAGGGGGAGATTGTAAGATCATGTTTTGATCTAGTAGTACAACTCTATGTTTTGATGATTACAAGTTAACCTTTTGATATGAACAATTGTGGTACTCTAACGTGTTTTTCTGAGTGTGCTATTTGCAGGTTCTGACCTCAACTCAATCTCACACAAATCAGAAGCACTGTGTATAAAGAGTGACCCAAGCAACGCTTTCGCATTCACCATGTTCAGTATGAACAGTGGAAAAGCTTCAGAAGTTCTGAAGTTATACAAACTCTGATGTGGACTCAGTCACTAGAAGTTCTGAAGATCCAGAAGTTCTGATAACCAAGAAACACTGAAGGCTCAGATGTTCTGATGGTGTAGAAGACTCTGAAGATCCAGAAGCTGAATAGTGGAAACTCTGAAGTCCAGAAGCAAGAAACTCTAAAGGCCATGTTCTTCCCTCTGAGTTCAGAATCAGAAGATACAATGGTCAGAGGATCTGTGCTTTCCCTCTGACTCTGATCAACCGGCTTCACAAGTTCCAATATGAAGCATTCCCCTGATCAGAAGTCTCCTAGGTTTAAAGGTCGCGTCGCTATCCAAGTACAAAAGCTACTGTACCTTCCTGACGACCTACCTAACGTTCTCAGCCACAGCAGAAGCTGGATTTTCCAGAACTGCCCTCCAACGGTAGCATTTCCCATGCATCGCTCAACCCTAATCCTTGGAGTATATAAAGAGGCTGAAGACTGAAAGAAACGGTGAAGAAGAAGAAGCATTCACATACGCAAGACAATCTTAAATTCTTCTAAGTTTTCTTTCATCTGAAATTCATTGAGTTTACTATTAGCTTTTTAGAAGCAAATCTCTTGTAAACAATTCTTTGATAAACAGTTTGTTTAGTTCCTTTAGGAGATCAAGGTTGATCGGATCCTAGAGAAGACTAAGAGAGTGAATCTTAGTGTGAGCTAAGTCAGTGTAATTGTTAGTCACTTGTAGGTTTCAAGTGCAGTTGTAACTCTTACCTGATTAGTGGATTGCCTTCATTCTAAGAAGGAAGAAATCACCTTAACGGGTGGACTGGAGTAGCTTGAGTGATTTATCAAGTGAACCAGGATAAAATCCTTGTGTGCTTTTCTATCTCTTATCTTTAGCACTAAAGTTCTCGAAAGATTTGTCAAAATCTTTAAGGTGGAAGTTTTATACTGAAAACGTTATTCAAACCCCCCCTTTCTACCGTTTTTCATACCTTCACGATGAACGTGCTGCAAAAATCGGAATCGCGAAATTTTCATTTTCCCGCGATTTCACCTTCCTATAAATAGTAAAAAAATCAAAATATCTTCCCATTCTACACACTTGAGGCCGCGAGTTGAGGAGAGAAAGGAGGAGAAGAGAATTTCGCCGAAACTTGACCGATCTTCGAGCTGTTTGTCCCTACTTCAAGGTATCGAGGTAACTAGCTTGATTCTTACCTCTGATCGTTCTTTTTACTGCGTTTCTTTAGCTATTTCTGTGCTCAAAGTTTCGAGCTTTTTGTAAAACTGTCCGTTTTTCCTGATTTTTCTATTGGGATATCTTCTATACTTGCCCAACAACCTAGAACACTCGCCGTTGTTCGCCGATTTCGATCGAGTTGTCAGAGATCTGAAAAACTGTGTAAAAATCCTTTTTGCGCACTTATTGAAACTTTAATGTCGAAAAGTCGCAATCCGACTTAGTGCCTTTAGGATTAGTTGCTACAAATGTCGTTAGGAACATCGCTATCAAATTTGTTTTCCGAAGTTTTAACTTTGAGTTTTTGAGCTTTTATTTTGGACCAAAACGCCTCTGGATAGCCGTATTTTGACCCGGTTGTTCTAAAATTTTTCCGACAGTTTCTTTACCCTAGTTTTACCCTAAAACTACCTTGTAATTAAATTAGATAGAAGAAAAAGCGCCGGAGCCTTTTTCCTCTTGTGGCAGAGAGCATGTTTTAGTGGGGGGGGGGGAGTTTTTCGTTTGCGAAAACTTGTCCTCTCGTGTTCGATTGTTGTACTCTGAAGCTTTAAATGCTTTGTCTATCGTTAATTAGTTGTGTGTGATCGAGCTAATCGATTTTGTTTGGATTTCTGCTTGTTTTCTCCAAGGTTCAGTTGAAGGAACTTTGGGATCTACGGAGCAACTGTGTGTGGAGAACCTAGACCGCGAGGCTGGAAGAACTCGAGGTTAGGGCAACTTACATATTAGCTAAGATTGCATGATAGGCGTCGATAAATTCGACTTATGTATGATTTTGATATTGGTTATGTTGATGATTTATTGTTATGATTGTTTTCATAACTTATGAAATTGATGTTGTATTGAATTGTGCGTATTGACGCGACTTCGGAGCGAAGAATCACTGAATTGATTCCTTTTGATCTTTCGGGTTGAATGAACAACCCTAGGCAAGTCCAAACACAAGGTTTGAGACTTAGCTATCGTTTATATACTTAGACTTTCCCCGGGGGTTATATTTGGTGGGATTTTGGCAACTTAGAATGAATAGAATCTGGGAAACTAAAGACCTTAGAGAACTTAGTCTTCAAAGAATTAAACTCATAACCTGACTAATTAAATTCGAAACGTTTTCAGTAACGAATGAACCATAGGGAACCTAAAGGGGAGAATGATTGCGAAAGACGGGGAAATGTCGACAAGTCTTGAAGTTACTAGGAATTGGTGGAAGCCACAGAGGCGATCTACGGTGAAGACGGGCGGTCACCGGGTACTCTAGTACTCTTGTTGTTGGAGTTTGTGTTGTATTGACCGACACTAAACTCTTGGGTTTTGAAATTGGGTTTTAAGCTAAACACTTGTGTTGTGAGGACGATTCGATGTTTGGCTAATCATATTGCATCATGCATCATTCGAGGTTTGTACGATCGAAAGATTGGGCCTCGGTGAAGAACGGGAAAGCTTCACGAAGGTTGGGGAATGCCTTCATCGAAGAACACCTGGGTGTATCTTCGGCATAGCGGGCAGAGTGGCACGACCTTTGATGGTTGGGGCTGATCCGACTATGCATGGGTTTGTAAGCGACACCCGAGCAGAGTTGTCGACACTAGGCCTGTGTCGGGCAGACTCGTGGTGCCCATCCTAAACAACTATCCGGATCATATTGAATTGCATTTCACGCATACATTCACCCTGACTGGAATTGTATGCTGCTTCCATTATTGAATTATTGCTAGAGCCGATAACATGCTAGGAATGTCTATATATAATTCTATAAACACATATATATATATATATACCCCTTATCACATGCGGTTTGTATAATTACTTTATTCCGTGAGTTGACCCTAGCGCCTTGGCTTTGGTTTCATGTTTGTGTTTGGGCGGTCGGCCTGCTGCCAGATGTCGGTGGCGGTTTGGAATTCGATGGTCTCTCCCTCGGGGGGGATCAGGTTTGAGCTGGTTGACCGACATGCCCCCACCGCTTGGGTGATCGATCTTGTGGGTCATCGGGCGACGTACCAGGGAAGGGTCATGGAGGACCGGACTGACGAGCGTGGACGTCTGACGAAGGGAGTTCCACGACGCATGGAGCTGAGCTTCAAATTGCCGACTTCAGTTCGTTGTGGACTCGGACTCTGACTCCGACACCGACGTTGACAGCTACTCGCCGAGCGACGAGGATGAGGAGGAGGAGCTTTGAGCGGTACTGGGAGGGTAGGTTTAGGCAGGCGTCATATTTTGTGTAGAGCTCTGATTCGTTTTGCTTTTGGGACAGGGTAGGTTCCCGACGCATGGCTTTTGTGTGGTTCTCTTACTGAGGGATCACGGTGAGTCAGTCGGACCATAGGGGTCTTGCTTAGGCCATTTTGAAGCCGACTTTCTCCTAGTGGATTGTAATTATAACTTTCTTACTCACGTTTCTGGATCTGTATATATTTGCCTACAGGCACACTACTTTGGAGTCACTGCGAGTGCGCATGACGTGGGAGTGCAGCTGAGGCTGTACCTGTTTATATATGTTGTACATCGGTTAGTTTAGTTTGCTGGGTTATGTCTTTATTTTTCTATCGCTTTATTAAAAAAAAAAATACCTGTTTTCCGCGTAAAGTTTATTTTTGAGTTACTAAAGTGACACCCGGAAATCGGGGTGTTACACGCCCAGGCGCGAGCCTCTGTCATCGAGCGCGCTGGTTTTCAACTCAGCTTGATGTTAAGCTTTCCCGGCAGCAATCCATTTTTGAAAAAACACGCGCATGCCTGAGGCTCCGAATCCTCGATTTTCATGGACGCATCACTGTACCGCTTTATGTATTGCTTCAATGTTTGTTGCTCCATCTGTCGAACGTCATACAGATCTTCAATTGTTACCGGCTCGATCTTGCTTGTAGAGAACTGAATGAGGAATTGCGACGAGAAGTCACGGAACTTTGCTATAGATCCCCTTGGCAAAGTCATAAACCAAACCGTCGTCGCGCCCTTAAATGTGGATGGGAACATCCTGCACTTCACCGCATCAGAAGTTGCGCTTATTGCCATCTTCATATTGAAATAGAACAAATGATCCTTTGGAACGGCTCGAACTTCGCGACGGCCTCGGCTTCCGTCACTTCTTCACCCCACTGCTTGAGGTGATAGTGCTCTAATTCCTCCTGTAAACAATCGTTTTGCAGTCTTACGTCGTCACCTCGTGCACGGTGCCCTTCTTCGCAGCGCAACCTCCTTCTTACACGACGCGGTGGGGAACCGTGCCTCAGCTCTCGGTCCTCGTTGCGCCGTCGGCGACGTGACTCCATCAAGTTCTGTCAAATGACAAGAGTTTAACCGAAAATCAAAGAATCGAAGTGAAATTGCACAAAAAATCAGATTTCTCTCAACCAAATCACAATCCACGTAGTCCGGGAATCGAAATCTACCGATCCCCACAGACGGCGCCAAATGTTCTATCCAAGAACATAGAGATGAGGTACGGTACCTAGAGTGAAAGGATCGTGATGTGAGAATCTAGAGAGAGTAGTGCGTAACCGCTTAGAGAGAGAAAGTAACCTAATTTCAAACTTGTTATTTCTCAAATGAGCTAAGAGTCCCTTACAATTGGTAACCGTCCCCTATTTATAGATTTGGGGGTTGGGCTTAGCGCCCTTAACTTCTCTTAATGGGCCAGTTGCCCAATTTCCTGGCGCCCAATTTCCTGGCTTGCACGTCGCCCTGGGCCGGCGCGCCTGGGCGAGGGACCCTAGGGTCTCGCCCAGTCCAAGGAAGAAGGTGAAGAAGATCCCAAGGAGCTTGTGCTGGAACCTATGGAAGTTGTGCCAAAGACGTTCGAGCAATGGTTGGATGTGAAGATTGAGGCTGTTCGTGAAGAGATTTTCAAATTCGTCATTGATACTTTAATCAACTAATCTTAATCGTTTCATTTTTGACATTGAACCTTTTTCTTTTCGGCGGATTATTATTTACTTTGGATTTATCGTTTTCTTTAGTTTTGTAAAGCACATTTTTATTATTTTCTCAGGGCCTCCAAAATGTCGGGACCGGCCCTGATCAGATCATATCATATGTCCATCAAATAATTTTCAATTTTGCATTTAATGCCAAAAGTACCACCGGAAAGAACATGGTAGGAGAAGAAACCAAACCAATCGGGGCACATTCTTATGTGTGTGGGGCAGTATAAGAACCACCAAGCAGCAACAATACCACGGAAAGAACATGGCAGGAGAAGAAACCAGACCAATCAATCAGAAGAAAAAACGTCCTAGCCAGGTGTGATGCTGACAGCAAAATATAAGCCTGATCAATAAAAGCAATAGGGATATTACCATGATATATCACCCCCCATACAAACACTTGGATTTGTTTCCCAGTCATAAAATGAAGCCCCAAAATTTTTCTGCTTACACTTGGGCCATTTCCAAAACCTAAACTTCACAATCTCCATCACTTTTTCAGAAGATGGACATAGCATTGAATATCACGTCATTTTTGTGGAGCCAAATCTGTTGGGATGTCAAATATGAGTAAAGAAGTCTCACGTTGGAAGGTTAGGAGAGTAATGAGGACTTTATAAGTGAGAGTACCCATACACCCAATGCCTTAAGGTTTTGGGTGAAAGGTGTGGTGTCCAATCCACTTTGGTGTGCTCATGTAAGCCCATTGTGATGATCCCAGGTTTATCCTCTTGCGGCCCAACAGTGGTATCAGAGACGATGGTTAGTGCGATCATGGTGACGGCTCCTAGTGTCGAAAGTCTTCCTAGCAATGTGGCTAGGCGGTGTGTCCCGTTGATGGAGATCCAACGGCGGTGCAAGTATTTGGAGGTGAAAGGTGAAAGGTGTGGTGTCCAATCCACTTTGGTGTGCTCATGTAAGCCCATTGTGATGATCCCAGATTTATCCTCTTGCGGCCCAACAGTGGTATAAGAGGCGATGGTTAGTGCGATCATGGTGACGGCTCCGTGTGTCGAAAGTCTTCCTAGCAATGTGGCAAGGCGGCGTGTCCCGTTGATGGAGATCCAACGGCGGTGCAAGTATTTGGAGGTTTCCGCTTGAGATGGATTCACACTTGAGGGGGAGATTGTTGGGATGTCAAATATGAGTAAAGAAGTCTCACATTGGAAGATTATGAGATTAATGAACACTTTATAAGTGAAAGGACCCATACACCCAATGTCTTAAGGTTTTTGATGAAAGATGTGGTGTCCAATCCACTTTGGTGTGCTCATGTAAGCCCAATGTGATGATCCTCGGTTTATCCTCTTGCAGCCCAACAGACACCAGAATTATTTTAACGTTGGGAAAACCCTCAAAGAGGTAAAAACCGCACGGGACCAGGCCAGTAAAATTCTCCACTAATAAATTAATGGGATACACCACAAGTCTTCCTGGAACCACCAAGGATCAATAGAGCAATTACAATCTTCACCAATAAGGTGGATAACAACATAATAAATCTTACCCCAAAGGTACACTAAAACAGTACAAAGAAAAGGCAAAACATCAGAAGAAAAATACTTATATTACCAGCACATTGACAGAATAAAATTCAGCCAAATTAGAGCACTTTAACAGTGCCATTCTTTTGTTTAGTAACTATTTCCTCTCCTCTCTCGTACTGTATCGTTCCCTTTTCTTTCTGACGAGGCTTTTCTCTCTCTCTCGTTCCAATTGCTACAACATAGCACAATTCTCTTCTCCTTTTATAGAGAGAATTTTCTCCCCAACGGTACTATCCAACGGTACAATCAAAGGCTACTAAATTCCTTATATTTCCAAGAATTCTTCACAATGGTGCTTGACTCCTTTCTTTCTAGAGAAATCCAATTCTCTCCATTTTTTCACGTGACAGTGCTGCCAAGGAGAAGTAAAGGGTAAATCACATGGGCTACGACCCACCTGTTCTATTTTTTTTCTTTCTAACATACATGATTGTGGGCTCACTTATTGGTGACCCACATACAACTATTCTCCCCCTCACCAATCAAGTAAGGCCATAGGTTACTAAACCTGCTTTCTTTCTCCAAGTAGAAAATTTCTCCGTAGGTAAGGCCTTTGTCATCATATCTGAACCATTATGATTAGTATGAATTTTCTCCAATTAAAATTGCTTCATCTCCAACGCATCACGTATCCAATGATATCGAACTTCAATATGCTTCGACCTTGAATGAAAAGTCGAGTTCTTGCTGAGATGGATTGCACTCTGACTGTCAAAGTATAAGAAATATTTCTCCTGAGAGAGACCCAACTCTTGGAGGAATTTCTGCATCCACAAGAGTTCCTTTGCAGCTTCTGTTGTAGCAATATACTCTGCCTCTGTAGTAGACAAAGCAACACATTTTTGCAATCTGGATTGCCATGAAACTACTCCTCCTGCAAAAGTCATCATATATCCAGAAGTAGACCTCATGGAATCAACATCACGAGCCATATCTGCATCTGTGAAGCCATCTAACACAGGCTTACCACTTCCAAAGCACAAACAGATTCCATAAGTACCACTACTACAGAAAAGACTTTTCGCCACGGTTCCGCACGCCCTTTCTCCACGGTTTAACCGTGGCGATAGCCACCGTGGCAATTGCTCAATTGTCACGGTTGAATGGCGAACCGTGGCAATTGCTTCGCCAGTTGCCACGGTTAGAAAAGGACAACCGTGGCAATATGTGGCCTCTATTGCCACGGTTAAACGTGGATCGTGGCAATATGTTGCATCTATTGCCACGGCTAAGTGGGGAACCGTGGCAATAAGTTGAATCTATTGCCACGGTCAAGTAACTGTGGCAATATGTACAAGATATCTATACACATATCAACAATAATTAAATTTTACAGTGTTGCATTACGCTAAATATTGAAAGGCGTTACGCTAAATGTTGCAGCAGAAAAATCTCAATACACCAAATTCTTAAAATAATAAACTTAATTTATATGGAAATAATACTTAATTAAATTCATACATGGTTCCATTAAAAGCCACTAACTGTGTTGCATTACAAAGCTAATAGAACATAGCTTAAACAAAATACAACTAACATCAATGCTGCAACATATTGCACTCTTGGTTAGTCGTCAGATTTCATTTGGACATCTCACATCCTGCAAAAACTCTTCATATCTATTTGAACATTTCACATCCAACTTTTGACATCCTGCAAAAATAAGATAACCATTCAAAACAAAAATATCATTCTATATATCCTTAAAAAGATACTAGCAGAGAGTAAAAAATCATCATGACAATAAATTTAATGAACATCCATATACCTTATATGGAGATTGTGAGGATTCAGAAAGGATAAGTCTCTCATAAATCTCAATACATAGCATCTGCTATCTATGCTATTTGATAATGTCTGATTTCTTTATGGGCACACCATATTTCCTATTAGCAAGATAAAGCTTCACAATCAATTTTATTTTGAAATCAAAAGATTGACATCCATAGATATTGTAATTACTCAAAGCAAGTAAATAACATATACAGAATGAAATGATTAAAACTGCTAACATAGCACCAAAGTCGAGACAACTAGTCTAATTATAAGGTATGGATTTCAAATTCAAAAGCCAACAAACTTAACTGTCACAGTACTTCAGGTCCGAAAAACAACTCCATTGACATGATTGCAGCAAGCATAGCAACATCTTTTGATGACAGCAGCATGAGAGCATATCAAAATTACAGAAAACCCCAGCTAATCAATGCTTATTTCCACGACCCTAAAAACCAATATTCTGCACCTTGTTTCCATCTTCAACAGAGGTTTGTTCACTGGGTGTTAATTTCTGTTTGTTCACATAATCATAAAATTTGACAAATCCAAACCCAGCAACTCCATTTGCATATTATCTCATCATAGTATTAGGAGATGCAAGTTTATTCATATATGCCACATCATACATTCACTCTTACACTCGACGGCAGAAAGTTCAAGACAAATACTTGAAGAGTAAAAAATGCTTTCATTTCCTCTCTAGCTCTCTATTGTTAGTTTTATGTTGTGTTCCCTATTTGATTCCGAATTGACTTCAATTTCTATCAGTCCTGGACTTCCTTAGAAGCCAACTTGCACATAAACCAGAACAAGCTAATAAAACGGTCTAAGATAGATGTTCCATGTAAATGTTTGTAGTTTAGTACTGAATATGATCGATTAGTATATGAACTATACTTGTCAATTGTCATATATATGTAAAAAATAAACATAACTATTGTACCTTTATATTACTTTCCCTGTCTTTCCTTCTCACATTACTTGCCCACAAGAAATTCTATTTCTTTCCTCCATTCACCTTTGGGAAGTTACTTGGAGTCAATTTCAGCTGTGAATTAATGTAATGAATATCCAACACCTAGAAATTTGTAAAGTTAAGAAACCACTAATTAGGCACAAGTCTAAAATAACAATATATATGCAACCAATATACTATATTATGTTTAAATCACACTCATCTTCTTAGTTCTATACAACAAAATTAGATTTTTATATGTTGAAGAAAGAAAAGCACTAGTACAAAAACAGTAACAATAAAGTATCCTTTATAAAATGGGAAACAAAACAGATTAAATAAAAAGATAAAGTAAGAGATATTAAGAACGCAACAAAGTTAATCTGCTAGAAAAGTGTAACACCCCGATTTTCGGGTGTCATTTTAGTAACTCAAAAATAAACTTTAAGCGGAAAAGCAGGTATTTTTTTTTCATTTGTTTCCTTTTTAAAATAAAGACACTCTATAAAGATAGAGACACAACCCAAGACGCGATAAACATAAACTAATTTACAATACTATTATAGCCCTGCTGTAACCCCAAAGTGTCACGAGTATCAGCAAGTGACAGAAAGTGAGCTTGAAGGCAGAATAAGTTCAAGTCCAGCAATCAAGTGAGAAGTTATAAGTACAGTCCTCCAAAACATGAGAGAGTCAGCCCAAGACGGTCTCCTCCAGACCTCCTAATGTCCGACTACTCTCTGTGATCCCCATGACAGAGAACCACACAAAAAGTAATATGTCGGGGACCTACCCTGCCCCAAATATAGACTCGACTAGTCAGAGCTATAACAATAACACCTAACCTTGAAAGACTCTATACACCGATACCCTATACTTCTACCATCGACCCTCATCTGATTATGCATTCCGTCCGGGTCCTCGCTGAATGGTTTAGTAGTAGTCGTTACGCTCCTGGTCCTCCCCGAGGGATGAATCATCTCGAACTAGCTGTCGAACGTCTGGCAGCAGGCCGACCGCCCAAACACAAACATACAACCAAAGCCAAGGCGCTAGGGTCAACTTACGGAATATAGTAAATATACAAACAACATGTGATGAGGGATATATATATATATATATATATTTATATATAATCCTAGCATGTTATTGGCTCTAACAATAATTCAGTAAGCAATGACACACGATTCCAGTTAGGGTGCATGTATGTTTGAAATGCAATTCAATGATCCGGATAAGTCAATTGGGATGGGCACCATCGAGTCAGTTACCACTGGCCTAGTGTGTAACCTTTTCCGCTCGGGTGTCGCTTACAACCCATGCATAGTCGGGTCAATTCTAACCACCCTAGGTTGAACCATTTCCACCCGCTATGTCGAAGATGCACTCTAGGTGTCTTCGATGAAGGCCGGTCTTGCGACCGTCCCAACCTTTGTGAAGCCGACCGAAGTCGTCCCCCCAACTTCACCGAGGCCCGATCTTTCGACCGTCCCAAGCCCCGAATGTATGCATGATGTGACATGGTTAGCCAAACATTGAATCGACCTCGCACATGTTTGTTTAATTATAAAACCCAAACTGATAACCCAAATGATTAATGTCGGCCCGGCGACATAAACCCAGTGAAGGAGTACAAGAGTACTCGGCGACCTCCTCTCGTCACCGTGGATCACCCCGTGGCTTCCACCAATTCCCAGTAGCTTCAAGACTTGTCGACATTTCCCCGTCTTTCGCAATCATTTCTCCACTTAAGTTCCCTATGGTTTTATTCATAAAAATGTTTCAAGTTGAATTAAACAAGTTATGAGTTTCTTTCTCAAAAGCTAAGTTCCCTAAGGTCTCTAGTCCCAATTTCTTACCATTCTAAGTTTGCCAAAATCCCCCCAAATGTAATCCCCCGGGGAAAGTCTAAGTGTTCCAATAGGCTTAATCTCAAACCTCGGGTTCGGACTTGCCTAGGGTTGTTCATTCAACCCGAAATAATACAAGTAGGACGTTCCACGATTCCACACTTCGTAGTCGCGACAAAGCACACAGTCCAATAACAATATCAATATAACAATAATTCAGTGCGGAAATCATAAGACGGAAACCAGTAAACGGCCGAAGCCTCTCAGAAAATGGAGACACACGTCTCATATAAGTTTACTTGGCCGAAGCCTCTAGAAAACATTTTCCAATTCAAAGCGATAAGCAATATTCAATGCAATCTTCAATATCAAGCAATATTCAAGTCGAAGTTATCGACGCCTACAATACAAATAGCTAGTAAGTAAGTTGCCCTAACCTCGAGTTGTTCTAGTCTCGCGGTGTAGGTCACGCTCACAAGCTTGCTCTGTCAACCCCAAAGTTTCCACAAACGAACATTGGAACAAACAAAGCGAAAAGCAATCAAAACAAGTCAATTCGTTTACAACAATACTAATTAACGATAGACAAAGCTTAAAAAGCTTCCGAGTACGACACTCTAACACGAATGGAAGAGTTTCCCCGAACGGGTGAGTTTTGATACGTGAAACTAAACTAGAAAATTCTAATATTTACCTTTGCTCACTAAAACGCGCATAACTTGAACTACAGAACTCGGAATGACACGAAACCAAAGCCAAAATTTCGGAGACTCGAAAGGCTATAGTAAGCATAAGGCCAACCTTGCTCAGATTTGAGTTTCCTCACTGTCCTAACACAAATAGGTCTCGGCCACTCTCCAATTTAACGATTCGGCGCTTTTTCTTCGATCTAATTTAATTCCTAGGTAGTTTTAGGGTATAACTAGGGTAAATCAACGCTCGGAAAAATTTTAGAAATTGAATTGCACATACGGGTAGTTTGGTTCAAAATTAAAGCTCAAAAACTCAAGGTTGAAACTTCGAAAAATAAATTTGATGGGGTCGTTCACAACGACGTTTATAGCAACTAATCCTAAGGGCACTAAGTCGGATTGTGGCTTTTTGAAGGTAAAGTTTCAATATGTGAGTAAAATGGGTTTTATACCGTTTTTATACCGCTTAGAAATCAGCGCGCATCAGCGAGTGATTTAGCTTGTTGGGTAATTATAGAAGGTAGTTCAAAAAAAAATCGGGAAAATCGAACAATTTTACGAAAAGCTCGAAACTTTAAGCTCAGAAAGAGATAAAGAAATGCGATAAAAAGAACGATCAGGGGTATGAAGTGAGTAGATTACCTCTATGCCGTGAAGTAGAGACAAATAGCTCGAAGATCGGTCAAGAAACGACGAAGTTCTCCCTCTCCCTTTCTTCCTCCTTGCTCGCGGCCACACACATGAAGAATGGTGAGTTTTTGTGTTTTTTTTCTATTTATAGGAGAGTGAAATCGCGGGAAAATGAATATTTCGCGATTCCGATTTTTGCAGTACATTGATCTATGAATTCTAAGCGAGATTCTGGCGACAGAATTCCAGAACTCAAAACAAGTCTCTTGAATTTGAAGAAAACGATCCAAAAGAGGTGTGAGTTAAATTGCCCCGAAAAACTACTTTTTGCTGTGAAAGTCGGATGACAAAACTTCATTCTGAAGAAAGGTTGGAAACGTCGAAATAAAACTGGCAACGCGGATGGAAACCTCGTCAGAAGTTCCGAATAGAAAAAGTCTTCATTCAGCGTTTGAATTTAGAGTTTTTAGAGAAAAGAATTTAGCGTCGTCGGACTTCCGAGAAGTGAAACCTATCGTGCGTACAGTCCAGAGTTTCGAAATGAAACGCTGGTCGAGGAAAAAATAAAGAGAACTTCTTATTTTTCCAAGGATTTAGAATTTCGCTTAAACAGTGCTTTAAGAGCGGAATTAGCCTATTCTGGTCACTCTCGCCGTAAGGCGGGTGTGCAGACGACTCGTGCTAACTCCTAAAACGACTATGGTACTATCCTCAACCAATTCCTGAACTTTCTTCTTCATTCAACTTTCCCAAACAACAAACTCCTGTCACGCTTACATCGATCCGACGCGTGAGTCGGAAAAATAATTATTTAATCCAGTTCCGAAATGTGGGTCTTACAAAAAGCAACACCCTTGGAACAACAATGAGCATAAGACACTCAAAATATGCATGCATTGTGTTTTAGCCAAGTGCATGAAAGGATTGCATTTATCAATTACCACACCCCACAACAGAGCTCTACTGTCTTTCTTACACCCAATGCTCATTGAGAGAATCCTCTTTCACATCATGTAATGTGCATAATCTATGAGAAATGAATTAAAATAATCAACACTCGAATAAAAATAAAGAGAGAAAAATAAACAAATCAGAGTTCAGCTAACGAAACAAAGCCATGTGAATTCGAATCCATAATCCAATCCAATATAATTTACACCACAACTGACCTTATTTTCCAGCATTAATTTAACTCTTCACACCTGCGAATCTAAAAAAACAAGAAATCGCAAATGAGATTGATTAATCCAATGACTGTTTAGCTTTTGTGAAGGAAACACTGAGTGGAGTGAATTTTTTTTGACTAATCAAGCATAACCAAACTCGATCCCAAGCTCAATTAGTCATGAAATCAATTGCGAACAAAGCCAAATTATCTCAGATCTTTGACCTTCAGCAGTTAACCTGATAAGAAGAATTAACACTGCACCCCTAAAAATGAAAAGGAGGTCAAGACTCAAGAATGAGATTATTGCAACAATGGAAGAGTTTCAACACTGTAAACTGATGGCAAATTAACTAATCAACCTGATATCTGACCTAAAATAGTAATATCCTCAACAATTTCACAAAACATGAATTAACAAAACCAGATAAAATGGAATTTAGGAATGTTACCAAAAAATGCTCTGAATCATCACTGAGATCGCAGATCAGAGAAGCAAAACTTCAAACCTTCTGAATCCATGAACTGAATCGATACCCAGCACAACTTCACCGTATTTCACCAAATCGCCAAACGAACACGATCAATCAACACTCAGATCTCGATCGGCAGCAGATGGTATCAAAGCCCGAGAGCGATGGAACTTGAAGGACTTTTCCACGGTTCTGTTTATAACCGTGGTGTCTGACCTTTTGCCACGGTTCCGCCTATAACCGTGGCAATTGAGGCGTGGCAAAAGGTCTTTTCTGTAGTAGTGTACCTTTAAGATACCCGAGTATCCACTTCACAGCTTGTCAATGCTCTTTACCAGGATTAGAGAGGAAACGACTTACCACGACAACTGCATGGGCAATATCTGGCCGTGTGCATACCATCGCATACATTAAACTACCAATTGCAGATGCATACGAAATGTTATGTATTTCTTCTTTTTCTTCATCACTTGTAGGACACTGCATAGAGCTTAACTTGAAGTGACCTTCAAGTGGAGTACCAACTGATTTGGAAGTTCTCATATTAAACCTCTCAAATACCTTCTCAATGTACTTTTGCTGTGATAGCCATAATTTACCATTCTTCTTGTCACGGATAATTCTCATGCCAAGGATTTGCATCGCAGGACCCAAATCCTTCATTGCATAGGAATTACTCAACTCTCTTTTAAGATTTTCAATCTCTTTCATGTCATGACCAACAATCAACATGTCATCGACATAAAGCAAGAGAATAATAAAATTATTATCAGAGAATTTCTTCAGAAATACACAATGATCAGAAGAGGTTTTAACATACCTGCGATCCACCATGAAGGAGTCAAATTTCTTATACCATTGCCTCGAAGCTTGTTTAATACCATACAAGCTCTTTTTCAATCTGCATAAAAGCTTCTATTTTCCTTTGACTGCAAAACCTTCAGGCTGCTCCATATAAATTTCTTTCTCCAAATCACCATGGAGAAAAGCGGTCTTCACATCAAGTTGTTCAACCTCTAAATTCAAACTGGCTGCCAGACCAAATACAACTCTAATTGAAGATTGTTAGAATATAATATAAAACCATTGATATGGCCCTTACCCAACAGCTTAAGCTTTTAGGATAAGTGGTTACTTAACATGGTATCGTTTTTCCCAAATCATAGATACTTGTTTTGAGTTCTGGAATTCTGACGCCAGAATCTCTCTTAGAATTCCTCGGTGAACGTGCTGCAAAAATCGGAACCGCGAAATTTTCATTTTCCCGCGATTTCACTCGCCTATAAATAGGCGAAAAAGCAAAATATGTCACCAAAACCCACCATTGGAGCCGCGAGTTTGAGGAGCTTGGGGGAGAAGGAGATTTTCGCGAAAACTTGACCAATCTTCGTGCAGTTCGTCCCTACTTCTAGGTATCGAGTTGAAGGAACTTTGGAAGGTTCAGAGCACTTGAGTGAAGGAGCTTGTGATTTCGAAGCTGGATCAGCTCGAGGTTAGGGAAACTTATATTTAGCTATGATTGCATGATAGGCGTCGATAAATTCGACTTATGTTTTATCTGATGTTGATAATGATGATGAGTTGATGTTATGACGTATTTCCATAACTTGTGATGTTGTGATATTGATGTATTGTGCGTTTTGACGCGATTTCGGAGTGGGGAACCTCTGAAATGGTTAAAGTTGGTGTTTCGAGTTATTGGAATTGGGAAAGCCACTAAGGTGAGCTATGATGATGATTGAAAGTCACCGAGTACTCTAGTACTCCTGGTAGTGTTGTTCGAGTCGTGTTGTATTGACCGGCACAGACTCTGGGTTTTGGTTTGTGGGTCTTGTGGTGGGAGTTGTGTTGTATTGACCGACACTAACTCCGAGTTGTGTTATATTGACCGACACTAACTCTTGGGTTTGAGCTAAACACTTATGTGGTGAGGACGAGTCGTGGTTTTGATAATCATACTGCACACGTGCATATACGCGATGAAGTGCCAAGTGGAGTACTTCGGTATAGTAGGAAGCAACGATCAGCCGTGTAGGGTTGAATCGGTCCTGACTATATCTGGCACAACAGGAGGTAACAATCATCCATGTAGAGTTGTATCGTGCCTGTTGATGTTCGGCATAGCAAGCAGAAATGGTCAAACCATGTAGAGTTTGTACCGTCTTGACTATAGCCAAAGGTGATAAGCGACGCCCGAGCAGAAATGGTTAAACACGAGGCCAGTGTTACGACCGTCTCGAGGTGCCCAGCCTATAAGTGGCAATACCGTTGGTTTGTCCCGTCGCCAAGCAGAGTGACGTCGTTGTTTTGTCCCGTCGCCAAGCAGAGTGACGTCGTTGATTTGTTCCGTCGCCAAGCAGAGTGACGTTGTTGGTTTGTCCCGTCGCCAAGCAGAGTGACGTTGTTGATTTGTTCCGTCGCCGAGCAGAGTGACGTTATTCGGGTTTGTGTCAGCATATTCTGCATTGACACAATGCATCTTATTATGATTTGATGTTGATAAACATCGTTATGTGCTTTGACGATTGAATTGTGTAAGAGATTCGATAACATGCTATGTATATACCTTAGGGAGCAATACATAACTTATATGTATATATACAACATATAAATATATATACCCCCTTATCGCATGTTGATTGTATATCTATTGTATTCTGTAAGTTGACACTAGCACCTTGGCTTTGTTTGTATGTTTGTGTTTGGGCGGTCGGCCTGCTGCCAGGCGTCCGTCAGCCGGTTCGTGATGATTCGTTGTGCGGGAAAGACCCGAAGCGAAAAGACTATTACTGAAGCTTTCGACGAGGACCCATTCTTCATGCCTGATCGAGGGAGGGTCGATGATAGTAGTGTGGGATATGGGTGGTTAGAGTCTTTTGAGTTGGTTGTTACTGTAATAGCTCTGATTCGTCATTCATATTTTGGGACAGGGTAGGTTCCCGACGCATGACTTTTGGTGTGGTTCTCTTACTAAGGGATCACAGTGAGTCAGTCGGACCATAGGGGTCTTTGCTTAGGCCATTTTGAGGCCGACTTTCTCCTAGCGGTTTGTAATTATAATTATCTCACTCACACTTCTGGTTCTGTATATATTTGCCTACGGGCACACTATTTTGGAGTCACTGCAAGTGCGCGTGACGTGGAAGTGCAGCTGAGGCTGTACATGTCTATATTTGATGTACATTGGTTAGTTAGTGGTTGGGTTATGTTGTTATTTTATATTGCTTTGATTAAAAGGAATCAATGGAAAAAAATTACCTGTTTTCCTGCCTAAAGTTTATTTTTGGTTACTAAAGTGACACCTGGAAATCGGGGTGTTACATATATAATTCTATAAACATATATATATGTGCTTAATTTTGGTTGTGAAGATTGGTTTTGAGCAGTGGGCTCAGATTTTTGGACAGTGGGTCCAGATTGATGGGCAGTGGGCCCAGATAAGATTAAAGAGTCAGAGATTATAATACCTTTGCTTTTTTCTTTGTTTCTTCCTCTTCCTCGGGAGGAGGAGGATCCTCCTCTGGAGGACATCTTATGATCTTCCCTGCAAATATTCACGAGTGAGGAAATCAGGGAGAGAATTGTTAGATCCTTTTATATATTCAATATCGAAGTCAAAAACGCTTAAAATAGCTTGCCATCTGGCAAAGATATGTTTTGAAGCTAAGTTTTTGACATCTTTTTGTAAGATTTCTTTCGCAGATTTGCAGTCTACACGGACTAAGAATTTTTGATTAATCAAATCAGATTGAAATTTTGAAATAGATAAAACGATTGCTAAAACTTCTTTTTTGACAGTAGAATAATTCTGTTGAGCAGGATTCCAATGTTTTGAAGTAAAAGCAATAATTTGTTCCTTGTCAAAAACCTTTTGTTTCAAAATACCACCAAAGCCAATATCAGAGGCATCAGTTTCAATAATTTTGAAAGCTTGAGGATTAGGGAGATAAAGACAAGGGAGATTCTTGACACGAAGTTTGATTTGTTTGACCACATTGGTATGAATATCGGACCAAGGTGGAGGATCCTTCTTGAGTCTATCATGAAGGGGTTTGATTATGGTACTGAGTTGAGGACAGAAGTCCGCAACATAATTGAGACAACCCAGGAATCTTTGTAGTTGGGTTTTGTCAATGATTTGATCAGGGAATTTATCCGTGAACTCGATGGCTCTATTGATAGGAATGATGGTTCCTTGGTGGATGTTGTGACCAAGAAATCTGATTTTGGTTTGGAACAAACTGACCTTTGTCTTGGATACAGCCAAGCCATTCCTTTTGATTACAGAGATGAACGTATTGAGATGTTTGAAATGTTGATCTAAAGTTTGGGAAAAGATTAGAACATCGTCAATGTAGACAATAGTGAATTTGGAATAAGGATTGAAGATTTCGTTCATAATCCTTTGGAATTCAGATGGGGCGTTCTTTAGCCCAAAAGGCATAACGTTCCACTCATACTGCCCAAAAGGAACAGTAAAAGCAGTTTTATACCTATCCTTCTCTTGCAATTGGATTTGCCAGAATCCAGATTTCATGTCGAATTTTGAAAAGACCTTAGCATCATGCAGTCTGGCTAAGAGATCTTTCTTGTTGGGGATAGGATATCTAATCCAACAAAGGGCTTGATTGAGAGGTTTGTAGTTAATAACCAGCCTAGGGGTTCCCCGTTCTATCTCAGCTTGTTTGTTGACATAGAAGGCTGCACAGGACCAAGGGCTCTTACTCCTGCGAATAAGTTTCTTTTCAAGGAGATCATTGATTTCCTTTTGGCAGAAATGAAGAAGTTCTTCATTCATTTGAATAGGCCTAGCCTTGGTTGGAATCTGTTTGTCTGAAAAATCTTTTTCATAAGGAAGTTCCACCATATGGCTCCTTCTTTCCCAAAAAGCGTTGGGTAGATCAGAACAGATGCTGGATTGAATATTTTCCAAAATATTCTCAATCCTTGATTTAACAGAAGGTTGTTGCAATTGATCCTCAATGGTTCTGTAAGAGATTTCTTCCCTGAGGAAGTTGATCTGCTTCTCCTTGTAGGATATGACGTTCAAAGTCTTATCTATGGGAGGTTCAGAGAATTTGAACAAGATAGGCTGTCCAAGATGCTGAACAGTGATGCCGTTTTCGTCAGTATTATAGGGGAAGAGCTTCTTAATGAAAGGGGTCCCTATAATGATTTTTTGACTCAAATTTCTGACTAACAGAAATGGAGTTTCGATTTCAAGACTACCATTTTTTATGATAGCTGAGGGGATTTTATACTTGATCTTTAGTCTAGATCCTTCAGCAGCGCTGAGCTTCTCAGTGGTTTTCTCAAAATATCTGGTGGGAATGAGTCCCTCCGAGATACAACTGGAATCTGCCCCTGTGTCAAAGAGGGCAGGGATTTCGAGAATAAAATCTCCTATGAGGATTTTGACATGGATGAAGAATTTCTTAATGGTGACCTGGTTAATATTCTCCAGAAAGTCTTCGCAATTGTTGTTAGGAGCAGGATTGGAATCAGGTACAGAAGAATCATCTTCCTCATAATTTCTAGTCAGTTTTTCTAAGATAAGCTGCTGACTATTTTGGATTTGTTTGAGACTTTTAACCTCAGTCTTGAGGGAATTGACTTCAGATTGAAGGTCTTGAATAGTGACGGGTTTGACCGTAGATTTCTCAAGACGCTTGAAAGTATCTCTAAGATTGAATTTATTGGTGGTTATAGGACTTTTGGGAGGCCTATCTTCAAGAGTAGACCTGAGGCGTTCCAAATAGATTTTCTTTTCCTCAGGATCAGGGATAGAATTAATGGCCCTGAAGAGAAGGTCTTGTTCATTGGTCAAAGTGTTGATGGACAAGGTATTGACGGAAGATGATGATTGAGAATCATCATTCTGAATTTGATTTAGGTCTTCAGAGACCTCAGAATCCGAAGGATTAGATTCTTCTTCATCAGAAGTTTGAATGAGGAGATTATTGATCTTGTCCTCGATCTCAGGTTCAAGATGAAGCTCAGAGATTCTCCTTTTGAGTCTGCAATACCTGCTAATATGGCCCGGCTTGCCGCAGTTGTAGCAGGTAACATCTTTTCCTTGAGAGGGTCTAGTCTCAGGAGGGTTCTTTGGAATTTGCGAAGATTGGGGTTTTGATCTAGGCTTGGGTTTCCTATGATCATTCCTGCTAGATCTCTTTCTCCATTGTTGTTTGGGAGGAGGATCTAGCTTTCTGGGTTTAGGTTTCTTGGGACAACCTTGAGTTCCGAATTGTTCGCAGAAAGTACCCAAATCCCTGCGATTCTGAGACTTCTCCTTAGTGAGTTGCTGTTGGATTTTGTCATCCTGACAGATTTTGAGAGCAACTCTTTGAATGATAGCTATGAGCTGTCCATAACTAAGGGTGTGATATGGGATTTCTCCCCCCGGATTTTGGCTTCTAAGTTTCTCACGAACTTTGTCGCCAAAAGATTTAGGAAGACCGGCCAGGAATTTCTCTTTCCAGAAGGCTTGTTGGCTGTCTTCACGGGTGTAAACCCTGGTCAGGAAGGTATCCTTATACCATCTGAAATCACCCAAAGATTTGCACTTCAGATTGGACAAAAGATCACCAGATCTGTCCTTGATGAGGGAAGGATCTCCAACAAAATGTTGGGCTATGGTAAAGATTAAGGAGTTGACAGCATCAGAGATGAATTTGCCATCTTCCATGATAGGATTACCTTCTTCATCAGTCTTGACAGCGGTCAAGATCTGATCCTTCTCGTCTTGAGTGAGATAATTATCCCACCAACCTTTGAGCTGGCCACAGAAACCAGCAACCAAGACTTCAACAATAAGAGATTCAGGACAATTGTTGGCGGTAACATAGGCAGTGGCTACCATAGTCATATTTTGGAGGATTTTGGTGATGCCATACTCGTTTTCACCATCAATATTCCATTCATAGACATTGTTGGCACTGAAGCTTTTGAAGTTTGAAGATTCTTCTAAAAGAAGATCAGGAGCAGTAGCTCTAGGATAGTAGAGCTTGGTTTCTTTTCTCCACTGATTCTTAGAATTGTGAATGACAGTATTGACCGGAATACTCTTGATAGATTGAACGTCAGACTTCATAGATTGAATATCAGAATCAGACTCAACCTTACCATCTTCAATATTATTTAAAGAAGTAGAGGTATTACGAGTAGAAGTACGAGTTTTTGGAGGAGGAGGAGCAGTAATAGTGGGATTAGAAACTGCTTCCGGAGTAGGTTCCGGAGTCTCAGGAGGTTCCGGAGTCTCAGGAATAACTTGTTTGAGAAGCTGAAGTTGCTCTACCACCTTTTGGAGGAGCTCATTGTCAGATTCCTTTTTTGCTCGAAGAGTTTGAGCCGAGTGTCTGGAACGGCTACTGATTTGAAAAGGTTTGAAAAGAGGTTTTTCAAGTTGACATCCTTTAGGGATATCAAGATTAGAAGAGGAAGGTTCAATCTTGACCTTTTCTTTTCCTTTCCTGGAAGAGGAATCCTGCACTTGGGATTCTCCAAGAATTTGAAGATACTTATTGGTATAATTGGATTGTTCCATGAGGTCTTTGATGTCTTTACCAGTGACATCACCTTCTTCTTTCCTAGTCTTGAAGGGAGAAGCTAGGACAGGTGTAGATTGAGCTCCTTTAAGAAGGAAAGGAGTTTTAGGTGGCAGGTTAGAAAGGGTTTCTTTTCCATCCTTATGCTGCCATTTAACCATGTCAATTTGGAAGGGGTAAGATTTCCAATTCTTGTTGGCATAATCTTGAAACCATTCAAAAAAGAAGATGTTTTGCTGGGTTTTCTCAAGGAACCCATAGAATTTTTCTTGGATCTTCTTTCTCTTTTCACCCTGATACTTTGCAAAGAACCATTTTCTTTGCTGAGTCCATCGGTCAGAGTAGAAATCTGCCTTGATACTTCCTTTGTCGATGACGAATTCAGTAGTGATTGCTCCAATGAAATCAGAAGTTTCTCCAGGGGTTTCTAGAGAAGAATACGTTGGAGATAAGGTGGATTGATGATCTTCATCACCCTTGTCATAGGTAGTCTTGACAGGAGTGGTATTGACATATCCAGCTAAATGGATAGTAGATCCGTCATGAGAGAGGGAAGGTCGAGCACTAGACTCAGGCTGGTTCCTTCTAGTCATAGAAAAAGATCTTCTAGACATGGCGGATTGGAAATCATTTGAGGACGTCCTAATAGATCTAGGGATAGAGAAGGAATTTCTCCTATCAAAGATGAGATCTACTTGGCCAGATTGGTGTTGGATGATTTCACGAAACTCAGGAGTTTCAGCAGGTTGGGCTGGAGTAGCCTTTTCCAAAGACCATTTTTCTGGAAGGGTGATATCACTCCATTGGATGGTTTTGGGCACAATAACATTGGCATTATCATAATCTGTGAGGAAGAGGGTAGTTTCTCCAGATTTCTCACAATTGGTTCGCAAGAAATAAGATTTGATAGAGTTCATTACCTTGTATTGAACCCTGTAGATCAAAGAGATTGGAATGGAATCTTCTTTCATATCAAGGCCGTGAAGCTTGATATTTAGGAAGAGGACATCAAGGATGTTTTTATCTTCCAGACTAACAGTTAGATCTGGGAAGCAATTGAAAAAGATTGGTCCATTACTCAGGCTGGTTTCAACCGTTCCTAAGAGGGAGTCATGGAATTGATTATGTCTAACATCCCTAAGACAAAGGAGTACAGCGATGTCAAGAGATTTCCTGGTTAGGGGTTTAAGACCAACTTGAACACTACCTATATGAAGATAGTTGAAGTTCTTGCTGATATGTTCTTTGATGCTTTTCTCGGAAAGCAGATGGATTTCTTCATCATCAGATCTGAGCTTGTAGGTTTGCTCAACGGTTTTGATAATGAAATCTGATCGTTTGAAAAAGGATCCGTTTGGTTTGTAGATCTCAGCATGAGAAATTCTTGGAATTTCCCAGTTGTCAAGATCTTGATTGATATCTTCAAAATGAATTTCTTCTTTGAAGACAGATTTGGATAATTGATTGGATTGATGAGGATGATCGATAGAAGAAGAAGAGGGTTGGGAAGATTTGAAAGAAAGCTTGGAGGAAAAAGAGCGAAGCATCATAAAAGACAAATCTTCCTCACCCGTAAGTATCATCGCCATCACCTGGTTCTATAGAAACAGATAAATAAATTAGAAATATAGGTTAGGTTCTGTGTTGTTCTTAATAGTTGAGCAGTATAGATCTGGATCAGACTAAAGCCACCACAAAAGAAAAGCTAAACAAGGACATTAAAAATATTCTGAACTTAACATATCATATCTGTAGTATGGCCAATATAGACTTACTGCCACACAGGGACTTACTGCCTTCAACGCCTCCGCTGCAGATATGATCATAAGTCTGAATATAAATAATCCTGAGAGATCTTCAAAAAGGATTTCATTTTAGTTTAGCTGAGTTGTGTACTTACCAGTCTAGATCCGTTACCATAGTGCTTAATTATATAAGAACAGAACAGAGAAATAACTTATATCTAACATATTTAGCATGTTCCTACTTCCCCATCAGGCTCTGATACCAAGAGGGGGTCGGAAGCAGACGGAGGGGGATGAGAAGAGGATTAAGAGAAGTAGGACGCCACCATGGGGGGCATTCCGGAGAAGTGGTGGAAGGCTTTTGATGCTTCCAAAGCTCACAAGGATAAAGTAATTCAATGGTTCAAAAACAACCAGAAATATCTCAAGCATGCAAGTTCGCAAACCAGCCTCTTGCTAAATCAAAAGGCCCACATCACAGCGGCCCTTGCAGGAGCTTCAACAGAAGAAGACTTGCTAAGAAATCTTCAATCTGCTCTTCAATTATTGAAGGAACCAATTAAGCAAGCCTCATCTTCAAAGGCCCCTCAACACAAAGTCTCCGAGCCATCCTCTCTTGGGTCGTCAGATTTTGTCCAAACCACAGAATCAGATGATGATGACTTCTGCTAAGTTTGTCGTCTTGTAATCATTTTATTCTGTAATAATTCAATTTTTGTACTGTAGCAAATAGTAAAATTGACTTTTTACTGTAGCAAATAGTGCCAGTCAAATAGTACCGTCTACCGGAACTATTCAACCGGAACTATTCAAACAGTGCCCAATCTTTTCTTTAAATAGGCTCATTCTGAACCTTGTTAAGGAGAGTTTGGTAAGAGCTTAGATAGAGAGTTTAGAGAGAGAAACACTGAGAGAATTCCTTCTGTAAGTTCTCCTTCAGTTTTCCTTTCTTTCAATCTTTTCTGTTTTTAAGTTTAAGTTTTTCAGTTTTTAAGTTTCAGTTTTGTAATCTATGTTTATGTAATATATATCTTGTTCAAGTTTTATTTTCCTGTTTATGGAAGGCTGAGCCTCCTGTTTTAATTCCTGTTTTAATTTCTGCAATTTAATTTTCTGCAAAAAGCCCCTCCGTGGTGGCGTCCTACTTCTCTTAATCCTCTTCTCATCCCCCTCCGTCTGCTTCCGACCCCCTCTATATATATATATATATATATATATATATACCCCTTATCACATGCGGTTTGTATAATTACTCTATTAAGTGAGTTGACCCTAACGCCTTGGCTTTGGTTTCATGTTTGTGTTTGGGCGGTCGGCCTGCTGCCAGATGTCGACGGCGGATTGGGTTTCGATGGTCTCTCCCTCGGGGGGGATCAGGTTTGAGCTGGTTGACCGACATGCCCCCACCGCTTGGGTGATCGATCTTGTGGGTCATCGGGCGACGTACCGGGGAAGGGTCATGGAGGACCAGACTGACGAGCGTGGCGTTTGACGAAGGGAGTTCTACGACGCATGGAGCTGAGCTTCAACTTGCCGACTTCAGTTCGCTGTGGACTTGGACTCTGACTCTGACACTAATGTCGACTACTACGTCGGGAGCGATGAGGAGGAGGAGGAGGAGCTTTGAGCGGTACTGGGAGGGTAGGTTTAGGCAGGCGTCATATTTTGTGTAGAGCTCTGATTCGTTTGTTTTGGGACAGGGTAGGTTCCTGACGCATGGCTTTTTGTGTGGTTCTCTTGCTGGAGGATCACAGAGAGTCAGTCGGACTGAAGGGGTCTTTGCTTAAGCCACTTTGAGGCCGACTTTCTCCTAGTGGATTGTACTTATAACTCTCTTACTCACACTTCTGGATCTGTATATATTTTCCTACGGGCACACTACTTTGGAGTCACTGCGAGTGCGCGTGACGTGGGAGTGCAGCTGAAGCTGTACATGTTTATATATGTTGTACATCGGTTAGTTTAGTTTGCTGGGTTATGTCTTTATTTTCTATCGCTTTATTAAAAAAAAATACCTGTTTTCCGCGTAAAGTTTATTTTTGAGTTACTAAAGTGACACCTGGAAATCGGGGTGTTACATTGTGGTATCAAAGCTTAGTTGAGTCTTTTGGGAGTCTTTGGGGAATAGGTCTTCTGTGCTAGGTTGTGTGACTCTGCAAAGAGTGAAAATTGATTGTCTGCAGAGCAATTTTCGCTCTAATTGTTTGCGTTACTACTTAATCATATTGAATGGTTTGTCTAGTACTACCTTATGGTTAGTACTAATTGGACGTTTGATGAGATATAGGATGGTGGACCCTAACCGGATGGCGGAGGCAATAGCTACACTGATCGAGGCAACGATGAACCAGGCTGCGGAAGACGCTTATATGCGCGCTGAAGAGGCTGCACGTGAGCATCACCAACGACTGATGGCGACGACAATGTATCAACAAAGAGGAATGAACCGAACAGGAGCTGGGGGACCAATGAGGTCAGGATTCCAAGGCTACAACGGAAGGGAGAGCTACCATCAGTGGAAACCGTATCAGCGTTCCGAGGGAAGAAACCTTATCTCAGGAGCGTACAAACCAACGACTGCTGTTACTGGAGGGAAGCCAGTTGGTGACAAAGATGTGACATGTTTTCGTTGCGGAAAGTTTGGGCATTTTGCTAACAAGTGCTCAGTGATTGGACCGAGATGCTTCAAGTGTAACCGAGAGGGGAATCTAGCTGTGAACTGCAACACACTCCAAGGGGGAAAGTCTGACAATAAGATGAAAGGGAATGATGCTACCGGAGGGACAGGAATCAAGACTTCGGGAAAAACAGTGACGTGTTACAGGTGCAGGAAAGTGGGGCACTACAATAACAAGTGTCCAGACGGGGGACCTCTATGCTTCAACTATGGGGAAATCGGGCACTATGCCAGTAGGTGCAAGATCAAGGGAAGTCTATGCTTCAATTGCAACCAACCGGGACATTTCTCCAGAGATTGCAAGGCACCCAAGGGCGAATCATCAGGGAATGCTGGGAAAGGAAAACAACTTGCTACAGAGGAAAGGATTCATACCAAGGAGGGAGCAAGAGCTGAGGAGTTGAACGAGGAAGAACGTGGGAACGATGGTAATATTTTAACTGTTCTCTTATTCTAGAATAACTTACTCCTTTGTCTTCGAAGCGAGTGTGACGCGCCTAACTTGTGTTTACTACTTATACTTTGATCTTATGATTATTATCCCTAGTAGGACCTTATTCGAAGTTGCTCGTGATTTAACTATAGAAGTTAAACGACGTCTAGAATAGCACGCTGAGCTAGGAAGTTGTTTTACCGATGTGTCGATAAGGAAGTTAGGATCTCAGGGAAATTCCTTATGGGTACGATACGTAGGATTTTAGGGCGTTTAGTTCTGAAGCGGGGTCGTCAAGGATCTAGAAGGTAGGAGAGACTCAGATGTGCATGGTATTCCAAAGATTCGAGATTTTTGCTGATGTTGTTCTGAAGACGTACCTAGACTACCGCCAGTACCCAATGTAGAGTTTGTGATCGACATTGTACCCGGAACCGGACCGATTTCGATTGCACCTTACCGTATGGCACCTGCAGAGTTAGTAGAGTTGAAATCTCAGTTGGAGGATCTCTCGGCAAAAGGATTCATTCGACCAAGTGTTTTACCGTGGGGAGCGCCAGTACTTTTAGTCAAGAAGAAAGACGGAAAGTCTAGATTGTGTGGGGACTATCGACAGTACCGCTTATAGCTCCTCCTCCTCTCCCTCGTCGCTCGGCTAGTAGCTGTCCACGTCGGTGTCGGAGTCAGAGTCGGAAGCCACCCTGATCATCTCCATGTCTAAGACCACGACCTCCCTCCTAACTGTCCTGCGCACAACCCTATTCGAGCCCATCTCAACATCTACCTCCTCAGTAAGAACATCCTCCTCCACCACCCGAACCAGGGGTTCCACACGGTAGTCGTGCGGTGGAGTAAAAGGAAAATGGCGAGAGGAAGATGGAACAACAGGCTCCCTCTTTGGCTCCACGAGCCTCGAGGACGACGCCACGTCGGTAGGGTCAACAGCAGTAGTAGGAGGTGGCACAACAGGTGCATCAACATCAGCCTCGACCAGTACCAGGTCCACAGCGAACTGAAGGCGGCAAGTCAAAGCTCAGCTCCATGCGTCGTAGCACTCCCCTCGTCAAACGTCCACGCTCGTCTGTCCGATCCTCCATGACCCCTCCCTGGTACGTCGCCCGATGACCCACAAGATCGATCACCCAAGCGGTGGGGGCATGTCGGTCAACCAGCTCAAACCTGATCCCCCCCGAGGGAGAGACCATCGAAAACCAGTCCGCCATCGACACCTGGCAGTAGGCCGACCGCCCAAACACAAACATGAAACCAAAGCCAAGGCGCTAGGGTCAACTCACGGAATAAAGTAATTATACACTCAACATGTGATTGGGGTATAGATATATATGTTGATATATATATATATATAAATAATCCTAGCATGTTATCGGCTCTATCAATGCTTCGATAATTCAAATAGCATACAATTCCAGTCAAGGTGAATGTATGCGTGAAATGCAATTCAAGATGATCCGGATAATTCAATTTGGGATAGGCACCACGAGTCCGCTCGACACAGGCCTAGTGTCGACAACTCTGCTCGGGTGTCGCTTACAAACCCATGCATAGTCGGATCAGCCCCAAGCACCCTAGGTCGTGCCACTCTGCCCGGTATGCCGAAGATACACCCAAGTGTTCTTCGATGAAGGCATTCCCCAACCTTCGTGAAGCTTTCCCGTTCTTCACCGAGGCCCAATCTTTCGATCGTACAAACCTCGAATGATGCATGATGCAATATGATTAGCCAAACATCGAATCGTCCTCATGTAACACCCCATTTTTCGTTATTTGGTTATTTAGTATTTTATTTTAATTACTATTATGGTATATGGTAATTAAGTGATTTTGTTAGATAATTAGGTGATTATGTGATATAGATAAATAAGGTTTTAGGGTTTAGTGTGAGTAATTGAGAGTGGGGCCCATTGTATGGCTATTTGAGGGTTAGGAGTGAAATAGAAAGAAAGAAAAGAAAAAAAATAAGGATTAGAAGAGAAGCAGAACAAGAAACACGTGAAAGCAGAGAAGGAGAGGAGAAAAGAGGAGAAAACTTAGAACTGATCTACAAGAGGTAAGGGTTTGAATTCATGTTTTATGGATTGGTATGATAGTGGATAATGATAGAAAGCATGATTTAGGAACCCTAGGTTGCAAAAATTCCCAAATTGAAATAGTTAGGGTTTGGTTTTTAGATGATTTTGGGGGTAGATGATAGGCTTGCATGATGCGCAGAAATTTACGTTCTCTTGTACCCTTTTTCGTGCTATGTTAATGGCCGAATTTGAAGAAGTAGTCTTCATAAAAGTTGTAGTTTTTTCTGTTACAAAACTTTTGCCACTGGATTCACGTCATTCCGACGTCTGTAGCTCGAGTTATGTGTATTTTAGTAAGTATAGGTTAAGCTGTCCAGTTTCTTACGAACTGCGGTTAGTGTACGATTTTTCCTGATTTTTGTACTTCGAATTATGACTTGAAAATTTATAGAGGTTTACAAAACGTGTATACGGAACCATGATAAAAATATTAGATTTTTCTGAGTATATTTGATAATTTACATCTGTTTAATAGTTCATTAGATGTGTGGTGCGCGCACATGGCGAGTTGCGCAGGAAGATGTCGCAAGATGTCGCGACATGGCGAGTGGCGTAGGGAGATTTCGTGAGATGTCGCGACATGGCGAGTTATTCAGCGACATGGCGAGTTGCGTAGGGAGATGTCGTGAGATGTCGCGACATGGCGAGTTGTGCAGTGAGATGTCGCGAGATGGCGAGCATGAGCATGTCGCGAGTTTTTGGGAAAATTTAGAGAGAAATCCAGTCTTTAGGAAATAGTTGCAGAACCTGTTATATATGAATTATATTTAATTTACATCTATTTTTAATAATCATTATATGATGTTGTTTCTGAATTGATGTTATGTTTGAGATGCTAAGTTGTTGTGATTGCAAGTTGTATAATTGATAACATGTAATATGTGTTTTGTGCAACTGGTGATGAATATGCTAAAATAATTAGGACTTGGAGATGGTCTGAATATTCATATGTTAGTTGAGTTTTGCACAATACACTGCAAAGTTGTCAAGAGGCAATGTTTGCTAGTTCTCATGGAGGCTAGTGACTTGTCCCAAAACTGGAGTGGTTTTGAAGCCTAGAGCGAGGGCTTTATTGGTGGTTATCTGTCTGGAGTGGACGCGGTGATACCGCTAAGGATAACAACTTTGGTACCAAAGGCATTTGCACGGGTCTCACTTGAGTCATATGTGTTATGGTGATATTTTTGGAGAGATTTGATGTGGTGGTAATTAGAGACTATTATATATGTTCTAATTGAGCTATAATTTATGGAGTATTTGCCATAACTGTGAACTTGATTAATTATGTTAAAATTACATAATTTATTATTTGTTAGTGAATGTGAGTAATTTATGTGGAGCATAAATAAGCTTTTACATTATTTATTATTATGCTTATCCATATGATATGAGTTCTCACCCTTCTGTTGGAATGATGTTCTATGCGACATCGCTCAGGTACCGAAGATAGTGGAGCTTCTCGCGAGGGTTAGTTGGAGGAGCTAGTCTTTCATTTACGGTTTAGTTAGGGGAGTCATGCTCTGTTATGTAACACCGGGAAATGTTTAGTTTTGTATCTTGATGTTAAGAGTTACCTATGAACTCTCTTTATGTTAAATTTTGGAGTTGAAATAAATCCGCTGTGCTATGCATATGATGTTGCGACATTAAAGTTGGAAAATTTATATATTTATTATGAGCATGACATGTGTTTTGATTTATGTTTCTGGAGAATAAGTGTGACACCCTCTGTGTTATGCATTTTACTCTGATTTATGATATATTATTATGCGGGGTTTGGTGTGTTACACCTCACAACACAAGTGTTTAGCTTAAAACCCAATTTCAAAACCCAAGAGTTTAGTGTCGGTCAATACAACACAAACTCCAACAACAAGAGTACTAGAGTACCCGGTGACCGCCCGTCTTCACCGTAAATCGCCTCTGTGGCTTCCACCAATTCCCAGTAACTTCAAGACTTGTCGACATTTCCCCGTCTTTCGCAATCATTTTCCCCTTAAGGTTCCCTATGGTTCATTCGTTACTGAAAACGTTTCGAATTTAATTAGTCAGGTTATGAGTTTAATTCTTTGAAGACTAAGTTCTCTAAGGTCTTTAGTTTCCCAGATTCTATTCATTCTAAGTTGCCAAAATCCCACCAAATATAACCCCCGGGGAAAGTCTAAGTATATAAACGATAGCTAAGTCTCAAACCTTGTGTTTGGACTTGCCTAGGGTTGTTCATTCAACCCGAAAGATCAAAAGGAATTAATTCAGTGATTCTTCGCTCCGAAGTCGCGTCAATACGCACAATTCAATACAACATCAATTTCATAAGTTATGAAAACAATCATAACAATAAATCATCAACATAACCAATATCAAAATCTTACATAACTCGAATTTAACGATGCCTATCATGCAATCTTAGCTAATATGTAAGTTGCCCTAACCTCGAGTTCTTCCAGCCTCGCGGTCTAGGTTCTCCACACACAGTTGCTCCGTAGAACCCAAAGTTCCTTCAACTGAACCTCGGAGAAAACAAGCAGAAATCCAAACAAAATCGATTAGCTCGATCACACA
Organism: Lotus japonicus; assembly: GCF_012489685.1. Lineage (NCBI taxonomy): Eukaryota > Viridiplantae > Streptophyta > Magnoliopsida > Fabales > Fabaceae > Lotus > Lotus japonicus. The sequence goes on along the minus strand of NC_080042.1, from coordinate 22,326,311 downwards.
CAACTAATTAACGATAGACAAAACATTTAAAGCTTCAGAGTACAACAATCGAACACGAGAGGACAAGTTTCGCAAACGAAAAACTCCCCCCCACTAGAACTTGCTCTCGGCCACAAGAGGAAAAAGGCTCCGGCGCTTTTTCTTCGATCTAATTTAATTACAAGGAAGTTTTAGGGTAAAACTAGGGTAAAGAAACTGTCGGAAAAATTTTAGAACAACCGGGTCAAAATACGGCTGTCCAGGGGCGTTTTGGTCCAAAATAAAAGCTCAAAAACTCAAAGTTAAAACTTCGGAAAACAAATTTGATAGCGATGTTCCTAACGACATTTGTAGCAACTAATCCTAAAGGCACTAAGTCGGATTGCGACTTTTCGACATTAAAGTTTCAATAAGTGCGCAAAAAGGGTTTTTACACAGTTTTTCAGATCTCTGGCAACTCGATCGAAATCGGCGAACAACGGCGAGTGTTCTAGGTTGTTGGGCAAGTATAGAAGATATCCCAACAGAAAAATCAGGAAAAACGGACAGTTTTACAAAAAGCTCGAAACTTTGAGCATAGAAATAGCTAAAGAAACGCAGTAAAAAGAACGATAAGAGGTAAGAATCAAGCTAGTTACCTCGATACCTTGAAGTAGGGACAAACAGCTCGAAGATCGGTCAAGTTTCGGTGAAATTCTCCTCTCCTCCTTTCTCTCCTCAACTCGCGGCCTCAAGTGTGTAGAATGGGAAGATGTTTTGATTTTTTTTACTATTTATAGGAAGGTGAAATCGCGGGAAAATGAAAATTTCGTGATTCCGATTTTTGCAGCAATTTCATCGGTGAATTCTAAGCGAGATTCTGGCGACAGAATGCCAGAACTCAAAACAAATCTCTAGAATTAGGGAAAAACGATCCAAAAGCGGTGTAAGTTAAATTGCCCCGAAAAACTACTTTTTGTTGTGAAGGTCAGACGACAAAACTTCGTTCTGGAGAAAGATTGGAAACGTCGAAAGAAATCTGGCAACGCCGATGGAAACTTCAATCCAACTTAGTAAATCTCACTTAGTAATCTTAGCATGTTTCTCTAAATTCCATATCAACAATCTCAAGTATTTAACTTATGCTAAAACTTCTTTTTTCTAACTTAATCATTAATTCAACGCTTAGTCACTCAAGCAAACACTGACAATTCTCTAAGTCTTACACATTCAAGTTAAAATTCATGGGCTTAAAATCTAAACTTTTACCTAGTTTGCATCGGTAATGTCCTTTAACACTTCAACACTTTTCAAGTGAAAATTCATCTCTTAAGACTATAATGTCTCCACAAATAAATCAAATGCTTAGCAAAACTTATTCCTCGAACTCGACTAACAACAATCTAGTTCACAGTTAATTCTTCTCAATCTTGTTATCATCAAGCTATCATCTATAACCTGATTAAATCCAACCTATTTAGTCTCTAACAATTCTACTCAGTAATCACATAACCTATGACTTCATAACTTCCGAGAAAATACTTAATATTTTTCCAACATTAAATCTCTTGACTTAGTCTACCTCTACTTAGAGTAATCACACGAACTAGCCAATTAATGTCTATACAACAATCATCAACTTCCAAAATTTAAATCTCAATCTTTTACAATCAAGTGCTTAACACGAACTTTCCTCCCAAATCCGACTAATCCTCGATCAATTCAAATTCATCTTACACATCCTTCTATCAAGTCCATTACCAGCTGTGATTCCGAATATCACCCCCTGAATATTAAGTTGATCAAGCCTAATACATCGAAGGTGATAATTTAGAAAAACCCACTGGAACAGTCAATGAGTTCCTATCGTCCAGTAGTCACAATTATCCCGACATCCAATCTTTAACGGTCCCGCTACGGAACTACGCACCCTCAACATAACACGTATACTACCCATAAGGAATCTCTCTAAGATTCGTTCTTCAGCTACAAGCTTCCTTATAATCGCATCGGTGGAAGACTACTTTCTAGACTTAATGTGTTATTCTAAACCTCGCGTAACTTATATAGTTAAAACACGAGCAGCAGTCAAATAAATTCTTAGTAGGTGTAATAACTATAAGGTCAAAGCTTAGCGGTAAAAGCAAGTTCAGGCGTGTTGCACACGCTACGGGGGTAACGAAGGGTATACTATACTAGAATGAGAAAGAATGGTTAGAAAGTTACCATCGTTCTTGCGCTCTCCTCTGACTAATCCATCAGCTCCCTCGCCGCACAAGACATAGACTCTTCCCCGTGCAGTAGGACGTCTTCCCCTCGCCGTATGCACAGATGGCTCAACCTTGGTTACATTGCAATCCTTGGCTTCATGCCCTGGGCGATTGCAGTTGAAACATAAAGGTCTCCCGTCTGGACACTTGTTAGTGTAGTGCCCCACCTTTCTGCACCTGTAACACGTCACTCCTTGACCCGAAGTCTTGTTTCCTGTTCCTCCGGTAGCATTTATGGGCTTATACTGCCCCGAGGTAAAACCTTCCCACAAAGGACGTTGATACGGCTTCTTCTGTTGGAACCTCTCTTTCACCTGATTACTCTGAAGGTTCGACCTCATTGGTCCCCCAGTGCCTGTTCTATTCATCCTCTTGTTCTTCATAAGCTCAACTTTAGTTTCCTTCTCGACCAAAGCTTGAAATCGTACAATCCCTAATGGTCTCACGGAATCCTCAATGTCAGCCCGTAGCCCGTTCATAAACCTCTTGCACATATAGCGCTCGTCCACATGGTCATTGAAAAATTGGAAGTGCTTTGCCAATGATTCCAGTTTGGAAGCATATTCAGGTATGGTCATGCTCCCTTGACAAAGAGTTAAAAATTGCGCTTCCCTCTCATCTCGGGCACTAGTCGGAAAGTACTTGTCTAGTAACGCAGTTCGAAATGAGTTCCAGTTCACTTCCTCGTGATTGACCTCCATAATCCCTCTGGCGCCCCTCCACCAGTACTCAACATCTCCTAGTAGTAGGTAGGTGGCAAGGCCCACCTTAGCTCCTTCGGCGGTATGCAGTACCCCAAAAATCTTCTCAATCTCTTGGATCCATAGATCCGCTCTGTCTGGGTTAGTCCCACCCGTGAACTTGGGCGGATCCTGTCGCCTGAAATCAGTCAGCCCCCTATTCTGGTCTAGGGCTACCTCCCTCTCACGCTTATGTCGCTCACGTTCAGCCTTGTCAGCACGCCACTGAGCGTTCTCCGCAGTTTGATTTGTCATTGCCTGGGCCATAGCAGTCATTGCACCAGCGAGTTGGTTCATGTTCACCATGTTCTCTGTTCATCAAGCAGACAGTCAGTACCAATCATAAGTGTAACACCCCGCTTTCGGTGGCGTCACTTTAGTAACCAAAAAGAAATTAAAGCGGAAAAACGTGAATATTTTTGTTTTCGATAATAGAACCAAAGACTGGAAGAAATAGAAACTCTACAACAAAGGATATCCGAACTAATATACGATAAATACAGCCCCCGCTGTAGTACCAAACCAAAAGAAAGGTCAAGTGTTCGCAACACTATCCCTCAAAAATGAGAATGAGTTAGCCCAAACGGCCTAAAACAAGACCTCCTAAGTCCAACCAACTCTCTGTGATTCCCGTAAAGAAACCACACAAAAAGCTATAGGTGGGAAACTACCCTGTTCCCAAAAGAAAACATAACGGTCAGAGCTAAGACTCTACTCCTACACTAATCCCATCTCGAGGAGCTCACGCCAGCACTAAAACCTACATACTAGCGTGATCGTCGTCCGAATCTGAATCCAGAACGACCAAGTCTATGTACACCATCCGTCCTCCTCTCGCTACCGCGATGCGCTCCTATCCCGGCATCTCGAACCTAGTTCCCCCCGAAGGGTGAACCATCGTGAATCAGTCCGCCATAGACATCTGACAAAGGGCGTTTGTCCGCCAAAGCACACATAGAAGACGCGAGGGTCAACTCCAAAGAATTATGTAAATAATAAATCCAATAGATACAGATATAGATAGCTTACTTAGGCTTATAAGTTAGGGATAGCATCCTAGGGTTGTATATTTCACAATGAATATAAAAGACAGTAATAACACTTAACATGCATCAGATAAGATTAACAATTATCAATCACACTCAGCAACTAAGTCAGTATGCATGTTGCATGAAATGCAATGCTGGTTAACAAATGCATTCCGGAACGGATGGGCATCAACGAGTCAATCCTAGCACCAGCAACGGTGGGACCATTTCCGCTCGCGTGTCTCTTACACCACACAAAGTGTAGTCAGATCAGCAGTGAACCCGAAGGTCTGCCATTTCCGTCTGCTACTAAGAATCACCGCAGTGTTCTTATATGGAAATCCGGGTCTTATGACCATTTTGGAATCCACCGAGGTCCGGTATCACGCCGTGTATTAACCTCAAAATGTGTGCATGAATGCAAAGTGATTAGTCAAACAACGTCTCCGACCTCACTCGACACGTCGCCACGTGTTCTAACTAACTTATTTGTCTCTAAAAAGAATACCCTAAGGTAAAAGTCGATTCTGCGACAAAATACAATTAATCGTAAAAATGAGTGCAACCACTCACGATAACTCTTCGAGTCATCAATGCTCTCACGAAGTCTCACGCTTCAGTGGAGTCTTACACATTCACAAAGTCTCACGCTTCAGTGAAGTTTTATGCTTTCACGGGGTCTCACGCCCCAGTGAATTTACACACTTGCACGAAGTCTTACGCTTCAATGAAGTTTCATGTTGTTCACGAGGTCTCACGCCTCAGTGAAGATCCATGCTTTTCACAAGGTCTCACGCCTCAGTGAAGATTCACGCTTTCACAAGGTCTCACGCCTCAGTGAAGCTTCTCGGCTCATCCCTTGGATGGCTAAACAAACTGCTCAAAGAGCGAAGGAGTATCAACATACTCAGAAACTTATTAGTTTTCTCAACTCTAGGACTCGATGACACTTCTCATTTTCAAAACTTAATGTTCAAGCCCTAAACTTTCGTCTGAGTCTTTTATCATTATATTAAGGGTTTTGAGGTTGTTTAATACATTATGGAGGTTCATTATGAAATTGTTTAAGTTTCGTCTCTAATCCTATTAGTTTCAAAGATCCCATAATTCCAATGATTCCCTGGAGAAGGTCTCAAAACAAAAGGTCCATCATCCCCCAAGTAATGGCCCGAGAAGTTCCCAGGTAAGCTGGTCGGGCACAATGCCTCATTAAAAGCCCTTCTTGCCTTAGACAGAACAACCCAAGTTCTTACGTGAATTCAAATGGGGTTTTTCCAATATCATTTCAAACTCAATTTTCCTTTGAGAAGGTCTCGATCTATAAAACAATAATAGGGTACGAACCTCGGTCCGTCCCATCAAACTTCCCCAAAATCTCAAAATAAAATCGGCATGACATGCCCGTTATCCTCACTCTGAAGCATAACAGATATAGGTGCCATAGCATAGTTAAGTTAGCACAATCCAACAATCGTAAATCATGTATCAACATATCCTAATTTAAACATGTAGCACTTAGCATAAATAGCAGATATCACACATCCTAGATTGACCATGTAGCACATAGCATATGATTCAAAACTCAAAAAAACAGTCAGTAGATGAATAATCTACATTGTCAGCCGAAGCCTCAGAAACATTTTTCCAGTCAAACACAAACAAGTGCATAAACAGTAAATCAAGTCGAATTCGTCGACACCTAAAGCATTAGCTAATAGTTCAGTGAGTAGCCCTCACCTGAAGATTCTCCAGGATTCTCCTCGAAAGTTCCTACACAATCAGCTCCTTGATCTTCAGGAAATTCTTCAAAAGAACCTTTAGAGTAAAGCCACAGAATTCCATCAAAAACTAACAGAAACTCAGTAATCAATACTCACTAAGGTTATACGAAGTAGCATATACTCCGAGGTACGATAATCTAGCGCGAAAGGACAAGTTTTCGAAAAAGAATTTTCTTCCTCCTCCTAGGGTAGCTCACGGCCACACATGGTAATTGTGTGTGTCGATTTTTCTTCGATCAAACTTGGTTCCTAGGTTATTATTAGTCGTAACTAAGGTGAATCTAAACTCGGAAAAATTATCGGATCGAAAACTGTCGCAGAGGTATTTTGGTCATTATTTTCAGCTCAGAATTTCAAAATCAGAGTTTCGAAAAACAAATTAGATGGGGTTGATACTAACGACGATTATGACGACTAATCTTACTAACGCTAAGCTCAGTCGAGGGTTTTAAGCCCAAAGGTTGGAACTTTAGCCAAAAATGGGTATTATGAGTAGAATTGAAACTCGGCAGCAATTCGGCGAGAATCGGCAAAATGTAATCCGCTAAACATGCTCAGGGGCACGCAGGGAATAAGTTTAGATAGAAAGATGAAGTTATTTGGATAGTTTTGCAAAAAGCTCAAAACTTAGAGCACAGAAAAGCATAGAGAAAAGCTATGGAAACGACGATCAGAGGTAAGGATTAGCGACTATACCTCGATACCTTCAAGTAGCAACTGTTGAATCAACGATCAAGCAAGAAATGAAGAAAAGCTCTCCTCCTCCCTCTTCTCTCCAAGCCGCGGATTGTGTGTGTGTGTGTGTTTGTGAGGTTTTTGTTTCAAGCTTCACATATTTATAGGGAATGAAATGGAAGATATTTATCAAAGATCGGATAAGTATGAATAGATATTTATCAAGATTGGATAAGTATGAACAGATATTTATCAAAGATTGGATAAGGTTGAATAGATATTTATCAGAGATTGGATAAGTATGAACAGATATTTATCAAAGATTGGATAAGGTTGAATAGATATTTATCAGAGATTGGATAAGAATGAATAGATATTTTGTAAACCGGTACAGTTTTGTTTAGATATCGGAGGATTTAACTCATAGAGTTAAGATAAAATTATAAGAGCGATCCCGATTTCTTCCTACTGATTCCAACGTATTTTAGACACGATATTCACCCCGCTGAATCTTCTAATTCTTCAAAGAAATATCAGCATGATTTTTGGTTTTCGAGGCTTGCTATATAGAGGATGGAAAAACGCGGGAAAATGAAAGTTTCGCGATTCTGATTTTTCCGGCTTCATTCTCCGTGAATTCTAAGATACGTTTTGGTGAAAGAATTCCAAAACTAAAAAGAGGTTCCCTTGTACTTTAGGCGACTAATGCAAAGTCGGTGTAAAACTATTTTACCCGATAAGTTACTTTTTGCATCGAATGTCGGAATAGAAAACTTTCTTCTGAAGAAAGATTGAAATCATCAAGAGAAATGGGTGTACGCGTGTAGAATCTTCATCTGAAGTTCCGAATAGAAAAAGTCTTCATCGTCGGTTGATTCTAGGGTTCTTGAACTATCAGGGTTTTAGTTTCGGCAAACTTCCGAGGATTGGAATCGGACGTTCGTAGATTCTAGGGTTTCGCCTCGAAACAATTGTGATATATGGATTAAGAGGAATTCTAACATTTCTCTGAAGATTTTTGGAATTAGCTTCCATCGTGACTTTACGCGTAAACTAGCTATTTACTAGGGTTTCTGCCCTAGGTTTAAGCGTATATCGATCGTGCTATACCTTTTATCGATTTTGATGCAATCCTTAGACTTTTCCTGAACTTTCTCCTTCATAAATTTACTCCTTTCGTTAAACTCTTGTTCAGGTTTTTCCTTCGCGATACGTCAAGCCTAATCGTAAATGGAAATCTCTTCCACTTATTCTAAGCTTAAAAACTTGGGTCTTACAATAAGATAGTATTATACATAGCTATACAATATGATTAGGTAGCAACTTCAATCAATTAAAGCGAAAATCGCTTGCAGACAATCAAGGTTTTACTCTTTGCAGAGTCACACAACCTAGCATAGAAGACCTATTCCCCAAAGACTCCCCAAAGACTCGACAAGCTCTGATACCACAATGTAACACCCCGATTTCGCTGGCGTCACTTTAGTAACTCGAAAATAAAATAAAGCGGAAAAGCAGGTATTTTTTTTTCGTTTTGTTTAAATAAAAAGACTTGTCGAAATAAAGACTCAACCCAATCGCGATTAACAACGATTAATATACAATACAAGCACAGCCCTCGCTGCAACTAAAAACATCGTCACGAGTGTCCTCAAGTGACGGAAAGTAACATCAAGTAACTATAGGTATTGCCCAACGGCAAACAAGTGCGACCCATAGATAGAGTCATGAGTTTTATAAATACAGTCTTGCAAGAAAGTAAGTCAGCCCAAAACGGCCTCCAAAAAGACTTCCTACGTCCGACTACTCCGTGCGATTCCCATCAACGGAGAACCACACCGAAAAGCAATCTGTCGGAAACTACCTTGTCCCAAAAGTACAAATGACGAATCAGAGCTATGACACTAACACCCAACCTTAGTAGGCTCTAAACACCCATACCCTATACTTCCATCATCGACCCTCATCTGGTCATACATTCAGTCCGGTTCCTCGTTGAAAGCTTCAGTAATAGTCATCACGCTCCTGGTCCTCCTCGAGTGACGAATCATCACGAATCGTCTGACGGACGCCTGGCAGCAGGTGATGACCCTAGTTTAGTAGTGTTTTCAGGGTCATTTCTTAGTTAGTTTTGTGTCTTTTTTGTTGAGTCTCATGTAGTGTTTCATGCATTGTCATGCATTTTTGTCTTTCTTTGTGTTTTTATTTTGTTTTTGTATTTTTGTAGTTTTATAAGGACCTTTCATGCATTTTGATTAGCTAGAGGACTTGCATATCTTTTCTATTTTAAGTGAAGGTTCTCCTTGCTAATTAACTCTTTGAAGCTTCTAGATATCTCTTTTACTTTGTGCCTAAGTTACCAGGTCTGAAACTGAAGGAGAAGGAAGGCCAAGAAGCATGGAATTGAAGGAGGGGTTAAAGAGGCTTGAAGAGGAGTTACAAAGGAGCTAAAAAGTCTTTCCAGCGAGCTTGGAGCGCCTAGGCGCTGGGAATTGGCGCCTAGGCGCTAGTTATATTTTTTTGAGCCTTCTGGAATTGGCGCCTAGGCGCTGGGAACCTTCCAGAGAGCATATTTTCAGCTGGAATTGGCGCTCAGGCGCTTTGAATTGGCGCCTGAGCGCCCAGACTCGCATGTTTTGCCTATAAATTGGATTTCAGACATTTCTCTTGGAACTTTTTTTTCATTTTATCATATTTTCATAAGTTAGAAGAGAGGGTTTGAGTTCTGGAGCTTAAGGAGCTTTCTCTAAGCCCTATGTTTCAGGTTTCATCTTTATCTTCTTGTATGGATTTCATAGCCATGTTTGGCTAAATCCCTTTTGCTTTGGGTTCTTTGTAAGACTTATGATGTTTTAATCCTAATTCCTATTTCTATTCATGATTCCTCTGAGTAAACCCTTGAATCCCATATCCATGCTTTATGTTTCAAGTTAGAACATGTGCTAGCTTTATGCTTTTCTATAGTAGAACGGAAGTTTGTTATAGATTAGGGACTTGTTGTGGGATTAGCTCTTCTATACTTGCTACTAGGAATAGAGGAAGGGTTGGGGTTTGTTGGCCTGAATTGCATGCTTAATGCCTTTAGCAAATGTTAGGTTATCAAGGAATTGTGCCTATCTTTTGGCTTGAGAGGATTGTCTATGCGAGGCATCGATAGATGATTGATTAGGCTAGAACATCAAGGAGAGACTCAGAGTTTTGTGGATAGAATAGGTTGATTAGAACTGAATTAGTCAAGCAAGAACCCATGGCATGCTCACCATTGTTCTCACACACTTATATTTCAATTGCTTGTTAATTAGTTACCTAAACAATCAACCTTAAAACTGAATTTTACTTGCTTTCTTACCGTGAACTCGAGGCTTAAACTGAATTCACATTCCAATTCCCTGTGGTTCGATAAATTAAAACTGGGTGAATTCCGTACACTTGCGGATTGACCAACAGCAGGCCGACCGCCCAAACACAAACATGCAACCAAAGCCAAGGCGCTAGGGTCAACTCACTGAATACAATAGATATACAAACAACATGTGATAAAGGGGGTATATACTTATATAGGTTCTTAGTTGCCTATCTTAAGGTATATACTTAGCATGTTATCAAGGCTCTAATAAACAATTCGATATCTGCTATCTCAACAGTTCAATAAACAATTACTCAACAATTCAATAAGGGTGCATGTATGCATGCAATGTCAACTCAAAAGATAATCCCAACAAATAGGCATGTCAAGTCGATCCAACCCATCGGGTTGAAAATACGGACTCGCACACGCAACTCCCACAATTAGGCATTTCAAGTCGATCCAACCCATCATGTTGAATATACGGACTCGCACACGCAACAAATGACAACGCCAAGTCGATTCACTCAAAAGAGTCGAACATACGGACGTTGCGCGCGTCCAATGACTATCGCCGAATCGATCCAATCCATCGGATTGAACATACGGATCCGCGCGAGTCGAAATGTTGTCGCTGAATCGATCCAATCCATCGGATTGAACATACGGATCTGCGCGAGTCGAAATGTTGTCGCTGAATCGATCCAATTCATCGTATTGAACATACGGATTCACGCGAGTTAAACTGGCGATCGCTGAATCGATCCAATTCATCGGATTGAATATACCGTACTCACGCGTGCCTGAGTGACTACCGCCGAATCGATCCAATCCATCGGATTGAATATACGGATCCGCGCGTGTCAACAATTATTGCCGAATCGGCCCAACCCGTCGGGTTTGGACATACGGATTCGCGCCGCAAAGTCGAAGATACACTCTTGGTGTTCCTCGTGAAGGCCCAGTCTTTTGACCGTCCCAAACCCCAAACGTATGCACAATGCAATATGGTTAACCAAACATCGAATCGTCCTCACATGTACGAGTTTAACCACAAATCTCAATTTAAAATGACCTGAAGGTCAAAGTCGTCTTTGCGACTAGGCTGTGAAAAGCCGGAGTACATATTGCACTCAGTGACATTTCCATGGTCACTATGGTTCATCCCCGTGACGACCATCAAATCATCTCACGTTCAAGGCTTTTCGACTATTTCCCGTTTTTCACAATCATTTCCAACTCTTAAATTTTCCTAAAGGTCTCGTTAATTAATCAAAGCATTTCAAGTTGAGTTAATCAAGTTATGAGGTTTATCATCGAAATCCAAGTTCCATAAGTTCTCAAGTTCCAAATTCCGACTATTCAAAGTTTCCCAAATTCCCCAAATATAATCCCCGGGAAAAGTCTAAGTGTTCAAAGAGGGCTAGATCTCAGACCTCAAGTCAAGACCTGCCTAGGGTTTCCTCTCAACCCGAAAGATCAACAAAATCAACTCAAATGTCCTACGCTCCGCAATCGCGTCAACACGCACAATTCGATATCAATTCAACAATATTCAGCTCTAAAGAGCGATGCAATAATAATATGGTGCGGAAATCATAAGACAGAAACCAGTAAACGGCCGAAGCCTCTCAGAAAACGGAGACACACGTCTCATATAAGTTCACTCGGCCGAAGCCTCCAGAAAACATTTTCCAATTCAAAGCGATAAACAATATCCAAGCAATATTCAATATCAAGCAATATTCAAGTCGAAGTTATCGACGCCTACAATACAAATAGCTAGTAAGTAAGTTGCCCTAACCTCGAGTTGTTCCAGTCTCGCGGTGTAGGTCTCCCTCACAAGCTTATTCAGTCAACCCCAAAGTTTCCACAATTGAACCTTTGAGCAAACAAAGCAATATTGAATCAACACAAGTCGATACAGTCGAAACAATCCTAACTAATGTCCGACAAAGCTCAAGAAGCTTCAGAGTACAACACTTAGGCAAGAATGGAAGGGCTTCCCCCGAATGGATGAGTTTTGACTCGATTCAAGTTTTGTACAAAAACACTTTATTCGCTAAAACGTGCATAACTCGAGCTACGGAACTCGAAATGACACGAAACCAAAGCCAAAATTTCGACAACGGAGAGAGCTACGCTATAACTCAGGTCATACAGACCCAAAAATTATTTTTGGACACGGTACCATGGCATATAAGTTTCGGCCACTATCAAAATAGTGCTTCCCGAACTTTTTCTTCGATCTAATTTAATTCCTAGGTATTCTTAGGCGATATCTAGGCCAGGGAAACTCTCAGAAAAATTATCGGGTCGAAAACTGTCGCAGGGGTATTTTGGTCAATATTTTTAGCTCAGAATTTCAAAATTGGAATTTCTAAAAACAAATTTGATGGGGACGTCACCAACGACGTTTATGACAACTAATCCTACTGACACTAAGCTAAGTCGAGAGTTTTAAACCGAAAGAACGAAACTTCGGCTCAAAATGGGTTTTTCAAGCAGAATTGGAATTTGGCGGCATTTCGGCGAGATTCAGCAGAAAACAACCGGATATTCATGCTCTATGGCATGTAGGCAATAAGTTTAGACACTGAAATCAAGTTATTTGGACAGTTTTACAAAAAGCTCAAAACTTTGAGCACAGAAAAACATAGAGAAAAACGACGGAATTGACGATCAGAAGCATGGAATAGCAACTATACCTCGATGTCTACGCGTAGCAACTGTCAGTGAGACGATCAGGCAAGAAACGGCAAAAATCGCGGCCTCTCCAATGGCAATGGTGGGGTTTTTGATTTTTTTTCCATTTTTCCACCTATTTATAGGACAGGGAAAATGCGGGAAAATGATTATTTCGCGATTCCGATTTTTCCTGCGCATTCCTCTGTGAATTCTAAGACAGGTTCTGGCGACAGAATTCCAGAACTCAAAACAGGTTTCTTGGAATTAAATCAAACGATCCAAAGTCGGTGTAAATCGATTTTACCCGAAAAACTACTTTTTGCAAGGGTTGTCGGATGAGAAAACTTCCTTCTGAAGAAAGATTGGAAACATCAAGAGAAATGGGTGTACGCGTGTGGAATCTTCGTTTGAAGCTCCGAATAGAAAAAGTCTTCATCGTCCGTTGATTTTAGGTTTCTTGAACTATCAGTGATTTAGTTTCGGCAAACATCCGAGTATTGGAATTTGACGTTTGTACAACCCAGGGTTTCGTGTCGAAACGCTTGTCATGAAAATGAATAAGAGAAATTCTTATATTCCTTTTGAAGGTCTTTGGAATTTATTCCTATAGTGTTCCAAGGGTTAAATTAATCGATTCCTAAGGTTCTTGTCCTAGGCGTAAGCGAATAAGACTCACGCTATAAGTTTCGTCGATTCGAATATTATCCTTAGTCTTTTCCTGAATTATCTTCCTTCACGTTACATCGAAACCTAATCGTGAATATGAATTTAACTAATTTATTCTGAGCTTAAAAACTTGGGTCTCAAATCGCCCGATGATCCACAGGATCGATCACCCAAGCGGTGGGGGCATGTCGGTCAACCAGCTCAAACCTGATCCCCCCCGAGGGAGAGACCATCGAAAACCAGTCCGCCATCGACATTTGGCAGCAGGCCGACCGCCCAAACACAAACATGAAACCAAAGCCAAGGCGCTAGGGTCAACTCACGGAATAGAGTAATTATGCAGACAACATGTGATTGGGGTATAGATATATATGTTTAGGTATATATATATAAATATATTCCTAGCATGTTATCGGCTCTAACAGTAATTCGATAATTCCAAACAGCATACAATTCCAGTCAGGGTGAATGTATGCGTGAAATGCAATTCAATATGATTCGGATAGTTGTTTGGGATGGGCACCAACGAGTCTTCCCTACACCGGCCTAGTGTCGACAACTCTGCTCGGGTGTCGCTTACAACCCATGCATAATCAGATCAGTCCCAACCACCCTAGGTCGTACCACTCTGCCCGCTATGCCGAAGATACACCCAAGTGTTCTCCGATGAAGGTCGTCCCAACCTTCGTGAAGCCATCCCAACTTCACCGAGGCCCAATCTTTCGACTGTACCAACCTCGAATGTATGCATGATGCAATATGGTTAGCCAAACATCGAATCGTCCTCACAACGCAAGTGTTTAGCTTAAACCTCAATTCCAAAACTCGAGAGTTTAATGTCGACCCTACGACATAAACTCCAACAACAAGAGTACCAAAGTACTCGGTGACTTCCTCACGTCACCGTGGCTCTTCCCCCGTGGTGTCCAACGATTCTCAAGAACTCACGACAATGTCGACTTTTCCCCGTCTTTCGCAAATCATTTTCCCGTTATATTCTCTATGGTTTATTCGTTAATGAAAACGTTTCGAATTGAATTAGTCAAGTTATGAGTTTAATTCTTGAAGACTAAGTTCTCTAAGGTCTCTAGTTTCCAAAATTCTATTCATTCTAAGTTTGCCAAAATCCCACCAAGTGTAATCCCGGGGAAAGTCTAAGTATACAAAATTAAAGCTCAAAAACTCAAAGTTAAAACTTCGGAAAACAAATTTGATAGGAACGTTCACAACGGCATTTGTAGCAACTAATCCTAAAGGCACTAAGTCGGATTGTGGCTTTTCGACAATAAAGTTTCAATATGTGCGCAAAAGGGTTTTTATACAGTTTTTCAGATCCTCGGCGACTCGATCGAAATCGGCGCACAACGGCGAGTGTTCTAGGTTGTTGGGTAAGTATAGAAGGTAGTTCCAAAGAAAAAATCGGGAAAATCGAAAAGTTTTACGAAAAGCTCGAAACTTTGAGCTCAGAAAGAGATAAAGAAACGATAAAAAGAATGATCAAAGGTAAGAATCAAGTAAGTTACCTCTGTGCCGTGAAATAGAGACAAACAGCTCGAAAATCGGTCAAGAAACGACGAAGTTCCTCTCCTCTCCTTTCTCCTCCAAACTCGCGGCCTCAAGGTGATGAATGGGAGATATTTGTGATTTTTTTACTATTTATAGGAGAGTGAAATCGCGGGAAAAAGAATATTTCGCGATTCCGATTTTTGCAGCAGGTTAGTCGGTGAATTCTAAGCGAGATTCTGGCGACAGAATTCCAGAACTCAAAACAAGTCTCTTGAATTTGAGAAAAACGATCCAAAACCGGTGTAAGTTAATTTGCCCCGAAAAACTACTTTTTGCTGTGAAAGTCGGATGTCAAAACTTCGTTCTGAAGAAAGATTGGAAACGTCGAAAGAAATCTGGCAACGCGGATGGAAACTCTGTTAGAAGTTCCGAATAGAAAAAATCTTCATTCAGCGTCGGAATTTAGAGTTTTTAAAGAAAAGAATTTAGCGTCGTTGGACTTCCGAGAAGTGAAACCTATCGTGCGTACAGTCCAGGGTTCTGAAATGAAACACTGGTCGAAGGAAAAATAAAGAGAACTTCTTATTTTTCCAAGGATTTGAAATTTCACTTAAACGTTGCTTTAAGAGCGGAATTAGCCTATTCTGGACACTCTCGCCATAAGGCGGGTGTGCACACGACTCGCACTAACTCCTAAAACGACTATGGTACTATCCTGAAGCAATTCCTGAACTTTCTTCTTCATTAAACTTTCCCAAACTGTAAACTCCTGTCACGCTTACACCGGTCCTACGCGTGAGTTGAAAATTAAACATTAAATCCAGTTCTGCAAATTCGGGTCTTACAAGTACAATTCAATAAAGCATATGCAAAACATCATAAACTCAGCAGAAATAATGGCATATAGCTCAGTTCAATATTCAACATAACAACAGTCAAATCATAAAACACATATATCAACACATCCTATGATTAACCATATAGCACATAGCATGTGAATCAATCAACAACAATCAAAACGATAAGTAAATCCCAATTGACAATGTCAGCCGAAGCCTCAGAAAACGGAGACACACGTCTCAATTAGTTTACTCGGCCGAAGCCTCCATAAAACATTTCCCAGTCAATCAACAATCAAGTGCATAAACAATAAATTAAGTTGAATTGGTCGACGCCTAAAACATTAGCTAGCAAGGTAAGTTCCCCTCACCTGTAGCCCCTGCAGCGTGATCCTGCAGCGTTCCTTTACAATCTCCTCCTTCCGCTCCTTGGGATTCCTCAAACGAACCTTAGAGCGAAAACCACAGAATTCAATCACAATCAGTCAGAAACTCAGCAGACAATAGTTACTAAAGTTACACGAAGCATCATAACTCCGAAGTACGATAATCTAACGCGATAAGATGAGTTTTCGAAAAGAGAAATTCCCCCCCCCCATTGAGGGTGCTCTCGGCCACACACACTAATTGTGCGCGTCGCTTTTTCTTCGTTCAAACTTGGTTCCTAGGTTATCATTAGTCGTAACTAAGGCGAATTAAAGCTCGAAAAAATTATCGGATCGAAAACTGACGCACGGGTATTTTGATCAGTGTTTTTAGCTCGGAATTTCAAAATTGGAATTTCGAAAAACAAATTAGATGGGGACGTCACCAACGACGTTTATGACAATTAATCCTACTAGCGCTAAGCTCAGTAGAGAGTTTTAAGTCTAAAGGACGAAGCTTTGGCCAAAAAATGGGTATTTCGAGCAGAATTGAACTCGACGGCAATTCGGCGAGATTCGGCAAAATGTAATCCGCTAAACATGCTCTTGGGCACGCACGGAATAAGTTTAGACAGAGAAATCGAGTTATTTGGACAGTTTTACAAAAAGCTCAAAACTTTGAGCACAGAAAGACATAGAGAAAAGCGACAGAATTGACGATCAGAAGTAAGGAATAGCATCTATACCTCGAGATCTACGCGTAGCAACGAACGGTGCAACGATTAGGCAAGAATCGGCGAAAAGCTCTCCTCCCTTTCTCTCCTCCAAACTCGCGGCCAAAAATGGGGTTATGGGTTTGAGTTTTTGATTTTCTCACCTATTTATAGGTGAGAGAAAATGCGGAAAAATGAAAATTTTGCGATTCCGATTTTTCCTGTGCGTTCCTCTGTGAATTCTAAGATAGGTTCTGGCGACAGAATTCCAGAACTCGAAACAGGTTTCTCAGAATTAAGGCAAACGATCCAAAGTCGGTGTGAATCGTTTTAACCCGAAAAACTACTTTTGCCGTTGATGTCGGATGAGAAAACTTCGTTCTGGAGAAAGATTAGAAATATCAAGAGAAATAGGTGTATGCGTGTGAAATCTTTATTTGAAGCTCCAAATAGAAAAAGTCTTCATCGTCGGTTTATTTTAAGGTTCTTGAGCTATCAGAGATTCAGTTTCGGCAAACTTCCGAGAATTAGATTCGGACGTTCGTACATTCCAGGGTTTCGGATCGAAACGCCTGTCATGGAAAGGATTAAGAGAAATTCTAACATTTCTCTGAAGATTTTTGGAATTAGTTTCTATAGTGCTCTTAAGGGTAAATTAATCGTTTACTAACGCTCTTGCCCTAGGCGTAAGCGAATAAGACTCGCGCTATAACTTATATCGACTTTAATACTATTCTTAGTCTTTCCCTGAACTTTCTTCTTCATAAATTTATTCCATTTGGTAAACACTTGTTCAGGTCTCCTTCACGATACATCGAAACCTAATCGTGAATATGAATTTTGTAAGACCCAAATTTCAGACTTGGATTTAAATAATTATTTTAATTATTTTCCAACTCAAGAGTAGAACCGGTTTAACCGCAAAATGACCTTGTAAAGGATAATGCTGTTTTGGACGACTTGATGAAGAATAACATTCAGGAAATTGCTTGAGGATAGTACTATGTTCAGTATAAGAGTTAGAACAAGTCATTTCCACACCCGACTAAGGTCGAGAGTGTCCGAAAAATGCTATTTCCGCTCTTAAAGCACTGTTTAATCGAAATTCAAAATCCTTGGAAAAATAATAAGTTCTCTTTATTTTTCCCTCGACTCGCGCTTCATTTCGAAACTCTGGACTGTACGCACGGTAGGTTTCACTTCTCGGAAGTCCGACGACGCTCAATTCTATCCTTTAAAAACTCTAAATTCAAACGCTGAATGAAGACTTTTTCTATTCGGAACTTCTAACAAAATTTCCATCCGGGCGGCCACATTTGTTTCGACGTTTCCAATCCTTCTTCAGAACAAAGTTTTGTCATCCGACTTTCACAGCAAAAAGTAGTTTTTCGGGGCAATTTAACTTACACCGCTTTTGGATCGTTTTCTTCAAATTCAAGAGACTTGTTTTGAGTTCTGGAATTCTTTCGCCAGAATCTCGGTTAGAATTCACAGATGAACGTGCTGCAAAAATCGAAATCGCGAAATATTCATTTTCCCGCGATTTCACTCTCCTATAAATAGAAGAAAAACAAAAAATATCTCCCATTCCCACCATTTGAGGCCGCGAGCTTGAGGAGAGGAAGGAGAGGAGAGAACTTCGCCGTTTCTTGACCGATCTTCGTGTTGTTCGTCGCTACTTCGCGACATCGAGGTACTCTTGCTTATTCTTACCTTTGATCATTCTTTTTATCGCGTTTCTTTATCTCTTTCTGAGCTCAAAGTTTCGAGCTTTTCGTAAAATTGTTCGATTTTCCCGATTTTTCTTTTGAACTACCTTCTATAGTTGCCCAGCAAGCTAAATCATTCGCCGATGCGCACCGATTTCGATCGAGTCGCCAAAGATCTGAAAAACGGTGTAAAAACCCATTTACGCACATATTGAAACTTTATCTTCGAAAAGCCACAATCCGACTTAGTGCCCTTAGGATTAGTTGCTACAAATGTCGTTGTGAACGACCCCATCAAATTTGTTTTTCAAAGTTTCAACTTTGAGTTTTTGAACCTTAATTTTGGACCAAAGTGCCCCTAACTAGTCGTATATCGACCCGCTCATTCTAAAATTTTTCCGACAGTTTCTTTACCCTAGTTTTACCCTAAAACTACCTAGGAATTAAATTAGATCGAAAAAAAAGCGTCGAAATGCTAAATTGGAGAGTGGCCGAGACCTATTTGTGTTAGGACAGTGAGGAAACTCAAATCTGGGCAAGGTTGGCCTTATGCTTACTGTAGCCCTTCGAGTCGCCGAAATTTTGGCTTTGGTTTCGTGTCATTCCGAGTTCAGTAGCTCGAGTTATGCACGTTTTAGCGAATGAAGTGTTTTTGTACAAAACTTGAATCGAGTCAAAACTCATCCATTCGGGGAAAGTCTTCCATTCGTGCCTAAATGTTGTACTCTGAAGCTTCTTGAGCTTTGTCGAACATTAGTTAGGATTGTTTCGACTGTATCGACTTGTTTTGATTCATTATTGCTTTGTTTGCTCAAAGGTTCAATTGTGGAAACTTTGGGGTTGACTGAACAAGCTTGTGAGGGAGACCTGCACCGCGAGACTAGAACAACTCGAGGTTAGGGCAACTTACTTACTAGTTATTTGTATTGTAGGCGTCGATAACTTCGACTTGAATACTGCTTGATATTGAAGATTGCATTGAATGTTGTTTATCGCTTTGAACTGGAAAATGTTTTCTGGAGGCTTCGGCCGAGTGAACTTATATGAGACGTGTGTCTCCGTTTTCTGAGAGGCTTCGGCCGTTTACTGGTTTCCGTCTTATGATTTCCGCACTGAATTATTGTTATATTGATATTGTTATTGAACTGAGCTATATGCCATTATTTCTGCTGAGTTTATGATGTTTTGCATATGCTCTATTGAATTGTACTGATTTGAGATAGTACTTGATTATATGATTTCGGAGTGTGGGGAAAACGTGATGTTATGCCATGCTAATGACAAGGTTTGGGAAATGTTAGGCGGGCTTTGACCGGAGGTCTAAGCCATAGTCATTGTAGGATCGAGACCTTCCCGGGGAATTACTTGGGTTTATTGGGATCTTTTTACTTATAGAGTTTTGGAACAAAAGGGAAACGAAACTTGACTTCATAAATGAAATTCATAATGCATTAACCAAAGATAGAACATCTTCAAATAGTAATAACAATTTCTTGGAAAAGGCTTAGGATCTGAAATAAGTTTGAAAACGGGAAGTGTCGGCGATCCTAGCGTTGTGACTGGGACAGTCACTGAGTGCGGATGACACTCCTTGCTCCTTGAGCATTTGGTTCAGTCTTCAAGAGGATGAGCTGTTGTGACGAGAAGTCACAGAATGCGAGCAGCATTCTCTCTAATCGTTGATGAGTTGTTTGGCCATCGAGATGGTGAGCCAGGGTAACTTGAAAGGTCACTGAGTGTGAGATGCATTCTTTTGCTCGTGGAGCAGTTTGGTTGGCCATCGAGACGGTGAGCCAAAGTGACTAGGAAAGTTACCAAGTGCGACTAGAACTTCTTTGTTTATCTTAGGGTATTATAGAGACAATGTACTCTAGCTAGACACGCGTACCTTGGTGAGGACGTTTCGTTGTTTGGCTAACCATATTGCATTCATGCATACATTTCTTGGAAAGTGTGCTGCTTTCTGAAGGACGATCTTAGATCGGACTTCATCGGAGCGAGATACTTCATTGGAGCGAGATGCTTCACAGGAGCGTGCTGCTTCACAGGAGCGAGATGCTTCATAAAAGCGAGATGCTTTAGCGGAGCGAGATGCTTGGCTCGTCCCATCCATCGAGATGGTGACATTTTATCCGAATCATCTTTTGAGCATGGCATTGCATTGGCACGCCATGCACCTAACTATATTTGTTGATGTGTTGAAGATTCAATTGTCATTTGTGATTTGATGTCGATAAACATCGTTATATATCTTGATGATTTGATGTTGATAAATATGCTATGTATATACCTTAGGGTAGGCAATACATAAGTTATACGTATATATACAACATATATATATATATACCCCCTTATTCTTCAAATGTTGGTTGTATATCTATTGTATACAGTAAGTTGACCCTAGCACCTTGCCTTTGTTTGTATGTCTGTGTTTGGGCGGTCGGCCTGGTGCTAGAGGTTCGACAGCTGGTTCGTGATGATTCGTCACTCGGGGAGAACCAGGAGCGTAATGATCATTACTGAAGTTTCGACGAGGACCCGGACTGAATGCAAGACCAGATGACGGTCGATGATGGAAGTATAGGGTATGGGTGTTTAAAGCCTACTAAGGTTGGGTGTTAGTGTCATAGCTCTGATTTTCATTTCTTATTTTGGGGCAGGGTAGGTCCCCGACTATTAGCTTTTGTGTGGTTCTCTTCCATGAGGATCACAGGGAGTTTGTCGGACGTAGGAGGTCTTTGGAGGCCGTTTTGGGCTGACTTACTTTCTTGGAGGACTATATTTATAAAACTTATGACTCTAGCTATGGGTCGCACTTGTTTTCCTGCGGGCCCCACTTTCAGTTACTTGATGTTACTTTCCGTCACTTGAGGACACTCGTGACGATGATTTTGGGTTGCAGCGAGGGTTGTGCTTTTATTGTATATTAGTCACTGTTAATCGCGAATGGGTTGAGTCTTTATTTCGACAAGTATTTTTATTTAAAAAAAAAAAGAAAACGAAAAAAATACCTGTTTTTCCGCTTTGTTTTATTTTTGAGTTACTAAAGTGACACCCGGAAATCGGGGTGTTACAAATTTAATTAATTTATTCTAAGCTTAAAAACTTAGGTCTCACACTTAGAGTACAAAAAGATTGATGCATGCCCCAACAATTGCATGTTGTTTTGGAAAGAGCATGTAAATGATGACTTATGTCATAATTGTGGAGCCTCAAGGTGGGTTAATTTTTCCTGAAGTGGATCATGGCCTTGAAGAATCTAAGAAGGCTCACAAAGTTCCTATCAAAGTGCTAAGACATTTTCCTTTAATTCCATGGCTGAAAAGGCTTTTTATGTGTTCAAAGACAACTAATTCTTTGAGGTGTAATGCAGAAGAGCATCCAAGGGATGGCAAGTTAAGGCATCCTGCTGATGGCCAAACATGGAAAGACTTTGACTCAAAGCATCAAGAATTTGCTCGTGATACTCGTAATATTAGGCTTGGGTTGGCCAGTGATGAGTTAAATCCATTTGGAAATATGAGCTTATCATATAGCACATGGTATGATGTCATTATTTATTCCTGGACCACGATCTCCTGTAATTGCAATTGATGTCTATCTACAACCACTCATTGAGGAGCTTAAGTTGTTGTGGGATGTTGGGGTAGAGCCACTCATATGTGATAATATACTAGGGACTCTCTTAGAGATCGAAAGGAAGAGAAAAGATCATGCAAATGCTCGTTTAGATCTACTAAACATGGGGATTAGAAAAAGGCTTCATTTAAAGGCAACAAGTGATGGTAAGAAAACTAAGCTCCCAAAAGCATGTTTCACCTTGACCAAACAAGAGAAATTTATTTTATGTGGTGTTTTCAAGGAAGTAAAACTTCCTGATGGTCTTGCTTCCAATATTTCCAGATGTGTGCAAGTTGATGAAGGGAAAATTTATGGATACAAGAGTCATAATGCTCATATTATACTTCATCACTTATTACAAGTAGCAATCAAAGGGATATCCCCTAGTTAAGTTGATGTCCCTTTGATTCGACTTTCTTCCTTTTTTCGGTGTTTATGTCAAAAGGTTATTGAGGTCAAAACTTTAGACCATATGGAAGTAGAGATTGCAGAAATACTTTGCCAATTGGAGAAAATCTTCCCTCCAAGTTTTTTGACATAATGGATCACTTATAAATTAGGGGGGACCGGTTCAATTTCGATGGATGTATTAAATGCAAAGATATTTGGGTGATTTAAAATCTTTTGTTCGTAAAAAGTGCTATGCAGAAGGTTCTATTTCTGAACCATACTTGGTTAAAGAATCTGTAACATTTTACTCAAGATATTTGTCTAGTGGTGTTGACACGGGAATGAATAGATTGACACGGAATAGTGATGAAGTCCCTTACATTGGTCATCATATTGGGGATAGGAAATTATTTTCTCTTGATCAGAAGTCATACAACCAAGCCCATGGGTGCATCTTATTCAACTTTGATGAAGTGCAGGAGTATAATAGGTACTATCACTAACTTACTAAAATATTTTATTATTACTTTTTCCCTTTTGTACTGAAAAATGGGTAATATATACTTTGTAGGGCGCATGAAGTTAATGTTCACAATCAACAAAAGAACAAGAAAGTAGAGAAAAGCTAAAAGTCAGAGAGAAGATTTCATTCAATGGTTTGAGACACGTGTCATGAATGAGGAAATATCAGATTGGATAAAGGAGTTGTCTAGGGGACTAAATAGTATTGCTAAGAGGTATTTTGGTTATGTTATTAATGGATACAGATTTCATACAAGATTTCATACAAGACAACGTGATGCGAGGCGAAAAACTCAAAATTGTGGTGTGACATTAGGGGCAATAACTCCAAGCTTTAAATCAGCCAAAGATGAAAATCCTGAACAAGTTTGTGTGACCTACCATGAGGCAATAACAGATATCATAGAGTTAGATTATTATGGTCATTTGCAATATGTGTTATTCAAATGTGATAGGTTTGAGGATGAAAAAGACAAATATGGGATGGCATGTGTTTATTTTAACAAAAAGTGTTACAAGAATGATCCATATGTGTTAGCAAATCAAGTGCAACAAAGCTTCTTTATTGAAGATCCTTTTAAAAAAAATAAGCACTATGTTTTGAAGGCAATTCCAAGGGACACATTCGAGATAGGAGAAAGTTAACACCCAAATGACCAAGAATTTTATTCTGGTGAAACATTTGAAAGTTCAATAAATCTTGCTACACCAGAAGTTGATTGTGAAATTGATTTGGCTCGGGAAGATGTGCAGGCTGATATCATTGAAATGTCTTTGGGTGAACTTAATTTTCGGCAAAGTGAAACTGATAGTGAGGCCAGTTTTAAAAGTCAAAATGAAAGTTGTGATTACTCGAGTTTTGAAGATGATACAGAAGACTTTATTGAGTAGCTCTAGTTTATGATTTTAACTATGTTCATTTCGATAAGTTGAATGATCTGATTATAGTTTCAGCATAATTTTTCTACTCATTTCAATTAAGCTATGATAAAAGCATAAATATACTGAGGCTGTTTTAGTATTTGTATTTGAACGCATGTATTGGGGTTTTAATTTTCAATGATTGATTGGTCTATATTGTAGAGAGTATTTGAAGTAGATCTGTCGGTACTCAGATTTTACATTAAATATTTTTTGGTTCCTAGTGCTTCTTTATTCAGATTTTACTCAGATTATATTTCACAGTTGTAAGTTGTAAGAAAACCATGTGTTGAAAGGGCATGGAATTGTGAAGTTAGGAATCATATAATCTTGCTATTGTGTTCCTCTTTTATTGAATCTATAAGTTATTCAGTAGGAGTCTCCAATTTGCATTCCTTTACTTGTTCTTACTTGCTAACTTGCTCACATAATCTATTACCAATACGTGCTTTGAAGATCTGAAGATATATTGAGAGTTAATTTTTTTTTATCTTTTGCAGGTCATAACTTTAATCTGAAATGAAGAGAGAAACATGTGGAAAAGTTGGTGGATCTATCAATAGAAATATTGGTCAAAGTCCTACTAATAGAAGTGTCAATTTTCCGTTCCGAGCAAGATCAAGTATTGACATGGCACGGAAATTTAATCAAGTTAAGAAGGAGAAAATTGATATATTGCATGAGAGACTGGAAGGTAATTATTTTCTTACTTGTTACAAGATTATGTACATGTTGATTACTAACACTATACCTTATTTTTATATTGTTTTTACTCCACTGAAAATAGGAACATCAAAGAAACGAACTCTTGAGGAATCAACCATTGATATAGATAAAGTACAAAATGTAGATCAAGAAAAGCTTTCTTATGACACATTTTTTTCCAGAACTGAATGTTCTAATCATAAGAAAGAGGAACATCAAAGAAACTCCATGAGTAATTATTTTCTTACATGAGTAATTATTTTCTTGTTAAAATCATAAACTAGAGCTACTTCATAAAGTCTTATGTATCATCTTCAAAACTCGAGTAATCACAGCATTCATTTTCACTTTTAAAACTGGCCTCACTATCACTTTCACTTTGCCGAAAATTAAGTTCACCCAAAGACATTTCAATGATATCAGCCTGCACATCTTCCCGAGCCAAATCAATTTCACAATCAACTTCTGGTGTAGCAGGACTTATTGAACTTTCAAATGTTTCACCAGAATAAAATTCTTGGTCATTTGGGTGTAAACTTTCTCCCATGTCGAATGTGTCCCTTGGAGTTAGTTGCCTTCAAAACATAGTGCTTATTTTTGTTAAAAGGATCTTCAATAAAGAAGCATTGTTTCACTTGATTTGCTAACACATATAGATCATTCTTGTAACACTTTTTGTTAAAATAAACACATGTCATCCCATATTTGTCTTTTTCATCCTCAAGCCAATCACATTTGAATAACACATATTGCAAATGACCATAATAATCTAACTCTATGATATCTGATACTGCCCCATAGTAGGTCACACAAACTTGTTCAGGATTTTCATCTTTGGCTGATTTAAAGCTTGGAGATATTGCCCCTAATGTCACACCACAATTTTGAGTTTTTCGCCTCGCATCACGTTGTCTTGTACGAAATTTGTATCCATTAATAACACAACCAAAATACCTCTTAGCAATACTATTTGTTCCCCTAGACAACTCCTTTATCCAATCTGATATTTCCTCATTCATGACACGTGTCTCAAACCATTGAATGAAATCTTCTCTCTGACTTTTAGCTTTTCTTCACTTTCTTCTTTTTTTGGTGATTGTGAACATTAACTTCATGCTCCCTACAAAGTATATATTACCCATTTTTTAGTACAAAAGGGAAAAAGTGTTAATAAAATATTTTAGTAAGTTAGTGATAGTACCTAATATACTCCTGCACGTCATCACAATTGAATAAGATGCAGTCATGGGCTTGGTTGTATGACTTCTGATCAAGAGAAAATAATTTCCTAGCCCCAATATGATGACCAATTTAAGGGACTTCATCACTATTCCATGTCATTCTATGCAGTCCCGTGTCAACACCACAAGACAAATATCTTGAGCAAAATGTTAGAGATTCTTTAACCAAGTATGCTTAAGCAATAGAACCTTCCGGATAGCACTTATTACGAACAATAGATTTTAAAGCACCCAAATATCTTTCCATGTAATACATCCATCGAAATTGAACCGGTACCCCTAATGTAATATCATTTGCAAGGTGAATTGGTAAGTGAACCATAATGTCAAAAAAACTTGGAGGGAAGATTTGCTAAAATTGGCAAAGTATTTCTGCAATCCCTACTTCCAGATGATCTAAAGTTTTGACCTCAATAACCTTTTGATATAAACACCGAAAAAAGGAAGAAAGTCGAATCAAAAGGACAGCAACTTGACTAGGGGATATCCCTTTGATTGCTACTTGTAATAAGTGATGGTGTATAATATGAGCTTCATGACTCTTGTATCCATAAATTTTCCCTTCATCAACTTGCACACATCTAGAAATATTGGAAGCAAGGCCATCAGGAATTTTTACTTCCTTGAAAACACCACAGAAAATAGATTTCTCTTGTTTGGTCAAGGTGAAACATGCTTTTGGGAGCTTAGTTTTCTTACCATCACTTGTTGCCTTTAAATGAAGCCTTTTTCTAATCCCCATGTCTTGTAGATCCAAACGAGCATTTGCATGATCTTTTCTCTTCCCTTCGATCTCTAAGAGAGTCCCAAGTATATTATCACATATGTTCTTCTCTATATGCATTACATCCAAGTTATGTCATAAAGCAATATCATTCCAATATGGTAGTTTCCAAAAGATAGATTTTTTCTTCCATGGACCATCTCTCTTTCTCTTCTTATTCTTCCCTAATACGTCGGGGATGCCTTGTAAGTGTTCTAAAATAGTTCTTGCATCTAACAAGGAAGGTGCAGTCCTATATTCTGTCTTTCCATTTAATGCGGCTGTTTTTTATCTCCACTCATGATTTGAATCTACAAAGACTCTATGCCCCATATAGCACATCTTCATGCTATGTTTTAAGTAAGTAGAAGAAGTTACATAATTACATGCAGGGCAGGCCAACTTCCCTTTAGTCCTCCAACCAGATAACATAGCATATGCAGGGTAGTCATTAACAGTCCACAAAAGAGATGCATGCAATTTAAATGTTTGATTTCTAGAAATATCATATGTATCTACCCCAACATCCCACAACAACTTAAGCTCCTCAATGAGTGGCTGTAGATAAACATCAATTGCATTTCCAGGAGATCGTGGTCCAAGAATAAGTAATGACATCATCCAATTTTCTGCCTTCAAACACAAATCTGGAGGATAATTATATGTTGTTAAAACCACATGCCATGTGCTATATGATAAGCTCATATTTCTAAACGGATTGAACCCATCACTGGCCAACCCAAGCCTCATATTACGAGTATCAGGAGCAAATTCTTGATGCTTTGAGTCAAAGTCTTTCCATGTTTGGCCATCAGCAGGATGCCTTAACTAGCCATCCCTTGAACGCTCTTCTGCATGCCACCTCAAAGAATTAGCTGTCTTTGAACACATAAAAAGCCTTTTCAGTCGCGGAATTAAAGGAAAATGTCTTAGCACTTTGATAGGAACTTTGTGAGCCTTTTTAGATTCTTTAAGGCCATGATCCACTTCAGGAAAATCAACCCACCTTGAGGCTCCACAATTATGACATAAGTCATCATTTACATGCTCTTTCCAAAACAACATGCAATTGTTGGGGCATGCATCAATCTTTTTGTAGTCTAAGCCCAAGTTTCTTATCATAGATTTTATTTTATTGAAAGAGATAGCGATGTTAAAATATAGATATATATATATCTCTATATATATATATATATATATATATATATTTATTAGTAAAGCTCACTTGAGCTAAGTATTAAATACAAATACACATGAGAACCTACATAAATTAGTACAAAACTGGTGTTTTAATGAGATAACTTAGTGAGTGAATGAACGGGTAGTAGAAACTTGTGCACTAATGATTTCAGTTTTAAACATATAAGCAAAAGAGTAACCTCTGTAACACCCCGATTTCGGTGGTGCCACTTTAGTGACTTTAAATCAATAGTGTGGAAAATGCGTAAATATTTTTTTTCGTTTTCTTTTCAAACAGAAGACTTAACATAATGAAGACTCAACCCAAAGATAATAAACATAAAGTAATTGGAGATAGTGCCCGTAGGCGAATGAGTACATCCCATGGTCAGAGCCATGAGTTTTGTGAATATAGTTTTCAAGAAGATAAGTCAGCCCCAAACGGCCTTTGAAAGACTTCCTATGCCTGACAAACTCCCTGTGATCCTCCCGGAAGAGAACCACACAAAAGCTAATAGTCGGGGACCTACCCTGCCCCAAAATGAGAAATGACAATCAGAGCTGTGAAAACAATCCCCCATATAATATACTCCTAACATCGACCCTCATCCGATCATGCATGAAGTCCGGGTCCACGTCGAAGGCTCAGTAGTAGTCATTGCGCTCAGGATCCTCCCCGAACAACGAACCATCTTGAATCAGCTGTTGGACGTCTGGCAGCAGGCCGACCGCCCAAACACAACCATACACACAAAGCCAAGGCGCTAGGGTCAACTCACAGAATATAATAGATAATACAAGCAACATGTGATGAATAAAGGGGTATATATATATAGGTTGTATATATATACATATAAGTCCTGTATCGTCTACCCTAAGGTATATACACAACATGTTATCAGATTTCTAATAACAATTCAACATTCAATATCTCAAAAACTCGATAAGCAATATATCAACGAATATAGTTAAGTGCGTGGTATGCTAATGCAATGTGATGCTCAAAATATGATCCGGATAAAATGTCACCTTCACGATGACCCGAAGCATCTCGCTCCGCTAAAGCATCTCGCTTTTATGAAGCATCTCGCTCCTGTGAAGCATCTCGCTCCAATGAAGTCCGATCTGAGATCGTCCTTCGGAAAGCTGCACACTTTCCAAGAAATGTATGCATGAATGCAATATGGTTAGCCAAACAACGAATCGTCCTCACCAAGGTACGCGTGTCTAGCTAGAGTACATTGTTTCTACCACACCCTAAGGTACACAAAGAAGTGCTAATCGCATTTGGTAACTTTCCTAGTCACTTGGGCTCACCGTCTCGATGGCCAACCAAACTGCTCAACGAGCAAAAGAATGCAGCTCGCACTCAGTGACCTTTCAACTTACCATGGCTCACCATCTCGATGGCCAAACAAACAGCTCAACGAGCAAAAGAGTATCAACATACTCAGAACTGACTAGTTCCCCGGCTTATCCCTTGGATTGGCCAACCAATAAAACTTGCTCATCGTGCAAAGTGCCAACGCACAATGGTTTCCCCAGAAACCTGGATCCGACGACACTTCTCATTTTCAAAACACTTATGTTCAAGCCCTAAACTTTCGTCTGAGTCTTTTATCATTATATGAAGGGTTTTGAGGTTGTTTAATACATTATGGAGGTTCATTATGAAATTGTTTAAGTTTCGTCTCTAATCCTATTAGTTTCAAAGATCCCATAATTCCAATGATTCCCTGGAGAAGGTCTCAAAACAAAAGGTCCATCATCACCCAAGTAATGGCCCGAGAAGTTCCCAGGTAAGCTGGCCGGGCACAATGCCTCATTAAAAGCCCTTCTTGCCTTAGACAGAACAACCCAAGTTCTTACGTGAATTCAAATGGGGTTTTTCCAATATCATTTTCAAACTCGATTTTCCTTTGAGAAGGTCTCGATCCATAAAACAATAATAGGGTACGAACCTCGGTTCGTCCCATCAAACTTTATCCAAAAACTCGTCAGGAGTCTGGCATAACTACCCGTTATCCACTATCTTGACGTTCCTCACTCATTCGCACAATTGCACGGTATATTCAATATAGTCAGCAATTCAAGTGCGTAATAGAAAGACACAATATAATCAATATAATCCAAATATCATGTGAACAAATAATCACATAGCCTATAGTTAACCATTTAACAATTAAGCATGCGAGTCAATTATCAACATATCAATGCGATAAATCCTAATCTCCCATGTCAGCCGAAGCCTCCAGAAAACATTTTTCAGAACAGTTCATGCAATATTTGGGCAGGATTTAACAAATAAGTCGAACAAGTCGACTCTAGGTCATTAGCTAATAACGGTGAGTTTCCACTCACTATCACAATATATTCAAGTCGAATTTATCGACGCCTACACACAAAAATAGCTAGTAAGTAAGTTGCCCTAACCTCGAACTCGTCCAGTGTGTTCAAGCAAGGCTCCTTCACAATCCTCTTTTCCTGCTCCAAGTGTTCCTCCAAACGAATCTTTGAGCAAACGAAGCGAAAGTCAATCAAAACAAGTCAATTTTGTCAAAACAATACTAACTAGCGTTAGACAAAGCTTAAGAAGCTTCAGAGTACAATATTTAAGCATGGATAGACGACAGAACCTTGTTTGCTAAAACGAGCATAACTCGAGCTACAGAACTCGGAATGACACGAAACCAGCGCCAAAATTTCGACAATCGAAAGAGCTACGCAATGGCTCAGGTCATAGAGACCCAAAAATTATTTCTGGACACGGTACCCTAAGCAATAGGTTTCGGCCAATATGTAAAATAGGGTTTCCGAACTTTTTCTTCGATCCAAATCGATTCCTAGGTATTCTTAGGCGATATCTAGGCCAAGGAAACTTTCAGAAAAATTATCGAATCGAAAACTGTCGCAGGGGTATTTTGGTCAATATTTTTAGCTCGGAAACTCAAAATCAGAATTTTCGAAAACCAAATTAGATGGGGTCGATACCAACGACGATTATGACGACTAATCTTACTAACGCTAAGCTCAGTCGAGGGTTTTAAGCCCAAAGGTTGGAACTTTAGCCAAAAATGGGTATTATGAGCAGAATTGAAACTCGGCGGCAATTCGGCGAGAATCGGCGAAATGTAATCCGCTAAACATGCTCAGGGGCACGCAGGGAATAAGTTTAGATAAAAATATGAAGTTATTTGGATAGTTTTGCAAAAAGCTCAAAACTTAGAGCACAGAAAAGCATAGAGAAAAGCGGCAGAATTTACGATCAGAAGTAAGGAAAAGCATCAGTACCTTGAGACCTACGCGTAGCAACGAACTGTGGGACGATCAGGCAAGAATCGGCGAAAAACTCTTCTCCTCCTCCTTCCTCCTTGGCCGCGGGTTTGGGTGGGTTTTTGGGTGAGATTTTGTTTTTCGCCGAATCGATCGTGGATTAGTCTCGGGTTTGAGAGGAAAGTTCGTGTTAAGTAATTGATTTTCTTTGGGAAGGAGTTGTCGTTTTAAGAAATGAATATTCATTTAAGAAGTGTTGGAGAGTTAAAGGATATTAGAGGTCCAAACTTAGTGAAGGTTTAGATTTTAAGCCAATCGATTTGATCACGAACGCGTGAGACATGAAGTCTTGTCAAGTTCTGATCGGGAGACTAATTATTGGATTGATTGGAGGATGATCAAGTTATAGGAAGAAAAGTGTTAGTATTAAGATGAGTACTTGAGGTTTTTATATTTGGACAAGTTTCGTAGAGTTTAAGAGTGAATGGAACTTTGCTATGGATTTCGGTGATGCATGCTGGAACTTTGAATGAGAATCCTAGGGTTAAGATTGACTTCGGGAGTTGAAAATCATGTACGAATAAGAGATTTAGTGGTGTTGGCAGGTTACGATAGTAGTTAAATCTCAGAAGGTTGAAGGATCGGATGATAAAATGACTAGTTAAGACCCTTGAGGTATAGTTATGATTTGATCTTCTAGAGGATAAGTCTCGATTTAAGCGAAGTGTTAGGGATTTCAGTAAGTGTAAATTGGTTGGAGTGAGGAAAGTTTTGAGGACGAAGATGATAATAATGGATTGTTAGATATTAAGATGAAGATTAGCTTATAAGTTGTTGATAAGTTAATGTTAAAGGGAATGAGTCTTGTGAGGCACAAGGTATTAAGACTCAAGTCGAGTTTTAATTTGAATGGTGACTAAGTAGAAGATTGATTTCATGGTGCGAGTGATGATAGTTACGAAGTTGGATGTGACGTTAATGGACTATTAGATTCCAACGCAATATTTTGTCTAGGAGTTATTGAACGGACAAGTGGAGTTTTGGACTGTAGATGAAGATCACGAGGACAAGTTGAGTATTTACTTTGAAATGACAGAGAGGTACCAAGTTTAAGAAGAATTTCGGACGACCGAAGGTAAAGAAGCAAGTGGTTAAGATTGTGCGACTGCACGGAGTGCCAACTAGTATTATTTCAAATGGAGACCCGACACAAGTGGTCGACCCGGACAACATAGAGCTGAAGGATGATATGTCTTGTGAGACGCCGCAGGTCAGCATTGAGGATAGAAGACTGAAACAATCAAACAGGAAGCAGATTGCTTTAGTGAAAGTGATATGGAACAACGATACGGGAAACACT
The DNA here is from genome assembly GCF_012489685.1 of Lotus japonicus. Taxonomy (NCBI): domain Eukaryota; kingdom Viridiplantae; phylum Streptophyta; class Magnoliopsida; order Fabales; family Fabaceae; genus Lotus; species Lotus japonicus. The sequence continues at coordinate 22,294,052 of NC_080042.1, read as the reverse complement.
AAATGGGAATTGGAAGATAAGATTAAGGAACTGTATCCTGGACTTTTCGCAGAACTCTGAGTTTCGAGGACGAAACTTTTTTTTTGGGGGGGAGTATTGTAAGACCTGGATTTACAAACAAGTTCATTTCCGACTCACGCGTAGAATCAGTGTAAGCGTGACAGGAGTTTGATGTTTGAGAAAGATTAAGAAAGAAGAAAGTTCAGGAATTGCTTGAGGAATGTTGCGTAGTCGCTGTAGGAATTAGTACGAGTCGTCTGCACATCTGCCTTATGGCGAGAGTGTCCAGAATAGGCTAATTTCGCTTTTAGAGCAACGTATTAAGTGAGATTTCAAATCCTTGGAAAATTTAAAGGTTCTCTTTATTTTCCCTTCGACCAGTGTTTCATTTCGGAACCATGGACTTTACGCACGATAGTATTCACTTTTCGGAAATCCGACGACGCTAATTTCTTTGCATCGAAACCCTAAATTCAAGCGTTGGATGAAGATTTTTTCTATTCGGAACTTCTAACGAAGTTTCCGTTCGCGTTGCCAAATTTGTTTCGACATTTCCAATCTTTCTCCAGAACAAAGTTTTGTCGTCCGACCATCACAGCAAAAAGTAGTTTTTCGGGACAGATTAACTTACACCGCTTTTGGGATTTTAGATATAGTTTTTCCCAAATGTTAGAGATTTGTTTTGAGTTATGAAATTCTGTCGCTAGAATCTCTCTTAGAATTCATCGGTGAACGTGCTGCAAAAATCGGAATCGCGAAATTTTCATTTTCCCGCGATTTCACCTGCCTATAAATAGCTCAAAAATTCAAAATATCTTCATTTCTTCCATCTTGGGGCCGCGAGTTTAGGGGAGGAGAGGGAGAAGAATTTTTCGCCGAAACTTGACCGATCCTCGCGCAGTTCGTTCCTACTTCAAGGTATCGAGGTAACTAGCTTGATTCTTACCTCTGATCGCTGTTTCTACTGCGTTTCTTTAGTCGTTTCTGTGCTCAAAGTTTCGAGCTTTTCATAAAACTGTCTGTTTTTCTTGATTTTTCGCTTGGGGTTTGTTCTCTACGTGCCCAAGAGCCTAGAACCTTCGTCGGTATTCGCCGATATGGATCGAGTTGTCCAAGATCTGAAAAACTGTTTCAAAACCTTTTTTGCGCACATTTCGAAACTTTATTGTCGAAAAGTTGTAATCTGACTTCGTGCCTTTAGGATTTGTTGTCACGGATGTCGTTAGGATCATTGCTGTCGAATTTGTTTTCCGAACTGATAACTTTGAGGTTTTGAGCTTTTATTTTGGACCAAAACGCCCCTGAACAGCCGTATTTTGGTCCGATCGTCCGAAAATTGTTCCGACAGTTTCTTTGCCTTAGTTTTACCCTAAAACTACCTTGTAAACAGATTTGATCGAAGAAAAAGAGCCGGAGCTCTTTTTCCTTTTTGGCCGAGAGCTATGTTGTGAGGGGGGGGGGGAGTTTTCGTTTTCGAAAACTTGTCTTTTCGTATCCGATTGTTGTATTCCGAAGGTTTAATACTTTGTCTATCGTTTATGAGTTGTATTGCGATCGAACTAATCGATTTTGTTTGGATTCTGCTTTGTTTTTCTCCGAGGTTCAGTTGAAGGAACTTTGGGAGTTTCAGAGCATTTGTGTGAAGGAGATTTTGATCACGAGACTGGAACAGCTCGAGGTTAGGGCAACTTACTATTAGCTATGACTGCATGATAGGCGTCGATGAATTCGACTTATGCTTTACTTTGATGTTGATTATGTTGATGAACTGATGATGTTGAGATGTTATTGAATTGTGCGTTTTGACGCGACTCCGGAGTGGGGATTCATTGGTCTGGTGTTATTTGAGATTTCGGGTTGGATGAACAACCCTAGGCAAGTCCAAACTCAAGGGTTGAGACTTAGCCAACGTTTATATACTTAGACTTTCCCCGGGAAATTACTTTTGGTGGGTTTTTGGAAAAACTTAGAATGAATTAGATTTTGAAAACTAGAGATTTGGGAAACTTAGACTTCGAGAAATAAACTCATAACCTGACTAATTCAATTCGAAACGTTTTCATTAACGAATAAACCATAGGGAGTCTAATTGGGAAAATGATTGCGAAAGACGGGGAAAAGTCGACTTTTGTTGTGGGTTTTGGAATTGGGGAAAGCCACTGAGGTGAGCTACGGTGATGATTGAAAGTCACCGAGTACTCTAGTACTCTTGTTATTCGAGTTGTGTTGTATTGACCGACACTAACTCTTGGGTCTTGTTATTCGAGTTGTGTTGTATTGACCGACACTAACTCTCTTGGGTTTTGTTGTTGGAGTTGTGTTGTATTGACCGACACTAACTCTTGGGGTTTTTGGGTTTTGTTGTTGGAGTTGTGTTGTATTGACCGACACTAACTCTTGGGGTTTTTGGTTTTTGTTGTTGGAGTTGTGTTGTATTGACCGACACTAAACTCCGAGTTGTGTTGTATTGACCGACACTAACTCTTGGGTTGTTTTGAGATTGGGTTTGAGCTAAACACTTGTGTGGTGAGGACGATTCGATGTTTGGCTAACCATATTGCATCAATCGGGTGAATAACGGGAATGGTTCACCTGTGCATCTTTTGGTGAATAACGAGAATGGTTCACCAATGCATTAATGATGAATAACGGGAATGGTTCATCATACGGTGAATAACGGGAATGGTTCACCAAGGATGAATAACAGGAATGGTTCATCCATAGTGAAGAACGGGAATGCTTCACTTGTGGCGAACGGGAACGCGTCACAATCCGGATCATATTGATTGCATTTCACGCATACATTCATCCTGACTAGAATTGTGTGCTGTTTGATTTATTGAAGCATTGTTAGAGCCAATAACATGCTAGGATTGCTTATATATATATATATATATATATATATATATATCAACATATATATATCTATACCCCATATCACATGTTGAGTGTATATCTACTTATTTCCGTGAGTTGACCCTAGCACCTTGGCTTTGGTTTCATGTTTGTGTTTGGGCGGTCGGCCTGCTGCCAGACGTCGACGGTGGATTGGGTTTCGATGGCCTCTCCCTCGGGGGGGAACAGGTTTAAGTTGGAGGACCGTACTGACGAGCGTGGACGTCTGACGGAGGGAGTTCTACGACGCATGGAGCTGAGCTTCAACTTGCCGTCTTCAGTTCGCTGTGGACTCGGTTATGTGAGCAGTAATGGGAGGGTAGGTTTAGGCAGGCGTCATATTTTGTGTAGAGCTCTGATTCGTCTTACTTTTGGGACAGGGTAGGTTCCCGATGCATGGCTTTTCGTGTGGTTCTCTTATTGAGGGATCACAGTGAGTCAGTCGGACTGTAGGGGTCTTTGCTTAGGCCATTTTTAGGCCGACCTTCTCCTAGTGGATTGTATTTATAATTTTCTCACTCGAACTTCTGGGTCTGTATATATTTGCCTACGGGCACACTACTTTGAAGTCACTGTGAGTGCGCGTGACGTGGGAGTGCAGCTGAGGCTGTACATGTTTATATTTGTTGTACATCGGTTAGTTTAGTTGCTGGGTTATGTCTTTAATTTCTATCGCTTCCATTTAAAGGAATCAAACGAAAAAAAAAATACCTGTTTTTCGCGTAAAGTTTATTTTTAGTTTCTAAAGTGACACCTGGAAATCGGGGTGTTACACTAAACATGCTCAGGGGCACGCAGGGAATAAGTTTAGATAAAAAGATGAAGTTATTTGGATAGTTTTGCAAAAAGCTCAAAACTTAGAGCACAGAAAAGCATAGAGAAAAGCGGCAGAATTTACGATCAGAAGTAAGGAAAAGCATCAGTACCTTGAGACCTACGCGTAGCAACGAACTGTGGGACGATCAGGCAAGAATCGGCGAAAAACTCTTCTCCTCCTCCTTCCTCCTTGGCCGCGGGTTTGGGTGGGTTTTTGGGTGAGATTTTGTTTTTCATTTTTCAAGCTACAACAACATATATATAGTGGATGAAATGGAAGATATTTATCAAAGATCGGATAAGGATGGATAGATATTTATCAAAGATCGGATAAGGATGAATAGATATTTATCAAAGATCGGATAAGGATGAATAGATATTTAGTGAAGATATTTTGAGAAGATATTTTGTAAACCGGTACAGTTTAATGGAAAACGCGGAAAAATGAAAATTTCGCGATTCCGATTTTTTTCCTGCACATTCCTCCGTGAATTCTAAGATAGGTTATGGCGACAGAATTCCAAAACTAAAAAGAGGTTTCTTGGAATTAAGGTGAATAATCCAAAGTCGGTGTAAATCTATTTTACCCGATAAGTTACTTTTTGCAGTGGATGTCGGATGAGAAAACTTCCTACTGAAGAAAGATTGAAAACATCAAGAGAAATGGGCATTCGCGTGTGGAATCTTCATTTGAAGCTCCGAATAGAAAAAGTCTTCATCGTCGGTTGATTTTAGGTTTCTTGAACTTTCAGGGTTTTAGTTTCGGCAACTTTCCGATGATTGGAATCGGACGTTCGTACATCCTAGAGTTTCGCCTTGAAACGATTGTTTATAGACGATCAAGAGAAGTTCTAACACTTCTCTGAAGATTTTTGGAATTAGTTTCCATCGTGCCTTTAAGTGAAAACTAGCTATTTGCTAGGGTTTCTGCCCTAGGTTTAAGCGTATATCGATCGTGCTATACCTTTTATCGATTTTGATACAATCCTAAGACTTTTCCTGAACTTTCTCCTTCATAAATTTATTCCATTCAATAAACTCTTGTTCAGGTTTTCCTTCACGATACATCAAGCCTAATCGTAAATGGAAATCTCTTCCACTTATTCTAAGCTTAAAAACTTGGGTCTTACAACCTCCATGCCAAAAGTGTAACGGACTACAAAGTTATATCTGCAAATGGTTTTAGCACAGTACCTTAAATTAAAACCAAATTCAATGTTAATTTTAAACTAATATCAATTTGGACCAAGAAAAAAAAACTATTAACAATAAAACATACTTCCGCCAAAATTAATCTTTATATGCAATGGTCTTAATTTGCTGTCCAATTTTCTGCAGGAATATATCTCCATTTTTCTTAAACTCACAAACTCTTAGAATTCCTTAACATAGTAACTCCGAAGAAAAACTAGAATTAAATTAAAAATAGTGATGGCAATACCAGTTTCAAAAACTGAATAAAATTGTTAATGTCATGAGGTTATTCAACTATCTACACTAAATAAATAAATAATGAAATGTATTATATTGAACCATGCATTTATTATATCTCTATATAAACAAACCAGTAAAATCACTCACAAACTCAAATTATTCATATTTCTTAGACTTCAACTGCTGGTGAGAAAAAAATGACAATTGTCTCTAACTACTTCAACAAGTATGTCATTTTTAATTATATTAGTTAGTTTCAAAATTGATTTTCTAAATTACTCATTCTTATTTCTTTATTGCAGGAGAAAGATCATCAACAACAACAAGAAACACACATTGCTTAGTGACATATCCCTGTTGCAGATGATTGGAAAATAAAACTGTGAGTTTCACATATATGTTAATTTACTACTTTATGCTTTTCTAAACAATTCTTCTCACTCAGTTGAAATCATACAAATATATCATCATTTCTTTATTTAAATGACACAAATCAGTAACAAAGTGTGAACCACATAAATTTCTATACTGCACTAGAAAGATAAGTGTAAAATGTAATACTCACTATATTCTTCACTTTTGATGTCATAAGAAATAAGAATCTTTCACAATATTGTCATATTATGGAAGAAAAAAATAGCAACTTTATCGTTCAAAGGGAACGAATGACGTCCATCCTGCAGTTAGATAGAATCTATTTTTATGTTCCTGAAAGTGATTTTAAAAGAACTTCTATGCCACCAACAATGGTAAACAACCACATGAATCTTGATAAAAAAAAATAGCACAACTGAGCTATTAGAAAAAAAAATAATAGACTACCACGTTCATTTCAATACTAAGCTAATTAAGTAATTAAATTTTTTTTATATCAAATTAAATCTACTCTCATTTCAATCTCAATAGAAATCTACCTATCTTTTCTTCAGATGAAGTTAAAAAACAAAAAAATCTACCTGTGTGATCCCTTTTTCCCTTATTAGAGAAAGAAGGTGTGAGAATATCATAACCCAAATTATACATATATTCTAAATTCTAAATCTTCTTCTATATAATAGTTTTCTTACCTTTCTACAAATTTAAATATTACAATTAAAAATACAAATTAAAAACGAACCGTGCAACGCACGGATTTAATTTCTAGTTTACTGAGTAAAATGCACAGCTTAAAAATGCACTAAATTAAAGCTTGAGGAAATGTTATTGCCTGTTTCAATAGATTGTCAAAGTAACAAGTCATAATTGTTGTCTATTGTGAAATAGAGAACATTTATATAGACTTGTAAAAACTATGTTTTCTAAAATTAATCTTTTATAGCAATAAGTGCAAACTGATGTCAAATACCTTTTAAGCAACACGTACTTTTTACCTGTTGCATAAAACAGTGTTGCTAAAAGCAATAAATGGTGTAGTGCACTAAACAATTTTTTGAAGGGTAGGTCACTAAACATAGGAAACTAGTTTAGATAAAGATAAATGGTGTAGTTAGGTAGAGTTGGCTATATAAATAGGAAGTTAGGGTTCATTTGTAAAGGAAGACATCCAAAAACAAATCAATCTATTACAATTTCCTTTCATTTCATTTATCTTTGTTTATTTTCATCTGTTGATTTTAATTAGTCGGCTGATAAACTACATTCTTTTACATTATATACTGAACAAAGTTGTTTTTCAGTGTGGGTGAGGCATACAAACTAGTACCAATATTCACATCAAAGTGAGGGTTTTGAATTACATCTTTTGATATAGAGTTTAGGTATATTGGTATTTTACACTACAAGATCAAATTTCAACCTCGGACTTCTGCTGGAGGCTGATATGAAGATTTACACTACTGGACCTTTCATTTGTTGATCTGCTGGACTCGAATTGATTAGTGGCTGCTTGATTTCTTCGGAATTTTTAGAAGTTGTATGCCCTTTCTTGTCAGAATATAGCACATAATGTTGGCACATTAAAATAGAATCATAGATTATAGTTATCTGCATGCATGGTAATTTTAAAATAAAATATCAGAATTCATGTATCGCTATAAATAAACTAGAAAAAACAGAAGAAAAAAAAAAGTCATACTTCAGGAACTAAAGTAACTGACTGGATATCTTTCATTTCAGGGATCAAAATATACTCAATGCATGAATATAAGTTTTTTTTTGGAAATTAAAATTTATAGTTCTACGAGGCAAAATAACATACTCAATGTATATATAATTTAATTAGTGAGACAAGCAAGGCACAATTTTTTTTTTGAAGAATGATGCTGAGAATGTTGTATCAAGATTTCTGATGTACCAAAAAAGAGAGGATTACATACCAATGATATCAAGAATTTCCCAATGTTTCCATAGAAATTCAGCGAGGAACCTATATATGTATGGATCAAGTTGAAATTCATCACGTTTAAGGGTAAAATTTGATGGCATTGTCAATTTCACTATTGCTTGTAAAAAGCACAAACCTTGATCAATAGATTGTACTGCCATTTGTGAATAATTAAAGACCCCACCAGAGAAATCAAGGAGAACACCCCAAACGCTGAATCCATCTGTGGTCTTTCTCAAGAAATTCATGAATGCCTATGTTTCATCACAAATATCAGCCATAACTTTGCAAAAAATGCTGATGGCTATTCAAGTCAATACCATTTTCTTTGTTCTTTTTGGTTGTGTGTTTTTGTTAAACTTGAAATTTTGGATAAAGTTCATTAAATGAAATACAAGGACAACAGGAGTAAAATTTGTCAGTGTAATGTAATTTTAATTAGACACTCACCTGTGGAAAATATTTGATGACCGTCATGCATACTTGAATTGTGCTGTAGTATAATTGATTTTCACACAAATTATTTGAAGAAAAATGTATCATATAGGAAACTGAAATTATAATATTAATTTTTTTATTAAAATAACTAAATTAGAAGAAACAGAGGAATGTCACATTCCCTTGAAAGTGGAGAGCAACAATCACATATTGAAAATAAGACAAATTGATGACCAAACAAGTGTACATGCAAAGCATTGTAAACACTGCATCAAACTGTTTGAGAAGTACATCTGCATCATACTTGGTGAAAAACTAAGCCTAAACAATGCACGATTCATTGTTGTCGTTTGTCTTTGCAGTCACTCATTGCAGTCAAGTTTTGCACTTCCTGAAATTTTCATGTGTGTCGGAAGTTCTACTTCTGGAAGTATAATAAGTTCACCTATGAGACTTGAAGTTTCATATAAAAAAAACTTCCGGAAAGGCAAAATGATGAGCATAGACCTTCAATTAAGAAGGTGTATGAGAGAAGAAACAAGAGAAAAGTCACAACTTAGTGTGACTGTTATTGTTAGTTGATCTGTTAATAAACAGCTTACATGGTTAGTTGTTTCTGTTAGAGTACAGCTGGCTAATTCTGTTAATAGTTGTGATTATGTTAGAACTACTGAGTAGTATAAATAAGGGAAAGGGGGAAGTTACAGGTAGTTATTCAGTTGGTTAGGATTTGGGAGATTCTGGATCTCGAATTCCAGAGGCTAGGGTTCTTGTTAGTGTTCTTGATTCTTCTGTGTAATTCCTGAGAACTCAACCTCAGTACTTGAGGATTGAGTCTCTGTTTTCTTCAATAAACCAGTAGCATTTCTGTGAGTTCATCAATTGGTATCAGAGCTCCATCCAGGAGCTGTGGTATCTATTTGTCTATGGTAGCGAGCAGAATGGACGCCAGAGTGGAAGCGATTGAGAGATTCATTGAGGTTCTGAATCGCGATCGCGAGGAAGAACGCAGGAATCGCGAAGAAGACAGGAGGATTCGCGACGAAGAACGGAGAGAGCGTGCGATCGAGCATGAACGCGTGGAGCAGAGGTTTCGCAATCTGGAAGCGATTGTCGAGACGATGACGCGCCGGCGAGCCGGCGAGCACGGCGACAGCGACGGCGAGCAAGAACGCCGACGAATGGAGGAGGAGCGCACCGTGAACGGAGGACAACCAGGAAGCGTAAGAGATGAAGCTGATGCGCGAGAGAATCTTCAGCGCACTGCAAATGCACAAACAGAGCGTTGGAGGAAGCTTGACATTCCAGTTTTCCAGGGTGAAGAAGATGCGTACAGTTGGATTCAGAAATTGGAACGCTACTTCCGACTGAAGGGAGCGACTGAGGAAGAGAAGGTACAAGCGATTATGGTGGCCTTGGATGGAAAGGCATTGAGCTGGTACCAATGGTGGGAAACCTGCAACCAGGTGACCACTTGGACCAAGTTCAAGGAAGCCATGCTGGAACGCTTTCAACTCACCTCGAATTCTAGTCCATTTGCGGCTTTGAAGCAAGAAGGTAGTGTTGAAGAGTTTGTAGGACAATTTGAGAGATTTGCAGGAATGCTCAAGGGAATTGACGAAGAGCATTACATGGATATTTTTGTTAATGGACTCAAGGAGGAAATTGCAGCAGAAATCAAGCTCTATGAGCCCAAATCTCTAACAATCATGGTCAAGAAAGCTTTGATGGTGGAACAGAAGAACCTGGCTGTGAGCAAGGCTGGAATTGGCAGTACTAGCAGGTATAATTCCTCTTTCAAACCACCTTTTAGATCCACAACTTTTCAGAAATCTGTGCAAATTGATACTGGACAGAAGAGTGGTAGTGGTAGTGTAACTTAGGGCACAGTGCAATCATCTAGTGGTAGTGTTAATGAGAAAGTAGGAGGTAAGCCAGCCAGGGGAGGAGTTTACAGAAAACTCACTGGGGAAGAGATGAAGGAAAAGTTGAGAAAGGGGGAGTGTTTCAGATGTGATGAAAAGTTTGGACCAAACCATATCTGTAAGAATAAGCAATTCAGGGTAATGTTGCTGAGGGATGATGGTGAGGAAGAAGAGATTGAGACACTAGAGCCTCTCACTGAAGAAATTGAGGAAGCTATGGAGTTAAAGCACTTGTCACTAAACAGTATACAGGGAATTTCTTCAAGGAAATCTCTCAAGGTTTGGGGAAAATTGAAAGGAACTGACATAGTGGTGCTGGTAGATTGTGGAGCAACACATAATTTCATTTCTCAGTCCTTGGCAAGAGAAATGGAGTTACAAATTACGAAAACTCCAGCTTACACAGTAGAAGTAGGGGATGGACTGTAGTGAAAAGCAAGGGGGTGTGTAAGAATCTCAGTGTGCAGATTCAAGGATTTGTGGTAACTCAAGATTTCTTTTTGTTTGGATTAAGAGAAGTGGATGTTGTGCTTGGTCTAGAATGGCTAGCTGGATTGGGGGACATCAAAGCCAATTTTGAAGAGCTGACCTTGAAGTTCAAACTGGGAAATAAAAAGGTAGTCCTCAAAGGGGAGCCTGAATTGCTGAAGAAGAGAGCTTCCATGAATGCATTGGTTAAAGCCATTCAACAGCAGGGAGAGGGATATGTGCTTCAATATCAAATGTTAGAAAAAGAGGTGGCTCAAGCAGAGGAAACTCCAGAGTTGTTGAAGGCAGTTTTGTCAGATTTTCCAGCACTGTTTGCAGCACCTACTGAATTGCCCCCTCAGAGAAGACATGACCATGCCATTCATCTGAAAGAAGGTGCATCCATTCCCAACATTCGGCCTTACAGGTATCCCCATTACCAAAAAATGAAATAGAAAAGTTAGTGGCTGAAATGCTCAATGCTGGAATCATTAGACCTAGTATTAGTCCATATTCAAGTCCAGTGATTTTGGTTAGGAAGAAAGATGGTAGCTGGAGATTTTGTGTAGACTATAGGGCTTTGAACAAAATCACAGTCCCTAATAAATTTCCTATTCCAGTCATTGATGAACTCTTAGATGAGATGTGTCCAGCTAGAGTGTTTTCCAAAATTGATCTGAAATCAGGATATCATCAAATTATGATGAAGGCAGAGGATGTGGAAAAGACAGCATTCAGGACCCATGAGGGCCACTATGAGTTTTTGGTGATGCCCTTTGGCCTCACCAATGCTCCTTCCACTTTTCAGTCTCTGATGAATGAGGTGCTGAGACCAGTTTTGAGAAAGTGTGCTCTAGTTTTTTTTGATGATATTTTGATTTACAGTTTGACCATGGAGGAACATGTTGTTCACTTGACACAAGTTCTGCAATTGATGGACCAACATGATCTTAAAATCAATGGTAAGAAGAGTGTGTTTGGAAGGGGCCAGATTGAATATCTAGAACATGTGTTATCTGCTGGAACTGTGGCAGCTGATCCAAAGAAATTGGAAGCTATGTGGTTGTGGCCAGTCCCTAAAGACTTGAAGAGCTTAAGGGGATTTCTAGGTCTTACTGGATACTATAGAAGGTTTGTCAAGGATTATGGCAAGATAGCTAGGCCGTTGACACAGCTACTGAAAAAAGATAGTTTTCAGTGGGGACCTAGTCCCCAACAGGCTTTTGAAGCTCTTAAGCACACTTTGACAGAGATACCTACTTTGGCTGTTCCAGATTTTTCCAAGGTCTTTGTTCTGGAAACAGATGCTTCAGGTACTGGTCTAGGAGCAGTTTTGACTCAGGAAGGGAAGCCTCTGGCTTTCTGTAGTGCTACACTCTCAGATAGAAGCCAAGCTAAATCAGTTTATGAAAGAGAGTTAATGGCAGTGGTCAGAGCTGTCCAAAGGTGGCGGCATTATCTCTTAGGCAGGCATTTCATAATTAGAACAGATCAAAAGAGTTTGAAGTTCCTTACTGAGCAACAGGTTGTGGGAGAGGGGCAGTTCAAATGGATTTCCAAACTCTCAGGTTATGACTTTGAGATACAATATAAGCCTGGGAAGGACAATTCAGCTGCTGATGCCATGTCCAGGAGAAGCTCATATTGTGCATTGTCAGTTCTTAAGGTGAATGACTTTGAGGAGTGGCAAACTGAGATGTTTCAAGATCCCAAGCTACAGGCCATTGTACAAGATCTGATTGTGGATCCTGAGGCTCATAAAGGGTATACTTTGAAGGATCACAGGTTGTTTTATAAAGGAAAGTTGGTTCTGTCCAAGCAATCTTCTAGGATTCCAATTCTTTGCAAAGAGTTTCATGCTTCTTTGTTGGGAGGACATTCAGGGTTCTTTAGAACCTATAGAAGGATGGCTGCAGTGGTGTATTGGGAAGGGATGAAGAGTGACATAAGAGATTTTGTGGCAGAATGTGACACATGTCAAAGAAACAAATTTGACAATCTCTCCCTTGCAGGGCTGCTTCAGCCATTACCTGTACCTACTCAGGTTTGGACAAATGTGTCCATGGACTTTATTGGTGGTTTGCCTAAATCTAATGGCAAGGATACAATCTTAGTGGCGGTGGATAGGCTGACAAAATATGCTCATTTTATTCCATTAAGGCACCCTTTTACAGCTCCTGAAGTGGCAGCTTTATTTCTTCATGAGGTGGTGAGACTTCATGGGTTCCCAACAACCATAGTCTCAGATCGAGACTCTTTATTTCTCAGTAGTTTTTGGAAGGAACTGTTCCGAGTGTCAGGCACACAACTGAAGTTTAGCTCAGCCTACCATCCTCAAACTGATGGCCAGACTGAGGTGGTCAATAGATGCCTTGAAGTTTATCTGAGATGCCTTACTGGATCCAGGCCAAGGAAATGGGTTACTTGTCTTCCTTGGGCAGAGTTTTGGTTCAACAACAATTACAACCGATCTGCCAAAATGTCTCCTTTTCAAGCTCTTTATGGTAGGGAACCACCTGTGCTTCTTCAAGGGACTACAATTCCTTCCAAGATAGCTGCAGTAAATGATTTGCAGGTGGGGAGGGATGAACTGCTATCAGATCTGAGAGCTAATCTTTTAAAATCTCAGGACATGATGAGGACATATGCAAATACGAAGAGGAGGGATGTGGATTATCAAATTGGTGATGAGGTTTTTCTCAAGTTACAACCTTATAGAAGGAGGTCTTTGGCCAAGAAAATGAATGAAAAATTGAGTCCTAGGTATTATGGACCCTATCCTATTGTAGCAAAGATTGGGGCTGTGGCTTATCGACTTGAGCTACCAGCTCACAGTAGAGTGCATCCTGTCTTTCATGTCTCTCTCCTCAAGAAGGCTGTGGGGACTAATTTTCAGCCTCAACCTCTCCCAGCAGCCTTGAATGAAGATCATGAGCTCTTGTTGGAACCTGAATCAGTGCTGGCTGTTAGGGAAACCACAATGGGCCAGATTGAGGTGCTAATTCAGTGGCACTCTTTACCTGCTTGTGAGAACAGTTGGGAATCTGCTGCCCAGCTCCATGAAGCTTTTCTTGATTTCCCCCTTGAGGACAAGGTGAAACTTTTAGGGGGGGGGGTATTGATGAGCATAGACCTTCAATTAAGAAGGTGTATGAGAGAAGAAACAAGAGGAAAGTCACAACTTAGTGTGACTGTTATTGTTAGTTGATCTGTTAATAAACAGCTGGCATGGTTAGTTGTTTCTGTTAGAGTACAGCTGGCTAATTCTGTTAATAGTTGTGATTCTGTTAGAACTACTGAGTAGTATAAATAAGGGAAAGGGGGAAGTTACAGGTAGTTATTCAGTTGGTTAGGATTTGGGAGATTCTGGATCTCGAATTCCAGAGGCTAGGGTTCTTGTTAGTGTTCTTGATTCTTCTGTGTAATTCCTGAGAACTCAACCTCAGTACTTGAGGATTGAGTCTCTGTTTTCTTCAATAAACCAGTAGCATTTCTGTGAGTTCATCACAAAACTTGACTGCATTGGCTGCAAATCAATACAACAGGATATTCAAATTAATATAAACTACTCAATGGGACACTTCAGTGCATGTTTAAAAATTCCTCAATAATTGGTCCAAAATTCCATGTAGAAACTTCTGAGTGTCAAAATCAATATGTATGATACCACCGCAACACAACATAGACAGTTAAAAATAATTCAAATTTCAAGGACACTTAATGGAAACTTCAAAAACTTGTGGGTGGTTTAAAATATATTTAATCATATTAAGAGTGAAAACTTGCTTGAAGATGGAGATTAGCCAAAGCCAAGACTGGGTAGGCAATGCTATGAAGAAACAAACAGCAGCACTGAACCACGCAGCAGCAACTAATGCAATGGCGTATTTGGAGAATTTCTGATTTCCACGCTGGAAAACAAGTCAAAGCATTATATGGTAACACTAGAGGAAAAAGAAAAAGAACAACTTTGTTGTTTATAATATATAGTACTTACTTCATAGATTACAATTTGGGACAGTATAATTAAATTCATTATGACTGAATGAGTGGAGAAAGCAACATCATTAGCAGCTACTGGAATCATCTGCATAATTAATAAGAGATGAGTTATGATATATTCACTCAACTTTCTCTCTCATCTCATTTTCACTTATTTTCTCTTCTTATTCCTCTCATCGCTCACTTTCTTTCTCCACCTTGGAGGTGGAGAGATGTTAAAGAAACATTTTTTATTTTTCCTTCCTTGTTGATGGCATAGAGAAGCAAAGAAGAAAGAAAAAGAAAAGCTGCATGTGGTGGGATGTTGAATTTTAAGTAAAAAAAAATCTTAAATTTAATTTTTCCTAATTTATTTATCTTTCTCTATTTTTTAACCACAAAACTCGGATATGTATGGTTAAATTAGAATAAATTTGTGTCAGTTAATCTACACATGTGGTGGTATTTTTCTCATCTAATTTAGAACTTACTTAACTCTTTCTTTTATTAAAAAGAGCATAAAAAATCTTTTTTCACTCTTATCAATTTATAGTGACACAAGAAAAATGCTATTAATATTCCCTTTTAAACACTGTTTTTTAATGGTTAAAATTCATATAGACCCCACAAATTGGAAGTGGTTTCATATAAATAAATAAACATTTGCATAAATTTCAACCAATAAATGTAATAGTGTTGATAAGCGAATGTCAAAGTAAATGTCAATTATCGAGACAAAGAAGAAAAAAAAAAGAACATAACTTGTATGATAATAAATCTATCTGTAATTTGTAACTTGTATGATATATAAAATCTATCCCTTTTAATTTTGCTAACCTAGTTTCCTTGGGTGACCGCCGCGCCGCCACTGTGCGCGGCGACAACCCCTACTTTTCTTGCTTTGCTGTTTTTGCTCTCAACTTTTCAGAGATCCGGTGACCATGCTTTCAGCTGTGTTTGGCATCTCGGGTTGTCTCTTTTGCTTTCAATAAGGTGGTGGGGCTGCCCTTGCTGATTCCTCTTCCTGTCACGGCGGCGAAGCTCTAGATCAGCCGATCTGGGTTGTGCGCGTCTTTTGTTTTTCCGTTTCTCCCTTGGGTTGCTGCGGCTTGGTTTCGCGCCCCTTCGACAACTTCTCTCTCTTAAAGCCACCCTTTGTTCTGTCATTCGCTCCTTCCTCTCTTTTGGAGGTTGGTGCCGGCCTTGGTTTTTGGGTCCTGATCTGATCCAATGACTGTTAGTGGCGACGTAACTTTTTCTTTCAAAGGACAAAGGCAAGTGTCCACACTATTTATTTTGGTCCTCGATT
This sequence comes from Lotus japonicus, assembly GCF_012489685.1. NCBI lineage: Eukaryota > Viridiplantae > Streptophyta > Magnoliopsida > Fabales > Fabaceae > Lotus > Lotus japonicus. Next base: position 22,278,463 of record NC_080042.1, on the reverse strand, counting down.
AGAAGAATATGGCATGTTTTGCCCGTGGACTACATTGGTTTTATGTTTATGCCACATGGGTTTTTCAATGATCTTGCTTGATGAGATGTATTGCCAAGGGGTCAACAGTGGCAGTTTTAGGCTGGTTATGTTGAGGTTGGCGGCGGTAGTTCTGGGTTTTATGGGTTTAGGTGGTTGTGATTTTGCTCTGAACTCGTTGTTCGGCCGAATGAGTAGCGCAGCTGATCTCTTGGTAGGTTTTTGTGCTTTCGCTTCCTAGTTGATGATTTGTCTTGATTTGCGTCCCCTCCAATGATGAGATCAGATGAGCTCTATCTTTTGCTGGGTTATGGGGCTTCACTGCTTCTCGGTCCCTGATAGTTGCTCCTCCTCGTTTTGGTCGTTTGGTTTCGATGTTGCTTGGGGTTTATCTTGCAATTTGTGCAAGTGTTTAATAAGTGCTGTGTTTCGAAAGTTTTACTTGTGGGTGCACCATAGCAATTTTTGATTTTAGGTTTTCTTATGTATTATTGAAGGGGATTAATGTCACTTTGTTGAGTGTTGTTTGTACTATTGAATATGTACCTAATATAAATTTTTGCTTTCAAAAAAAAAATTTATCTTCTTCTATAATTTATATGATATATAAAATGTATCTTCTTCTGGTTACCTCATTTTCATATGTATATATAGGACAAATAATTTAAGTTAGTGCAAGGGAGTGTTAGAACCCTAAGTACATCAACAAAGGGTAAGGAAAAGTAGCCAACCACAAGGACACAACTACACAAGAAATCTAGAAGAACAGAAAATAGACGATAATTGTTATTGGAACCCCACGTCATCTAATTCCACCCTTCAAAAAATGGCGAATAGTCTTAAATACACCTTTAAAATAAAAACTTTCCCTTTCCGTCCCCTTCCTCCCACCACCCCTTCTTCCTCATACATTCTCTCATCTTTCCCATACTTTCTCTCAATTTCCACAATACTTAATTTCTCCGCCCATTTGCACTGGTCACCTCCCCCCGCCGCCCCTATCTCCATCGCTGATGTCGCCGCCGCCCCTATTACCGCCATTGGAGGTCGACACCGCCCCTATCTACGCCACCCCAAGGTACTGCCCTCGATTAAGTTTGCTTCTATTTATGTGTCGGTTTCTGGTATACTCGCACTTGCAGGTGCGTAGGTAATTCACTTAGAAGTGCGTTAAGAATTTCTTCGCAGTTATAAGTGTGTAGTACACGCACTATGGAGTACGTATACAATTGCTACGCAGTTATAAGTGCGTAGTACGCGGACTTGTAAGTGCGTAGTTAACGTAGTTAGATGTGTGTGAAATTAACAGAAACACTTGACAGAAAGACCCAATAACATAAACAAGGTGATAAAAAACTGAAGTAGAACAAAATTCTCATTTATTAATCATAAGAAAACTACTACAAATCTCATTGAACTACTAAAAATCCCATAGGTAATCTAGTACAATTGAAACGGGTAGCAAAAGGCTTGATTTTTATTCATGAGCTAAATTCCCAGCAACATTCAGTTCCCAGCTGATTGAAGCATTAAGGACAGTGCTCAAATGAGCTCAATTGTTGCTCATTAAGGACTCTCTACAGAGCCTTTGAAACATGTGAAATCTCAAACTTGTTGGAAATTTCAAGTTTGAATTCCCACCCAACCAGTTAATCCTTAAACTTGTTGGTAATTCTGTTACAAGTTGCAACCCTTAACCCGTTTAAGAATAAATTGTTTGGTTAATTCAAACTTGGATTTCCTAACAGGTTTAGGATTTACCTACTTCAAAGGCATTACAGAGAGACCTCAATGTGCAACCTATCAGCCTAATTGAGCACCATCTTAAATGGAGAAAGAGTGGACGAAGTGTAGAAAGAATGGATGATGAATTGTGTGAAAAAGTTGTCTATTTATAGAATCTCAAGTTGTCATAGGAATTAATGGATAACCATAGGAATTAACGGTCAAATTAGTGTGTAACATGTGCTTTAATTGAGAATTGAGAGTTTGACAAAGTTGTTATTTCTGATTATGCATCAGTTGCAGTTTTGACTTAGCCGATAACGCACTTTAAAGTGTAGTACACGCACTTATTAAGTGAGTGATCAACGTGGTTCCATAGTGAGGGTACTACGCAGTTATGAAGTGTGTAGGCAATAATGTCTAAAGGTGTTTTGGGGTTTCAAAGATATGACGGGATGGAAATAGATGACGGGGGTGACAATAACAATTACCAAAATATACCATAGATAGAAATCTCTGTCTCAAACTAACTAAGATCTTGGTACCACCCACGCTGAGAAAGCAAAAAGACATTTAAAACAAAGCCCCATATATATATTCAGCCACCTAATGTGCCAAGACCACACACGCCCCTTGCCACTCTACAGCCCCAGCAGAAAATAAACAACTCAACCAGCACATGTGTCCCAAGCGAAAACATATACAGATTGGGTTATCACTTATCAGTCATTTAGCAGTATCTACAATACTTGAAGATAAACAGAAGGTTGTATCTATACCTGTGCATACCCATACTTGTTGAAATACTGTTTCTGAATTGCTGGACTAAAGAAGAGGGAAGCATTGTATATCAGATATGACCAGTGCTTCGTGAAATTCAGAATCTCATAATCTAAGCTTAAGCCCACGACACTGATTTTAATAAATAAATAAAAATAATCGAGTAAGTAACAATATAAAAAAACAACATCTAATTTAATTTCTATGAATAATTAACAACATAAAAGATAATGAAATAGAAAACAAACAAACAAACCTTTTCCTACGAAAATTCAAGATGACTTGAGGGTAGGCACAAACAGTCCATGAAACGAAAGCTGACCAACCCAATATTTGGTAGATCACCTCTAATGGAAATGAATTCCATGGAGCCATTTCAGTACTGTCTCTGTTTCTAGCAAGTGGGTCACCTTGAAGCAATCAAATTTCAACCAATTGATATTATAAAATCATGTGATTTTAAAAATAAATAAGTCCTTTTCACTTATTAGTTATAATTTTTTAATTTGAATAATAATATGAAGATAAATACATTAATTTTTAATCTTAACTATTGACACAAAAGTCTTTTTCTTTTTTTATAGGCAAATGTTAATGGTTAGTTGTTAGTAAGTTAGAAAATTCCTTCAAATTTCTCTTCCAGGATTCGAACCCTGGACCTTCCCCTCCCCAACCCTTATGTCCCCTAGCTCTTACCACTTGAGCTAACCCTCGGGGACACAAAAGTCATTTGATACATCGGTTTTTTCTTTTGACATATTCATCACCTTTTATTAATATATACCTTTCATTATATTGATTTTGTAATTAGACTTCCACTTGTAAAAAAACAAGAATATTGATTTTCTAATTAATTTGGTAAATGATATTGTAATTAATGAAATAACATAAGTGGAGTGAAATAACATATAACATAAGTAATTTTTTCCTTTTGTTGTTTTTTTTTTCTGGTCAACAACTTTTTCCTTATTCAGTTACATAGTTCATTAGTTTCTTAGTCTTTAGATTCCCTGCACTTGGACCAAAAAACAACTAGATTCATGTGGGGAGCCATTAGCTAATAAAGGAAGCCATTTCCCTTGTTTGATTTATACTTTGAAAACAGTATTATTGAATGATCATTAGGAAAGCCGTGAATAGAGTCCGAATTGTGGGTAAATTCATACAGTTCATTTGATATTTTTTACTAATTATTTTTTTCATACATTTAGCAAAATATTACTAATGAACTATGATTTAAATGATTAATTGTATTGTATAAAAAATAAGAGAACAAATTACATGTACTAATGTAACTTTTTTTACACAATTAACTAATCATTTTTATGGATGTGTAAACACTACAACATTTTTTCTTCTAACAAAAGTTCAATAGTGTAGTCATAGACACGAAAATCATTCCTAAACTTTACGGAACAGTTTTTATGGTCTCATGTTCCGGTGTTACCTAATTCCTTCTAATAATAATTTCTCGTGCTCTATGATAATTGCTAGAGTGACATCTCAAAATATTTATGGGAGTGTGAAGTTGAGAATGTGAAGTTGAGAATGTAACATTCAATTCTCAGGTTTGATATAAATTTTAAAAAATTTATTCTGGGTGTGAAGGATTCTCAAGCATGTAACCTACACATGATTTCTATAATTTGTATTCTCATGTGGAAGAGAGGAATCTTACATTATTTTCATGGGAATAGACGTTATTTTCCATTAACTCTTCTGTTCAGGGAATGAACATTGAAGAGAGGTATAGTACCTAGGGGTAGTGAGATTGTGCTAAGAGGGAATGAGAATGAGAGAGAGAATGCTGAATTTTATGTGTTATTTCATCAAAATGAGCAAAAGTCCCTTACAACTGATAACTACCTCCTATTTATAGAGCTTGGGTACTACCCATTGGGCCAATTGGGCCTCCGAGATCAAGGCCCAATTTAAGGTCAGGGCCCCGCCTCGGGGCGGGCTACATGCTGGGCGTTGCCCCTCTAGGGGCTCGCCCAGTCCACTAGTCCACAAGACACCGAGCTCGAAGTATGAGAGCTAAGTGTGTCTTTTAAATGCCTTTTCATGTGTTATAATACACTGGGATTTGAGCTGCCAACATGGCTTAAGAAAAGAAAAGCAAACTATGTCGCCAATATGGCGTGAGCAAAAGGAAACTAGCATCTTTAGTCATCCAGTCCACTGACTTGGCGAGCAACCTGAGCTGACAAGTCCACAAGTCCACAAGCGGCGAGCGACCTGAGCCGACAAGTCCACAAGTCCACAAGCGGCGAGAGCGATCGCTCCGTACTGGCGGTCAGCTGGAACAGGTGCATGATCGTCTACCGGCGGGAAAGGTGGCAGGCATTGGTCACGTGCCGATCACCCAAACGCTGATTGGCAGTATTCCCGACGAGCGACTAAACTTTGTTGCTGGTATCACCTATCGGGCGATGATGTTTGGCTATTATAGTGGCGAGGCCTTTCGCGCTTTTCCCTATTTCAAAAACCCTTCGAATCCTCAACTGCCCCACGTGATGCGTCAATTACATCAATTTCCCTTTTTCTCCGGAAACGTCACTTCACTTTTCATAACCGTCCCATCGTGCGCAATAACTCCCCATTACACGCAACCCACTTCCCCAAAAACCATCATGACTTCCAACCTTCCACACGCGTCCAACACGCGTCACCCTTCCAGACCCCCCCTTTCCCTATAAAAACCCTTCTTCCCTACAATCATCCCTTTCCGAAACCCCTCTTTACCTCCCTAATCGCTTACCAGACTCCTTCTGCCAACTTCCGTTCCGGAGCCATCGCTTATCACCCCTTCCGCTACCCACTCTTCACATCTTACTCCGGTGAGTCTTACTGCCCTTATCTTTGCATCATATACATACTCATCTTCTCCTGTCTTCCACTTCGATGGTTTCTAAAATGGCTTCAAACCCTACCTCCCCTAATCACTCCACTTCCTCCTCCGAAAGCGACCCTGATTCCGCCGCAGCCGGCGGCCTCCGTTTAGAGGTCCCGGAGATCCCTGCTTACCGACTAAAAACCTTCGCCACTCCGCCCCTTCCAGTCCAAGTAGCTCCCAAACATGAGGCCATAGACCAACCTTCCATCTTCCAAGATAGCAACCTCATTGTGGAATTCGTGGGTTCCTTGGGTGGCTTGTCCAATGATTTCGAGTTTAACGCCAAACTCAGGATCTGGATTTGCCTTCCTGAGGACCGCCCCTGGGCTCACAAGCTAGACGGCGACGTAAAGAGATCTCACTTTTTCTTTGCGTACGAATACATGTTTAGCGAGCTTGGAATCAAGCTCCCTTTTTCGCCTTTTGTCCAAACCGTCCTCCGCGACATCAATACGGCGCCCTGCCAACTTCACCCCAACGCTTGGGCCTTCATTCGATGCTTTGAAATCTTATGCGCCGCGGTTGGCATCGCCCCATCCCCCACCAGTTTCTTCTACCTCTACGATGTTGACCCCAAATCCATCAAAAACAAAGGATGGATTTCCTTAAAGGCCCGGGCCGGCCGGAAGTGCCTGAATCCCCACAAAAGTAACGCGAAGACCTCCTTCGCACGGAAGTACTTTCGAGTGGCGGTTCACCCCGCCTATCCGGAGGCCTTCACCCTTAGGGACGGGAGCGCCCTTTTCCCTCTTTACTGGACGGAAAAGCCCAATGGGATTACTGATCCTTCCGAGGAATCCTTGTCCGCCAACGACAAAGCTTTTCTGAATCTCCTTGCCCCACTCCCCATCCTTGACTGCTCAACAATCCTTGAGGGCGCTGGCTCCTCAAGGACTCCCAAATACTTAGGTCGTCCATGGCTTACTTCTATTATCGACATTTTCTTTCTCGCCTCCTATGTTGTTACTGATGTTTTTTCATTGTTGCAGAAGATATGAACTTCACAAACGCCGAACTCCTGAAAGCCCGCGAGAGGAGAATGGCTCGCTTTTCTCCAAAGTTCAACGCTGAGGGCGACGTGAAAAAGCGGGGCGGCGCCGAGAACCAAGGTGAGGGTGCCAAAGCCCCTAAGAGGAGAAAATTGGTCAAAGCCTCCTCCGTCGCCGGCCCTTCCAACCCTGGCGCTCAGCCCACCACTGCCGCTGCGTCCAAAGGCAAAAGTGTTGCTAAAGCCTCCGCCGCCAGAGCTACCGAGACAATCACTGTCCCGGCCCCCAAATCTACTACCGCGGACGTGGCCTCCGCAGCCGCCGCCAAGTCCACTACTATTGGCGCTACAGCCGCCTCCACCGGCGCTACAACTACCTCTGCCGGTGCTACAACTACCCCTGCTGATCAGTCGCCAACTGCTGACACAACCGCCAACATCTCCCAACCCTCAGCCGTTGAGAAATCTGCCACCGCTAATGCCACAACAGCCGCGGCGTCGTCTGATGCTCCTGCCGGGGAGAACATGAAAGAAAATAAAACCCCCCAGTCCCCCCCTCGCCAAGACGCACCTCCTAGCACACCCCCAACAGATGATGGGTGCCCCGCGTCTTCTCCACCTCGCCGCGAAGAGGGATCTTCTGATGTCGCCGCTACCCAGATCGAGCGAGCTCCTGGTAACTCCAACTACTTTAACATGCTTCCCAACGCCATTGAACCTTCCGAATTCTTGCTTACCGGCCTCAACCGCGAAGTCATAGAGAAAGAAGTCTTGAGTCGGGGCATTAATGAAACCAAGGAGGAAACTCTTGCTTGTCTCCTGCGCGCTGGGTGCATCTTTGCCCATGCGTTTGAGAAGTTCAACGCCGCCACCGCCGAAGCCGAGCGGTTGAAGGCCGAGAGCGCTCAACATCAAGAAGCCGACGCTGCTTGGGAAAAGCGCTTCGACAAACTGGCGACGCAGGCAGGAAAAGACAAAGTTCTAACCGACAAGTTGATTGGCTCGGCGGGAATCAAAATCGGCGAACTGGAGGATCAGTTGGCGTTGATGAAGGAAGAAGAGGATGACCTTGATGCAAGTCTTCAAGCTTGCAAAAAGGAAAAAGAGCAAACTGAGAAGGACCTGATCGCCAGTGGCGAAGCGCTGGTTGCTAAGGAGTCGGAGTTCGCAATATTGCGCGCTGAGCTGGAGTTAGTGAAGAAGGCGCTGGCGGAGCAAGAGAAAAAGTCTGCCGAGTCCCTGGCCCTGGCGAGGTCTGACATGGAGGCGGTGATGCAGGCCACATCTAAGGAAATCAAGAAAACGACCGGCGCTCACGCCGAGGCCCTAGCCACGAAAGATGCCGAGATTGCTTCCCAACTGGCAAAAATCAAAGTGCTCGAGGACGAGCTGGCGACGGAGAAAGCCAAAGCCACTGAGGCGAGGGAACAAGCTGCTGACATTGCCCTTGACAACCGCGAGCGCGGTTTCTACCTCGCCAAAGATCAGGCCCAACATTTGTACCCGAACTTTGACTTTAGCGCCATGGGAGTAATGAAAGAGATAACCGCTGAAGGACTGGTTGGTCCTGACGATCCTCCCCTGATTGACCAACACCTCTGGACATCGACTGAAGAAGAAGAGGAAGAGGAAGAAGAAGAAAACAATGAATAATGTAATTTTTAAGTCATTTAGCTTTTACTGTCCCTTTGTAGTGTACTTTTCCGCCATTCATCTATGTTTAAGCAACCCTTCGCCATAGCTTTTCATATCGCCGTTGGATATTTTGCAAATCATTTGGAATACTTTCGCCGTACATTTTTTGGTCGCCGCCTTCTTATTGCTCAAAAAATTTAAGGATGAATTCCATGAATGAATTTCATAGCTTAACGCCCCACCACGCCGGAGTAATAAAATACTCAACATCCTAAATGTCCAAGCACTCGCCTTCCACCTTATTCATTCGCCGACCTTATATCTTGCGCTATTTTTTCACGCGTCATATGATTGAATTACGCCTAACGACTTCGTGCATTAATTTTAACTAGGACTTGTTGCTTGGTATTCCACCACCAAGACTTTAGACGTTTCCCCCAAAGGAAGAAACGGCCTCCATTCTCGAGGGCTTCGCCCGGGGCTTTGCCCGCTCGGGGCTTACAATGCTTGGATCCCAATGGCCATTTGGGAGTCCCAAGACTTTTGCCTAGTTAACGGTGCTCGTCGTATTCTGGCGAGACTTATCCAGCACATCGTTTACGGGACCGGCGATCACGTCAGACTTTCCGGGGGGTGATTCCCAGGCGTCAAAGACCATTTGTGGAATCGCCGCCACCTTCAGGGTTCCAGCAGGCCCCTTTGGGGATCAAGCCTGTCCCACTTAGTGATCGCCGTAATTCTTTATGTCGATCGGCAATTCCGATCGTCAGGGAATCCCTGGAATTTTTGGACACGAATTTCGTGAATTTTCGTTTTATTTTATTGATGGAGCGCCTCATTAAAAAACTCCTTTCGGAGAAAAAGAGCACGCTTTGTTATTGCAATACATTGGAGAATTTGAAAACACTTTTTCAGAAAATTTCAAAGATATCTGGCTCCGGCGACTCCGCCTTGTTCGCTTTCTCGCCTGCGATCAACTATAATAGTAACGCAAGCTCAAACCATTGAACGACCGAGGTAGCCGCCTTCCATCAAGCTCTTCTAAGTGATAGGCCCCATTACCAAGAACTTTAATAATGCGGTAGGGCCCTTCCCAGTTAGGCGTGAGCTTGTTTCCCGGGGCTCCCGATCGCCACTTGAGAACCAGGTCGCCGACCTGCATATCTCGGACGCGAACCCTGCTGTTGAACTTTGCCGCCACGCGCTGCTTCATCGCTGTTTCCCGAATGTGCGCCTCGTCACGCGTTTCCGACAAAAGGTCCAACTCCGCCGCCATATTGGCTTGATTCTCCCCTTCAAAATCTGGCTGGGTTCGCCATGTGAAGTTGTCAATCTCCACTGGCAACATAGCATCAACCCCATAGGTCATTCTAAAGGGGGTTTCCCTTGTAGTGGATTGCACAGTGGTGTTGTATGACCATAGCACCACCGGGAGTTCCTCCAGCCAGGCTCCCTTAGCCTCCTTGAGCCGTCGCCTTAATCCACGCAAGATTACCCTGTTTGCAGATTCCACTTGCCCGTTTGCTTGCGGATGCTCCACAGAGGCAAACCTCATCTGTATGCCCATTTCCCTGCAAAATTCTCTAGTTTGGTTGCTTGAAAACTGGGTCCCGTTGTCGGATACGATCGCCCTTGGGATCCCGAACCTGCAAACAATTCGCTTCCAGTAGAAGTTGACTATCTTCGCAGAGGTTATTTTGGCCAGGGGCTCGGCCTCAATCCATTTAGTGAAATAATCCACCGCTACCAATATAAACTTCATTTGCGACCTGGCGATCGGAAAAGGCCCTACTAGATCAACCCCCCACATGGCGAAGGGCCATGGGGCGCTCATCGTTACCAGCTCCTTTGGCGGTGCCTTAGATAAATCAGCAAACACTTGACATTTTTTGCATTTTTTCACAAAGTCCATGCAGTCTTTCCTGAGGGTGGGCCAGTAGAATCCCGCCCTCAACACCTTGCAAGCCAAAGATCTCCCCCCAATGTGGCTTGCGCACACTCCCTCGTGCACCTCAGACATTATCGCCTCGTATTTTTCCGGCGGTACGCATTTTAACAATGGCGCCGAAAAACCACGGCGATATAAATGTCCGTCGATGAGAGTATAGTGGCTCGCCTCTCGCCGTTGTTCCTTCGTGCATTGCTCCACTTCCGCTGGGTCCCCCGCTAAGATGGACAATATAGGTCCCATCCACGTCGCTCCCCTGTCCACGCATGCCATGAGCTCGCCTTCAATGCTGGGGAACGCCAGCGTTTCCTGAATCACACTTCTATTGTTGCCGGGCTTCCGCGTGCTCGCTAATTTGGCCAACGCGTCCGCCCGCTGGTTTTCAGTCCGAGGAACATATTCCACCACAACCTCTTGAAAAAGTGTCATCAAATATCGCACTCGCTCTAGGTACTTGATCAGATTGGGATCTTTGACCTGGAAAGTGCCCTTCACTTGGTTCTCCACCAACTGCGAGTCCGTTCTTATCAACAAGCTTCCAATCTTTACTTCACGCGCCAACTTCAACCCGGCGATGAGAGCCTCATACTCTGCCTGGTTGTTTGTGGCCTTGAACTCGAATTTCAGCGATTGTTCCAGTACTAGATCTCCTGGTCCTTCCAACGTTACTCCCGCACCACTGCCACTGCTATTGGAGGATCCATCTACAAAGAGAGTCCACTGAGTGTCTACTCTTTCAAACCGATCTGGGGTCAATTCCACCACAAAATCAGCCAGCGACTGTGCGCCAACCTTGCCTCGTTTATCATATTGCAAACCATATTCGGACAATTCAACCGACCAGGCGACCAATCTGCCTGACAAATCCGGTTTTTGCAACACTTGTCTCAGGGGTAAATCCGTTCGCACCCTTACTGGAAAACTCTGAAAGTAAGGTCTTAACCGCCGGGCGGTGACGAGGACCGCCAATGCTGCCTTCTCGATTTTCTGGTATCTGACCTCTGCGCCCTGGAGTGTGTGGCTAACGAAATAAATAACTCGATGTTCGCCATCCACCTCCTGCAATATCACAGAACTCAGAGCACTATCACTCACAGCAAAATACAAGTGCAGCGGGTGCCCCTGCATTGGTTTTGACAAAATCGGCGGTGATGACAGGAGTTCTTTGAGGCGAACAAAAGCTTCCTCACACTCCGATGTCCACTCGAATGCAGCATTTTTTCGAAGACACTTGAAAAATGGGAAAGATCTACCGCCAGACTTAGGGAGAAAACGAGATAGAGCTGCTATTCGCCCGGTTAAACGTTGGACTTCTTTCACATTAGAGGGACTTTTCATCTGCTGAATCGCCTTGCATTTGTCCGGGTTTATCTCTATTCCCCTGGATGTGATCATGAATCCCAGAAACTTGCCACCCTGAACACCAAAAGAGCACTTCTCCGGGTTAAGGCGCATATTGTGCTTCCTGATCTCGCCGAATGCTTCTTCCAGATCTTGATGATGATCCAAACCACGTACTGACTTAACGATCATATCATCGACGTAAACTTCCATGTTTCTCCCCACCTGCCCAGCAAAAACCCTATCCATCAATCTTTGGTAGGTTGCCCCAGCGTTCTTTAGTCCAAACGGCATGGTGCGATAGCAATAATTGACTCTGGCGGTCATGAAAGCCGTTTTGTCCTCGTCTGCCGGGTGCATGCGGATTTGATGATAGCCAGAATAAGCATCCATCAAGCTAAGCAGTTCGTTGCCCGAGGCACCATCAACGAGGCTATCAATGCTGGGAAGGGGATACGAATCTTTTGGACATGCTTTGTTTAAATCTGTGTAATCTACACACATTCGCCACTTCCCGTTCGCCTTCTTCACCATTACGACGTTCGCCAACCACGTCGGATACTTCACTTCCCTGATGAACTCTGCCGCCAGCAACTTGTCAACTTCCTGTTGAACCGCCTTTCCCTTGTCTCCTCCCAAGCGCCGCCTGAGTTGTGAAACTGGCTTGACACTTGGATTCAATGCTAATCGATGGCAGATGAAGTTTGGATCAATTCCAGGCATGTCTTTGCAGCTCCAAGCAAACAAATCTAAGTTCTCCCCAAGCAGCTTTGTCAGGCGCGTCTCCTGCTCTTCCGTCAGTCTGGTCCCAATCTTCAAAGTGCGATCGCCAAACTTCAGCGCCTTCGTGTCCTCAATTGGCGTGGGCCTGTTTACCCGCCCCTCGCCACGTGGGTCAAGATTTTCATCCGAAGCTTCAATTTCATAACATCTATGACCGACCAACGCACTCTTCTTGCCGTACAAGTTAAGGCAGTTATTGTAACACTCCCTCGCCATCTTCTGGTCCACCTTCAGCTTTCCAACCTTTCCACTGCTTAACGGATACTTGACCGCCAAATGGGCTGTTGAAATTACAGCACAAAGGCGATTCAATGTATTTCGCCCAATAATGACATTGTAAGATGCCACCACCTGGAGAACCAGATACCTTACCTTCAAAACCCTGGCACACTCATCTTCCCCGAATATTGTGTCTAGATCAATGTATCCTCGCACCATTACTTGTTCTCCCGCGAAACCTACCAAGGTTCCCGCATATGGAGTAAGATCATTGTCAGTTAGTCCCAACTTGTCGAATGCATCACCATAGATAATATCAGCCGAACTACCCTGATCCAGGAGTACCCTTCTAACGTTGAAACTGTTCATCCTTAACTGCACTACGATCGGGTCATCCTTATGAGGCTTTATCCCCTCAAAGTCTGCCATCGAGATTGTTATGTCAGGGTGTACGAATCCAAAAGCGACCTCATGAACAGAATTAACCGCACGAACATGGCGTTTCCGCGCCGCATGGGTGTCGCCACCGCCGCCAAATCCCCCAGCGATGGTGTTTATGGTCCCGACGGGCGGTCCTGAGTGTTGAGCGAACGTGTCATCAGCTCCTCTTGTGGCGATAGCCGCTGATTCCTGCTTTTTCTTGCCCTTAGTGTCCACTCGCTCCTCTTCTCGCTTATGCGTTTTGTTGTGATCGCCGTTGTTGCGCCACTGGCCTTGGCGATTTCCTTGATATCCCGCCCGAATCAACTTATCAATTTCCCGCTACAAAGTCCAGCAGTCGTCTGTGCCGTGCCCGGCGGACCGATGGAATTCACACCACTTCTTGGGATTGGCGTCCCGTGATTGATACTTAGGGGCCTCTGGCTCATCCACTAGATTTGCGCCCCTCGCCCTGCGGAGCATATCCGTTAACTCAGTATTCATTACCATGTCAGCTTCCTCCCGCTGGCGATGGGACTTGGATTGCCATAGCCGGCGTTGTTCATAATCATCACGCCGTGGATACAACTGCTCCTTGGTCGGCCTCAATGCCGCCTTCCCTTTATCTTGCCTTTGCTGCTTGCCATCCCCCTTATCTTCACCATTCTTATCTTTTTTCGCGCGCTTGGGCGACGTGTCGCCCTTTTCCAACTTCGCGCGCTTTCTTTTGAAAGCGTCGTCCTCCTCATCAAGAATATAAGTGTTGGCGCGAGCACGCATCTCCTCCATCGAACGCGCCGGCTTATGTGTCAATTTGCTGTTCAACCCTCCCGGTAGCAAACCGTTTTTAAATGCTAGAGCACAAGCTCGAGGCTCCTCGTCCTCAACCTTGACCGACGCTGCGCTGTACCTTGCCATGTACTCTTTCAGTGACTCTCCTTCTCGCTGGCGAATATTATATAGGTCATTGATCGTCACCGGCTGATTCTTATTCGCCGAGAATTGCACTAGAAACTTGGATGAGAAGTCTCTGAAATTTGAAATCGATCCGCGCGGCAAAGTTGTGAACCACGCCATCGCCGTCGATTTGAACGTCGATGGAAACATCCTACACTTCACCGCATCTGACGCCGCAATTATCACCATCTTCGTATTGAAATACAGAAGATGATCCTTCGGATCGGAATCTCCGCTGTAAGAATCCAGAACTAACGTTTTCATATTATCCGGAATCGCCACACTCTCAACATCCTCCGAGAACGGACGGAACTCAGCCACGGAATCTGCTTCTATGCTTCCATCGTCCCGCTGCTCGCGACGGTAGAAATCCAACTGAGCTTGTAGATGTTCATTCCTCTGTTGGATGTTGCCAATGCTGCGCATCAGATGGCGCCATTGCTCTTGTGTCACCGCCGGTTGTTGCTCCGGAGCAGGTGAATTCTCTGGTGAGCGCTCCAGAGATCCAACCTGTGAAGGCGATGGAGGAGGTGGTGGTGACAGAGGAGGAGAAGGTGGCTGTACTCCCGCCGTTCGTACCGGAGAATCCAGGATCACACGATGAGGCCGCCGAGGCGGCGAAATTCGCTGTCGCACTGGTGAATGATGCTGCCTCCTGCGTCGAGTCTCCATCCAAACCAAGAACGATGCAAACTCGATCGGAAAACGAGCACCGGTTACAGAATCAAAGTCAAAGGACCAGAGAATTGCCTAATCACCAACAGGGATAACTTCCTGCACAATCAATCCACGTGAATGGGAGTAGAAAGTTTACAGTCCCCACAGACGGCGCCAAATGTTCTGGGAATGAACATTGAAGAGAGGTATAGTACCTAGGGGTAGTGAGATTGTGCTAAGAGGGAATGAGAATGAGAGAGAGAATGCTGAATTTTATGTGTTATTTCATCAAAATGAGCAAAAGTCCCTTACAACTGATAACTACCTCCTATTTATAGAGCTTGGGTACTACCCATTGGGCCAATTGGGCCTCCGAGATCAAGGCCCAATTTAAGGCCAGGGCCCCGCCTCGGGGCGGGCTACATGCTGGGCGTTGCCCCTCTAGGGGCTCGCCCAGTCCACTAGTCCACAAGACACCGAGCTCGAAGTATGAGAGCTAAGTGTGTCTTTTAAATGCCTTTACATGTGCTATAATACACTGGGATTTGAGCTGCCAACATGGCTTAAGAAAAGAAAAGCAAACTATGTCGCCAACATGGCGTGAGCAAAAGGAAACTAGCATCTTTAGTCATCCAGTCCACTGACTTGGCGAGCAACCTGAGCTGACAAGTCCACAAGTCCACAAGCGGCGAGCGACCTGAGCCGACAAGTCCACAAGTCCACAAGCGGCGAGAGCGATCGCTCCGTACTGGCGGTCAGCTGGAACAGGTGCATGATCGTCTACCGGCGGGAAAGGTGGCAGGCATTGGTCACGTGCCGATCACCCAAACGCTGATTGGCAGTATTCCCGGCGAGCGACTAAACTTTGTTGCTGGTATCACCTATCGGGCGATGATGTTTGGCTATTATAGTGGCGAGGCCTTTCGCGCTTTTCCCTATTTCAAAAACCCTTCGAATCCTCAACTGCCCCACGTGATGCGTCAATTACATCAATTTCCCTTTTTCTCCGGAAACGTCACTTCACTTTTCATAACCGTCCCATCGTGCGCAATAACTCCCCATTACACGCAACCCACTTCCCCAAAAACCATCATGACTTCCAACCTTCCACACGCGTCCAACACGCGTCACCCTTCCAGACTCCCCCCTTTCCCTATAAAAACCGTTCTTCCCTACAATCATCCCTTTCCGAAACCCCTCTTTACCTCCCTAATCGCTTACCAGACTCCTTCTGCCAACTTCCGTTCCGGAGCCATCGCTTATCACCCCTTCCGCTACCCACTCTTCACATCTTACTCCGGTGAGTCTTACTGCCCTTATCTTTGCATCATATACATACTCATCTTCTCCTGTCTTCCACTTCGCTGGTTTCTAAAATGGCTTCAAACCCTACCTCCCCTAATCACTCCACTTCCTCCTCCGAAAGCGACCCTGATTCCACCGCAGCCGGCGGCCTCCGTTTAGAGGTCCCGGAGATCCCTGCTTACCGGCTAAAAACCTTCGCCACTCTGCCCCTTCCAGTCCAAGTAGCTCCCAAACATGAGGCCATAGACCAACCTTCCATCTTCCAAGATAGCAACCTCATTGTGGAATTCGTGGGTTCCTTGGGTTGGCTTGTCCAATGATGACGAGTTTAACGCCAAACTCAGGATCTGGATTTGCCTTCCTGAGGACCGCCCCTGGGCTCACAAGCTAGACGGCGACGTAAAGAGATCTCACTTTTTCTTTGCGTACGAATACATGTTTAGCGAGCTTGGAATCAGGCTCCCTTTTTCGCCTTTTGTCCAAACCGTCCTCCGCGACATCAATACGGCGCCCTGCCAACTTCACCCCAACGCTTGGGCCTTCATTCGATGCTTTGAAATCTTATGCGCCGCGGTTGGCATCGCCCCATCCCCCACCAGTTTCTTCTACCTCTACGATGTTGACCCCAAATCCATCAAAAACAAAGGATGGATTTCCTTAAAGGCCCGGGCCGGCCGGAAGTGCCTGAATCCCCACAAAAGTAACGCGAAGACCTCCTTCGCACGGAAGTACTTTCGCGTGGCGGTTCACCCCGCCTATCCGGAGGCCTTCACCCTTAGGGACGGGAGCGCCCTTTTCCCTCTTTACTGGACGGAAAAGCCCAATGGGATTACTGATCCTTCCGAGGAATCCTTGTCCGCCAACGACAAAGCTTTTCTGAATCTCCTTGCCCCACTCCCCATCCTTGACTGCTCAACAGTCCTTGAGGGCGCTGGCTCCTCAAGGACTCCCAAATACTTAGGTCGTCCATGGCTTACTTCTATTATCGACATTTTCTTTCTCGCCTCCTATGTTGTTACTGATGTTTTTTCATTGTTGCAGAAGATATGAACTTCACAAACGCCGAACTCCTGAAAGCCCGCGAGAGGAGAATGGCTCGCTTTTCCCCAAAGTTCAACGCTGAGGGCGACGTGAAAAAGCGGGGCGGCGCCGAGAACCAAGGTGAGGGTGCCAAAGCCCCTAAGAGGAGAAAATTGGTCAAAGCCTCCTCCGTCGCCGGCCCTTCCAACCCTGGCGCTCAGCCCACCACTGCCGCTGCGTCCAAAGGCAAAAGTGTTGCTAAAGCCTCCGCTGCCACAGCTACCGAGACAATCACTGTCCCGGCCCCCAAATCTACTACCGCGGACGTGGCCTCCGCAGCCGCCGCCAAGTCCACTACTATTGGCGCTACAGCCGCCTCCACCGGCGCTACAACTACCTCTGCCGGTGCTACAACTACCCCTGCTGATCAGTCGCCAACTGCTGACACAACCGCCAACATCTCCCAACCCTCAGCCGTTGAGAAATCTGCCACCACTAATGCCACAACAGCCGCGGCGTCGTGTGATGCTCCTGCCGGGGAGAACATGAAAGAAAATAAAACCCCCCAGTCCCCCCCTCGCCAGGACGCACCTCCTAGCCCACCCCCAACAGATGATGGGTGCCCCGCGTCTTCTCCACCTCGCCGCGAAGAGGGATCTTCTGATGTCGCCGCTACCCAGATCGAGCGAGCTCCTGGTAACTCCAACTACTTTAACATGCTTCCCAACGCCATTGAACCTTCCGAATTCTTGCTTACCGGCCTCAACCGCGAAGTCATAGAGAAAGAAGTCTTGAGTCGGGGCATTAATGAAACCAAGGAGGAAACTCTTGCTTGTCTCCTGCGCGCTGGGTGCATCTTTGCCCATGCGTTTGAGAAGTTCAACGCCGCCACCGCCGAAGCCGAGCGGTTGAAGGCCGAGAGCGCTCAACATCAAGAAGCCGCCGCTGCTTGGGAAAAGCGCTTCGACAAACTGGTGACGCAGGCAGGAAAAGACAAAGTTCTAACCGACAAGTTGATTGGCTCGGCGGGAATCAAAATCGGCGAACTGGAGGATCAGTTGGCGTTGATGAAGGAAGAAGAGGATGACCTTGATGCAAGTCTTCAAGCTTGCAAAAAGGAAAAAGAGCAAACTGAGAAGGACCTGATCGCCAGCGGCGAAGCGCTGGTTGCTAAGGAGTCGGAGTTCGCAACATTGCGCGCTGAGCTGGAGTTAGTGAAGAAGGCGCTGGCGGAGCAAGAGAAAAAGTCTGTCGAGTCCCTGGCCCTGGCGAGGTCTGACATGGAGGCGGTGATGCAGGCCACATCTGAGGAAATCAAGAAAACGACCGGCGCTCACGCCGAGGCCCTAGCCACGAAAGATGCCGAGATTGCTTCCCAACTGGCAAAAATCAAAGTGCTCGAGGACGAGCTGGCGACGGAGAAAGCCAAAGCCACTGAGGCGAGGGAACAAGCTGCTGACATTGCCCTTGACAACCGCGAGCGCGGTTTCTACCTCGCCAAAGATCAGGCCCAACATTTGTACCCGAACTTTGACTTTAGCGCCATGGGAGTAATGAAAGAGATAACCGCTGAAGGACTGGTTGGTCCTGACGATCCTCCCCTGATTGACCAACACCTCTGGACATCGACTGAAGAAGAAGAGGAAGAGGAAGAAGAAAACAATGAATAATGTAATTTTTAAGTCATTTAGCTTTTACTGTCCCTTTGTAGTGTACTTTTCCGCCATTCATCTATGTTTAAGCAACCCTTCGCCATAGCTTTTCATATCGCCGTTGGATATTTTGCAAATCATTTGGAATACTTTCGCCGTACATTTTTTGGTCGCCGCCTTCTTATTGCTCAAAAAAATTAAGGATGAATTCCATGAATGAATTTCATAGCTTAACGCCCCACCACGCCGGAGTAATAAAATACTCAACATCCTGAATGTCCAAGCACTCGCCTTCCACCTTATTCATTCGCCGACCTTATATCTTGCGCTATTTTTTCACGCGTCATATGATTGAATTACGCCTAACGACTTCGTGCATTAATTTTAACTAGGACTTGTTGCTTGGTATTCCACCACCAAGACTTTAGACGTTTCCCCCAAAGGAAGAAACGGCCTCCATTCTCGAGGGCTTCGCCCGGGGCTTTGCCCGCTCGGGGCTTACAATGCTTGGATCCCAATGGCCATTTGGGAGTCCCAAGACTTTTGCCTAGTTAACGGTGCTCGTCGTATTCTGGCGAGACTTATCCAGCACATCGTTTACGGGACCGGCGATCACGTCAGACTTTCCGGGGGGTGATTCCCAGGCGTCAAAGGCCATTTGTGGAATCGCCGCCACCTTCAGGGTTCCAGCAGGCCCCTTTGGGGATCAAGCCTGTCCCACTTAGTGATCGCCGTAATTCTTTATGTCGATCGGCAATTCCGATCGTCAGGGAATCCCTTGAATTTTTGGACACGAATTTCGTGAATTTTCGTTTTATTTTATTGATGGAGCGCCTCATTAAAAAACTCCTTTCGGAGAAAAAGAGCACGCTTTGTTATTGCAATACATTGGAGAATTTGAAAACACTTTTTCAGAAAATTTCAAAGATATCTGGCTCCGGCGACTCCGCCTTGTTCGCTTTCTCGCCTTCGATCAACTATAATAGTAACGCAAGCTCAAACCATTGAAAGACCGAGGTAGCCGCCTTCCATCAAGCTCTTCTAAGTGATAGGCCCCATTACCAAGAACTTTAATAATGCGGTAGGGCCCTTCCCAGTTAGGCGTGAGCTTGTTTCCCGGGGCTCCCGATCGCCACTTGAGGACCAGGTCGCCGACCTGCATATCTCGGACGCGAACCCTGCTGTTGAACTTTGCCGCCACGCGCTGCTTCATCGCTGTTTCCCGAATGTGCGCCTCGTCACGCGTTTCCGACAAAAGGTCCAACTCCGCCGCCATATTGGCTTGATTCTCCCCTTCAAAATCTGGCTGGGTTCGCCATGTGAAGTTGTCAATCTCCACTGGCAACATAGCATCAACCTCATAGGTCATTCTAAAGGGGGTTTCCCTTGTAGTGGATTGCACAGTGGTGTTGTATGACCATAGCACCACCGGGAGTTCCTCCAGCCAGGCTCCCTTAGCCTCCTTGAGCCGTCGCCTTAATCCACGCAAGATTACCCTGTTTGCAGATTCCACTTGCCCGTTTGCTTGCGGATGCTCCACAGAGGCAAACCTCATCTGTATGCCCATTTCCCTGCAAAATTCTCTAGTTTGGTTGCTTGAAAACTAGGTCCCGTTGTCGGATACGATCGCCCTTGGGATCCCGAACCTGCAAACAATTCGCTTCCAGTAGAAGTTGACTATCTTCGCAGAGGTTATTTTGGCCAGGGGCTCGGCCTCAATCCATTTAGTGAAATAATCCACCGCTACCAATATAAACTTCATTTGCGACCTGGCGATCGGAAAAGGCCCTACTAGATCCACCCCCCACATGGCGAAGGGCCATGGGGCGCTCATCGTTACCAGCTCTTCCTATCAGTACATATTTCCTATTTTAATTTTTTTATAGGCGAATGTCAGTTGTTAGTAATAATAATAAATTAGTTACTTCTCAGAGTTCGAACCCTGAACCTTTCACCATTCATTCCCCCAATTTTCATGTCTCATAGCTCTTAATCTTATCACTTCAAAAACAATCCAAGAAATAACTTGTGCAAACTAAACATAAAATATTTTTATAAAACTTGTAAGAAACCTTCAACTCAACTTTCTCCATTTAATATACCAATTAATCAATTTCACAAACTCGACTCCAAGTGAAATCACTGGATTTTCAAAGTTAAACCATCTAAATCTAATAGCTAAACAAAATCAACTAATATTACACATGAATCATTGCCAACAAAAAGGTAAAACCATAATTGTCTATCTCTATACTGAAAATTTCAGATCCAAAAAGAAAAACATTGAAGAGGCAAATAAAAGGTGCAGGGTAAGTCTGGTCAAGGAGGAAAATGATATTTGAAAAATTACTCCCTACGTTCCACAAAGATAGTAGTTTTGGGTACTCTTTCAATATTTTAAAATGTTTGTTGTTTAAAAAAATCAAGGCTTAATTGCAACTTTGACCCTTGACGTTTGCCAGAAAAGTAATTTTGACCCCTCACCTAATTTAATTACATGGATGATCCCTGACGTTCACATCCGTTTGCAACGTTAGTCCTTCCGTCCAATTCTATCCAAAACTTAACGGTTTCTGAAAAAAAAAAATTAAAAAAACCCAGAAATTTATAGACTTCTTCATCATCTTTAACCATCTTTTTCATTATATTCAACAAAACTCAGGCAAAACGCAAAAACTAGAGCCTCTTCTTCTTCCTTCAATGATAAAATAAAAATCAGAGTCACTTCTTCTTCTTCCACCCAAACCCAGACCACAACTCCGACACTTCAGATCGCACACCTGACTCCTACCCCCAAACCCAGATCAAAGCGAGAGAAGACACCAACACCTTCAACGCTTCAGATCGTAGGCAATGAAGAAAGATTCCTCCTTTCCTTGATCTAGTCTCGGATTCGAAAAGAGGACGTGGAGAGCTTCCAGAAAGTACTCTCATTTTTCAGTTTGGAGCACGGCAGAGATATCGCCGGAAATCGCCACCAGTGGCGGCGCGCGACGAAGGACGGCGGCGTTTGCGGTGAAGCATAAATTTATTGAGGGGTTTCTCTGCGGATGAGACGAGGAATCAAATGGCGGTGGTAGTTTCCTCATGGAACTCGTGGTTTCATCGGAAATGGAGGGAAAAGGCCATGGTGTTCCTTTCATGGCTTCCTTAAGTTCTTCCACGAAGGAGAGAGGAATCGGTGATGGTGATGGTGATGACTGTGGTTGAGCGAGAGTTGGAGGTAGCGGTGGTTTCTCCTGTGGGGAGAGAGGGTTGGAGGTGGCGGTGGCGGTGGCGGTGCTTGATTCATGGCTGGATTTTGAGGTTGGGGAAGAAGGATGGGATTTGAGGTTTAATTTAAATGTGTTGTTGTTGTAGAGAGTTTGGAGGGACGGATTATGTTGTGAGTTATGAGGAATTAGCAAGGATGGGAATTGGGAAAAAAGTTCTAGCAAAAGAAGCCAAAAAACATAAACGCTTTGAGTAATTGAATGAAAGCTTGCAACAATACGTGAGAGGAGGAGATGAAGATGACAGATTTCTGGATTTATTTTCTAGAAACCGTTAGATTTTAACGGAAATTGACAGAAGGACTAACGTTGCCAACGAGTGTGAACGTCAGGGGTCATCCATGTAATTAAATTAGGTGAGGGATCAAAATTACTTTTCTGGCAAACGTCATGGGTCAAAGTTGCAATTAAGCCAAAAATCAATGCATTTTTTCTAAGTTTTTTCATTCATAACCTCTTCTAATAAATTTTCTCTCACTTATCACATTTCATATTAATCAACCACAACTATTCTATATCAACTACATTCTTCTCTATTCAAGTAGAATTTAAATAAGGGTATTTTAGTAATATTATACCATCAAGAATGAGCACTTAGAGCATCTCCAATGGTAGTATCTAATGTTCAATTACCATTGGAGTACATATTCAATTCCAACATGGCAAAGATGAGTATGTGAGAATAGATACTCTACACTAGACTTGAAAAGTGAGCTTGTATTTATTACAAGCACTTACAATTAAAAAAATGGAGATATATAATAAAATATACAAATGTGATGTTGATGGTAGGATCCACTATATAAACTTTTAAGAGTTGCTAGGTTGGAGTAAAAAGTTAGTAAATGGTGTAGATGATGTGACATTATGGAGAATTGTAAAAAATGCTCTTAGCAATTAGCATAAATGCAGCGATTTAGAAAGAACGTGCAGCAAAGTCAATGTAAAAAGGTCAACTTACAATCAATATCCAAACTCCTACCCTGACCAACCAAAGATGCTAGAGACCAAGATGTCTCCAAGCGTCAATAAGAAGAATGGGAAAGCTCCAATGAAGCAGGGTACGCCCAAGGCATTTGGGCAGGTTAAACAAGCAAGAGAAAAAGGGGTGTTGACATGTTGTCTATAGTTGAAAAGACGCAGAGTAACACAAGAAAGGGGGGATTGAATTGTGCTATCTAAAAATTGGATTTCCAAACGATAGAGGGATATTACGTCTTGGTCGATATTGTTTGGGGACATCGGAAACGTTAACGAGGAGAAAGAGAAAGAGGTAGATGATAGAAAAGCAGGTAAAACTTCAAAGAGAAAATCTGAGAGTGTGTCTTCATTTTGACGGAAGAAATCGAAATTCAATGAAGCGAATCAGTGAGCTACCTGAAAACAAACAGAAAAACAACCATCGCTTTCATGGGGTATATGTCATTATTTACTTATACACATTGTTCTTTGTTCTTAAGATTATCACTAAATTTTTTTATTACTAAATTTACTATTTATATTATATATGATAATCCAATACCACAATGCTATCTTTCTATGCTTCAGGTTCATTAAGAGAAGTCCTCCCAAAGATGAAAGCATAGATAATGAAGTTATTGAGGTTGTCATCTCTGACCGTGAGGATGATGACAGGCCTGATAGCTTCAAATTCGATGACAAAGAAAAGCTCAGGGAAAAGAGGAAAGGTTGATCTTGCTACCACACTTGAGCGCGCTTATTGAGAAAAACTTTGTCATTACTGATCCAAGGCTACCTGATAATCCTATAGTAAGTTTATTCAAATCATTTTATATCCCATTGAAAATGTTTCCTTTCTATGTTGGATTCTTGTATTGCAGGTAAAGATACAAGTTAAAGTTTGTATTTGGTTTTAACTTCTCAGAACTTTGCATCTGATAGCTTTCTTAGAGCTTACAGAATACAGTCGTGTAGAAATATTGGGAAGAAACTGCAGGTATGCAAATGTACTTTTAAATTTGATAGAAAAAAGTTACTCAAACATAATTAATGTTAAATAAAATAAAATTTAATGTGTAACTATTTTTAACTGCAACTGTCAAACAAATAGGCTTTTTGTTGCATTTTAAATGTTTCCACGAAAGATCACGGAAAAAAATCCAGAAAATTGGAGCTTAGTTGTTGCATGGAATTTATAAACATAGTAAAATCACCAAAAACTTCACAAACTAGAAAAGTAATATTTACATTGCAAGTGTACTAACGCTAGATGGAAGCTAGTGATACAAATTCAATTTTTTTTTTGCATATATCAAGTAATTACGTTATATCAGATCAAAATCTTAGGCACTGTCAGATTCATTTCCTGAATCAACATTCATGGGTTGTGGATTCTTGTAGCCACTAATCTCATCCATGTAACGTTTCCTATCAGCACGGGCTTTTGCCTCATATGGCTCTTTATCCTCCGCTGTGCAATCAACACGCAAAGAAATACAAAACTTAGTCACAGCACATAATAAACTCTGAGCTGATCATGAAAGAATAATGACTCTCACTGGAACTGCATGAAATGAAACAGCATGCAATAAACCATACCTGATATCTTCTTCCATTTCTCTCCAAGTACTCTCCCCACATCCGTAAATGAAATTCCAGGATTAGTTTTCTTCAGATTCTGTCATTTGAAAAAAATAATAATAATATGTAAGGAGAACTCAATTTATGTAACACCTACTTGAAAAGTCAATCAAAAAAAGTAGCTAAAGGTTTGCCGGATGATCTCAGATTATCCAAAACCTGGCCTCGTAAAGATTTTCCCTACAAACCTAGCCACATAGAATAGCTATACCTATACGGAAGTGAAGTGATGAATACACTCACCAGTAACCCACACAACAAAACCCAAAATCACATTGCCAACATGTATAACATAGAACGCACCTCTCTTTCCATTTGAGAAAAGAACATGAAACCAGACATTGCCCTCTTGGGTGCATTTGGGTCCTTTTTCTTCTGTTTTTTCTTTTTTCCATCTTCATCAGCATCTTTTGATTTCCTCTTAGAGTTGGATGCCTTAGAAGACAGAACCTTCTTTGGTTCCACTTTGGCAGGCTTCTGAAAATTGACCGTCATTAAGGTGTAAGGCTGGCACACCAATGATTTAAAGAGTACAGGGGTTGTATCACAAGGTAATGAAGGAAAATAAAAGCAAAATACACCTCTTTCTCATCACCACTATCACTAGCATCAGAATCTTCCCCACCAGACTCATCAGTTGGAGAACCACCATCATCCTTGTCAACAACAAAATCTTCATCCTGTAGACATTTGCCATGATTAATAATGTAGAAGCAAACCAAGACTTCAAAATCTCAACACTGGGTGCACCGATAGAAAAAAGAGGGGAGGTGGGGCAACTTACATGAAGATTTAAGAGCCATACCCACATTAACAGAATACAGTAAATGCGCACTAACACGATAGTAACAAACAATACAAGAAACTAGAGGATATCTCAATGAACAGGAGAAAGTTCAGCTGCATAAATGCAAGTTGAAGAATGGAACAATAGTAAGGTGAGGAGAATTCCAAGTTATGTTTTCCTCATGCCCAAATATTTTAAGAAACTTTTGGAAATATAAATAAACGTTGTCCCATCAATTACTGAAATTAGAATACAAATTTATATCAAATACAGATTTGGGTACCTCCTCATCACTTTCATCTCCACCAGCTTCATTTTTAATGCGCTCTAGATGTGGATCAACAGCATCATCATGATCATTCTCAAGAACCTGAGCCATACCAACAGTTGGCTGGGCACCTCCTAAGTTCATAATTTTTAAACTCTTTGACCTATGTGCACAGGACAACAATTAATTGTTCATCAAATTAAATCAAACAATTAGTTGTAACTATGTAAAATTTGGCAAAGAGCTAATATACCTTATAAAACTTAACAAATTGTCGTATTCGTTTCTCTGAATATTACGGAAGAGATGCTCTTGCTCAGATTTTAGTCTGATAAGAAGGTCAAAATAATGCATATTTGTACCACCCCGCTCAAATTCCACATAGTCAATCTAGTAGGAAAGGATGAAAAAAAAAAATCAAAACCTCCAACGTATAACATTATATGTAATTTTGTACGTCAAAAGTAGCTAGACGATATCTGACCATCAGTAATAAAAAATTCGATTTTACCTCATCATGAAGAATAAGAGTGGGGGGTTTAGGTAGAAAAAAGAAGCCCTTCTCAAGGGGATACAGAATTCCATCTTCCGCTTTCAAAGATGATTTCACTGCATAACCATGTAGACAACTCCTAAATGTTCCAGGCTTGGTAACTTTGGACCCAGACAAGCCGCGTAATATTGTGGTGAACACTTCATGGATCAGACCCTGATTATTGAATTGTAAGTGATTTATATCAGCAATTGCATTTCTATGCAAGACCCCTAGTTAGGAAATTTTTTATTCATCAATCAACTAAAGTAAGTTTTTTTGTACACAAGCAGCATATCGTTGAATCAGTTATCAACAGTTTAAGAAATACCTTATATGAAAGCTCCAACTTGTCCTTGTACTTGGTGTTATAAAGATCTTCATTTATTGCCAATTCACTTTGTTCAACTAAATCAGTTTCAAACTATACAAAAATGAGAAAAAATTGTCAGGTTCAGAAGCAAGCAAAATACGTATCAGTGTATCACCGAAATTGTTAAAAATTAAACAGAAGGCAATTACCTGCATCACAATATGAGGGTACAAAGTTTGTCCTTTCCGAATAGGGGGATCAAGACTAATAATGACAAATGTATGTGGCTGATTAGACTGCGGATAAATACAATCAGTAGAGATGAGAAGTTGTCAGTATACTTAACAAGTCTAGAAAAAAGCATCAACTATAAGACATGGTTTGGTGATTGCACTAAATTATATGAAAACAATATCAGTGAAATGAAAACAAATGATCTGCAAATAAACCTTAGGAAGTAAAAATATGCGAACGATACTGCTATACTGGATTTTGAAATCATTAGCCTGTCCTTGAAGTCGCAAGAATGACAGGTGTAGCTCAACACTGTAACGTCCTCTGCACAAAAAAAAAATCGCATTAATAGGGATTGATCTTTTTTCTTGGAAGGACAGAAAAGCAAGCCATCAATATACAAGACAATTATTTGAAAGGTATCACCTTGGGGTAAGGATTGCAATACCCTCAAATGTAACAACAGCATCTTCACCCCCAGCACCAACATCAGCCATAGACATTATTTTATCACGGAAAACCTGAAGCGAAAAAGAATGTGCAAACGTCAGTTGTCTGGAAGTTACTAATTACTGTAACATGAAACTTATAAAAGTTTTGAGCAAACTCACCTGAGCAGGAGGATGATTTTCATCACCAACATACTGGGTGTTGGAATTTGGTATGTGGAAACTTATCTCCACCAATGAATCTTTCTGAGATCATAACATGAACAATATATTAGACCATAAATAAAAGCACACCCAAATAGAACCTATAAACTGCAGCCTGCTGTTCAAGCCAAGCTTGGGTGAGGGAACTGTATGAATTTGTTAAAACATATAAGATTTTATGTGTATGTAATATACAGATATACCTCATTAGCTCCAGTTGTGTCATCCACATGGAACTCCAATAACACATCATTTTTCCCTTGAAGGTGTGTTTGAGAGACATCCGCTAAAGATACCTCAAAAGCTTGCTTTGAACCAACCATGAAACCAAGCATATTTCCTGAAATGGAACTAGAAGCATAAGAATATCTAGTGGTAGTATGACTGTATAAAAGAAGTCAATCAAAGACAACGTTTCACCACAAAGGGAAAGACTGAACTTAATTCGCAAAAGATGAAAACAAGAATAAGATGAAATTCCGGTTTTAGAAGCCACCCCCCGCCCCCCAAAACGAAAAACGCTTTCCGATCTTAACTTTTTCACTTTAAGGTTTCACTTCATGTACATACCAAATTGGAGGTATTGGTGCTTAGATTTATTGTGGACCTAGAGTACACCAAAAAGAAAAGAACAAACTTCAAATTGGTTAAAAAGAAGTAACAGCAAATTCACCCCATTTCTTCACATACTAAAGCCATCCTGCATTATACAAGAAATCTCGAAAGACAAACTGAATGATATCAACTGACTTCCTTTAAAAATAAGAAACATCTTTCCCTTGCTTACATACTATATCCTCATGATGCTGATACATCAAACAGAACATGATGTCAAACTCTTATCCCCAAACAAATTTTTTTTTAAGTATAGCGAGTAAGAATAACAAAGGGAGATGTATGAGATATATGCAGTGTATCATGTAGATAATATCAGTTGCATATTGCAAGACATAAGTGAGTTCATGGAAATATCACCAACCATTTAGATCAACTTCTCCCCAATTGCGCCCACTAACAGAAAGCTTCTTCTCCTCTACAGCTATTCCAAACATGTTTTGGAAGAAATCGGTCAAGCTTACAACATCCTGCAAAATATTTATAAAATTGAATAGCAATCCAAGTCCAACTAATCAATATTAACATCTATTGAAGAGTTAATAAAAGGAACAGAATTAGTAAATGCACAAGATTAACCTGATCACGAAATCCAGTAAACTTGTAGAACAAGCCATCTTTGATCTGAACACCAAGTTGATTAGACCTTGGAACCTTCATCCACGTGACCCCCATTATATCAGCTTTATCAACCTCAATTGATTTACCACCCCCCTGTCTTTTCCATACAATTCCTCCAGGATGTATTTTTATCTGGCCTGGATTCTGCAACCCCATAAAAAGAACAAAACCCATACAAGTTTTCAATTAGGGTTTTGATGGAAGTTTTTAAAGCAAAATCGAAGGATAAAAAATTAGGGGTTTGACGGAAATCAGTATTTTCGAGTAAACGGGAAGAGAGAGAGAACTGACCGTGCCGCCGCGGCCTCCGACGGTGATGTTGTTGAAGAGATGACCATGACCGCCCGTCATTGCTGCAAATCAGAGGAACCAGAATGTGTTGTGATTACTGATTAGAGTAGATAGACACACAGATAAAAAAAGGTTGGGTTTCCGTCTAGGATTCACGGTACCCGGTGCGGGTATAATCAAACCTCTAACATAAAATAGCACAGTAGAGGACCTTCAAGTATAGTGGCGGAAAAACGACGTGCGTTGGTGAGAAAAATGGCTTGCGGTGGTGAGAGGTTGAGAGCAGTTCACGTACGTGAGGAGAGAGAAGAGCAAAACGGCATGAAACTGAACTGCGAACGTGAGAGACTAAGAGGTGAAATTTAGGGGTAAATAAATATTAATAGTATTTTAATTAGTTAATTTGGTAAAAAAATTACCCAATTTTTGCATCAAAGTACCCAATTTACGTACCCACACCGCACCGCCCGCGTACCCAATTTTTCCGGTGCGCACCAAAACGTACCCGCCGTGTACCCGCACCCGGTGTGCACCCAGCATCGGTGCGCAGGCCAAACTCACGTACCCGTGCTTTAGAGGTTTTCGTTAGAAGATGAATTAATGAATGTTGATCTTTTTAGCTTGGTAGATAAAAAGGTATGAAACAATAGATTTGGCGCTAGGAAACTAACCAAATAAACTTTTTGGATATGAAATAATCGGGTTGGGTTAGCTTTAACCCGCCCCCCATATATTTAAGGCTTAATTAAGTTCTTTTAAAAAAAGAATTAAGTTTTTGGTCCCTAACATTTACGCTAGTTTTGGTTTTCATCCCTCATCGACGTAATTGTTGGTTTTGGGGAAATTGTTGGTTTTACTCCCTAAAGTTTTTTGGGTAAACGTCGGAGCTCTAGCAGCCATGGTCACATCAATTAATGAGCTGACTTTGAATTTATTTTTTCTTTTTTATTTAAATTATTAAGAAAAACATAATTAATTAAGAACAAAATATTCAAATAACTTTTTTTCAACTAAATATGATTTATTTCTCAAAAAAAGAAAAACTAATGATGATTTGAGATTGAAACAAACTATTTTTTCTTTTTAAAATACAAAAATTATGAACATAAAAAATTGAAAATCCTTCTTCATTTCAACCTCTCTCTCTCTCCCATGCTCTCTCCTTCATCCCGTTCACCATGGCCGGCATTGGG
Organism: Lotus japonicus; assembly: GCF_012489685.1. Lineage (NCBI taxonomy): Eukaryota > Viridiplantae > Streptophyta > Magnoliopsida > Fabales > Fabaceae > Lotus > Lotus japonicus. Next base: position 22,248,739 of record NC_080042.1, on the reverse strand, counting down.
TCTGTGCAAGCAGGCCCACAGCTCAGGGCCTCCAAAAAGAAGGGGCCCCAAAAAATATTCTCATTAAACTTTCCTCTAAAATAAAATTTAGTTATAATAATTAATGTTCAAGATGTTATTAATGATTTAAGCTGGTCTAGTGGTTAGTAACTGTGTATGTTACTTTTATGTAGCGGGTTCGAATCCCACCTTTTGGCTTTTGACATGTTATTTGTTAATTAATTTGAATTGAAAGAATTCAAAAATTAAAGCAGAAGATCGCGTTGCTTGGATTCGAACACGCGACTCCTGGGCGGGTTATAAGAGGTCAATTGCCAAACGAACCAATATAATGGTACTAATGAAATTTTGAACGTTAAAATTATTAGGGGTCCATTTTTATTATTCCCTGCCGTTCACCATCTCTCCTCCTCGCGTTGGGTTAGCTTTAACCCGCCCCCCATATATTTAAGGCTTAATTAAGTTCTTTTAAAAAAAGAATTAAGTTTTTGGTCCCTAACATTTACGCTAGTTTTGGTTTTCGTCCCTCATCGACGTAATTGTTGGTTTTGGGGAAATTGTTGGTTTTATACTCCCTAAAGTTTTTTGGGTAAACGTCGGAGCTCTAGCAGCCATGGTCACATCAATTAATGAGCTGACTTTGAATTTTTTTTTCTTTTTTATTTAAATTATTAAGAAAAACATAATTAATTAAGAACAAAATATTCAAATAACTTTTTTTCAACTAAATATGATTTATTTCTCAAAAAAAGAAAAACTAATGATGATTTGAGATTGAAACAAACTATTTTTTCTTTTTAAAATACAAAAATTATGAACATAAAAAATTGAAAATCCTTCTTCATTTCAACCTCTCTCTCTCCCATGCTCTCTCCTTCATCCCGTTCACCAGGGCCGGCATTGGGTCTGTGCAAGCAGGCCCACAGCTCAGGGCCTCAGAAAAGAAGGGGCCCCAAAAAAATTTTCATTAAACTTTCCTCTAAAATAAAATTTAGTTATAATAATTAATGTTCAAGATGTTATTAATGATTTAAGTTGGTCTAGTGGTTAGTAACTGTGTATGTTACTTTTATGTAGCGGGTTCGAATCCCACCTTTTGGCTTTTGACATGTTTAGAGCTGGGTATGCGGTTAGACCGCCCCGCGTAGGCCCGCCCCGCGTAAGTCCGCCCCGCGTAGGACCGCCCCGCGTAGGCCCGCATTTAAACGGGCCTCTATTACGCTAGTCCGCCCCCGCCCCGCGGATTAGCGGGCTAGCCCGCGGGATACAAGCCAAATTAAAAAATAATAAAAATACAATATAAAACTAAATTAAAAATATTTTTTTCATTAAAAACCTTATAAATGACTAAATTAAAAAATAAATGGATTTTTTTTTCCAAAGTTTTCAAACTTTGTTGATACATAATAATTCATAATTAGTAAACTCAAATCCATTCTTAACTTCTTGCATATAGTATTACTATAAATTCAAATAACATAAAAGAAAGTCTTACAAATCCAGACATTAAGTCTAACAAATCCAAACATGAAGTCCTTAAGTAATGCACACAAGTCTTACAAATCTTAAAGTTGAACAAACATGTCTTAAAAATCTAAAACAAACCAAGACTTTTTTTTTTCTTTTGTAATGCGGTCCAACCCGCAAAACCGCGGTTCAACCCGCCTGAACTCGCGGGTTGAGCGGGCCAGACCACGTAGGCCCGCTTTTAAACGGGCAACCAATCACCGGGCCACAGCCTGCGCGGGCTGCGGGTTAAGCGGGCCAGCCCGCGGGCGCGGGCCAATTCGCCCAGCTCTAGACATGTTATTTGTTAATTAATTTGAATTGAAAGAATTCAAAAATTAAAGCGGAAGGTCGCGTTGCTTGGATTCGAACACGCGACTCCTGGGCGGGTTATAAGAGGTCAATTGTCAAACGAACCAATATAATGGTACTAATGAAATTTTGAACGTTAAAATTATTAGGGGTCCATTTTTATTATTCCCTGCCGTTCACCATCTCTCCTCCTCGCGTTGGGTTAGCTTTAACCCGCCCCCCATATATTTAAGGCTTAATTAAGTTCTTTTAAAAAAATAATTAAGTTTTTGGTCCCTAACATTTACGCTAGTTTTGGTTTTCGTCCCTCATCGACGTAATTGTTGGTTTTGGGGAAATTGTTGGTTTTACTCCCTAAAGTTTTTTGGGTAAACGTCGGAGCTCTAGCAGCCATGGTCACATCAATTAATGAGCTGACTTTGAATTTATTTTTTCTTTTTTATTTAAATTATTAAGAAAAACATAATTAATTAAGAACAAAATATTCAAATAACTTTTTTTCAACTAAATATGATTTATTTCTCAAAAAAAGAAAAACTAATGATGATTTGAGATTGAAACAAACTATTTTTTCTTTTTAAAATACAAAAATTATGAACATAAAAAATTGAAAATCCTTCTTCATTTCAAGCTCTCTCTCTCCCATGCTCTCTCCTTCATCCCGTTCACCAGGGCCGGCATTGGGTCTGTGCAAGCAGGCCCACAACTCAGGGCCTCCAAAAAGAAGGGGCCCCAAAAAAAATTCTCATTAAACTTTCCTCTAAAATAAAATTTAGTTATAATAATTAATGTTTAAGATGTTATTAATGATTTAAGCTGGTCTAGTGGTTAGTAACTGTGTATGTTACTTTTATGTAGCGGGTTCGAATCCCACCTTTTGGCTTTTGACATGTTATTTGTTAATTAATTTGAATTGAAAGAATTCAAAAATTAAAGCGGAAGGTCGCGTTGCTTGGATTCGAACACGCGACCCCTGGGCGGGTTATAAGAGGTCAATTGCCAAACGAACCAATATAATGGTACTAATGAAATTTTGAACGTTAAAATTATTAGGGGTCCATTTTTATTATTCCCTGCCGTTCACCATCTCTCCTCCTCCTCATCCTCCTCATCCTCCTTCTCCTTCTTCTTCTTCTTTACCCGGATTTCCTAAATCTACGACCTCCACCACCCAAAACTCCATAGAGAAGGAACCACCTCATATTAGAGAAGAAGTATTCCAGGTATGCTCCTTTCTATGAAAAGCTATTCTGAGTTTAAAAACCCAATACCTAAACACATGTTACGGGTTCTAAAACCTAGTAAGTAGAAATCAAAGCCTAGCCACCTCTGTCCTATATGAAGGTAACAATATGGAGTTTGTTAGGTTTGATGAAGTCAACATGCTTCTAAATGAAGAACTCAAAAGCCAAGAAGATGCTTATCCCAAATGTGGAGTTCCTTGTATAAGTGTGGATAACACTTATTTTTATGTCTGGTCAGGTAATTATCTTGTTACAATATTGTAGTTGTAATATTCTCTATTGTTTTTAGGTAAATTTCATGTTGGTATAGATATTTGCATCTTGTGATTATCTTTGAGTTTGGGCTCAAAAAATAGGGAAACAAAATGGTTTTGTTAGCGTAAACACCAGGTCTAATTATGGAAGCTTGTTCATAAAGCAATTTGTGACATTGGAATTTGAGAAATAAGGGAAGTACAAGTAGTGGCGGATCCAAGACCCGGGGTTAGGGTTTCAAAATTTTCAAACGAACACATCGATAAAAATATAATTAAAAACAACTTTAATATGTTTATACTAATAAAGTATAAAGTCATAATTGTCCTTTACGTGATTTCATATTCTGAAATCGTTGAATAATAAGCTCGAAGTCAATGGTATTGAATACATCACTCTCAATGTAAGTAACTAAACAGTCGTTCATCCATGTATCTCTCATTCGGTTACGCAGCCTATTCTTCACAATATTCATAGCAACAAGCAAAATCAGCGCAAATTTCAAAAGAAGATAAACTTGTGGATAAACAACATGTTTTCCTTTTTCAACCAACTTCTCTGAAAGTTGTTGGAGTCCTTTCAAAGAGGTAAATTCATCATTCCTACGCATGCCGATGATGTAAGAATCTAGTGCATCACGAGACACCACTAAATTAAATGGAGTGAACTCATTTGGATAAAAACTTGCAAATTCCAACACCTTTGCCTTATCAAAAGCAGAGAACAAATTTCATGGATCCAAAGAAGCCAAACAAAGGAGCAATTGAGTATTAATCTGTAACACCCCGATTTCCAGGTGTCACTTTAGTAACCAAAAACAACTTTACTCGGAAAACAGGTAATTTTTTTTCGTTTGATTCCTTTTAAATAAAGCGATAGAAAATAAAGACATAGCCCAACCACTAAACTAACCAATATACATCAAATATAAACATGTACAGCCTAAGCTGCACTTCCACGTCACGCGCACTCGCAGTGACTCCAAAGTAGTGTGCCCGTAGGCAAATATATACAGACCCAGAAGTTTGAGTGAGAAAATTGTAATTACAATCCACTAGGAGAAAGTCGGCCTCAAAATGGCCTAAGCAAAGACCCCTACAGTCCGACTGACTCACTGTGATCCCTCAATAAGAGAACCTCACGAAAAGCCATGCATCGGAAACCTACCCTGCCCCAGAAGTAAAACGAATCAGAGCTCTACACAGAACATGACGCCGGCCTAAACCTACCCTCCCAGTACTAAGTCCACAGCGAACTGAAGTTGGCAAGTTGAAACTCAGCTCCATGCGTCGTAGAACTCCCTCCGTCAGACGTCCACGCTCGTCAGTACGGTCCTCCAACTCAAACCTGATCCCCCCCGAGGGAGAGACCATCGAAACCCAATCCACCGTTGACATCTGGCAGTAGGCCGACCGCCCAAACACAAACATGAAACCAAAGCCAAGGCGCTAGGGTCAACTCACGGAAATAAGTAGATATACACTCAAAATGTGATATGGGGTATAGATATATATGTTGTTATATAAACATATAGATAATCCTAGCATGTTATGGCTCTAACAATGCTTCAATAAATCAAACAGCACACAATCCCAGTCAGAATGAATGTATGTGTGAAATGCAATCAATATGATCTGGATTGTGACGCGTTCCCGTTCGCCACAAGTGAAGCATTCCCGTTCTTCACCATGGATGAACCATTCCCGTTATTTATCCTTGGTGAACCATTCCCGTTATTCACCGTATGATGAACCATTCCCGTTATTCATCATTAATGCAGTGGTGAACCATTCCCGTTATTCACCATGAGAGGCACAGGTGAACCATTCCCGTTATTCACCCGATTGATGCAATATGGTTAGCCAAACATCAAATCGTCCTCGCCACATAAGTGTTTAGCTCAAAACCCAATATCAAAAACCCAAGAGTTAGTGTCGGTCAATACAACACAACTCCAACAACCAAAACCCAAAATCAAAACCAGAGTCAGTGTCGGTCAATACAACACGACTCGGAGTTAGTGTCGGTCAATACAACACAACTCCAACACCCAAAACCCAGAGTTAGTGTCGGTCAATACAACACAACTCGAATAACAAGAGTACTAGCGTACTTGGTGACTTTCAATCATCACCGTAGCTCACCTCAGTGGCTTTCCCAATTCCAAAACCCACAGCAAAAGTCGACTTTTCCCCGTCTTTCGCAATTATTTTCCCCCTTCCGTTCTCCTATGCGTATTCGTTAATAAAAATATTTCGAATTGAATTAGTCAAGTTATGAGTTTATTTCTCAAAGTCTAAGTTTCCCCAAAGTATCTATTTTTCGAAAATCTAATCATTCTAAGTTTCCAAAGACCAACCACCCAAAAGAAATTTCCCGGGGAAAGTCTAAGAATACGAACAAATGGCTAAGTCTCAAAACTCAAGTTTGAACTTGCCTAGGGTTGTACATCCAACCCGAAATATCAAAGATCACCAGATCAATGAATCCCCACTCCGAAGTCGCGACAAAGCGCACAAATCCAACAATATCACAATATCACAAGTTATGGAAAAACATCATAACAACAACTCATCATCATAATCAACATCAGATAAAGCATAAGTCGAATTTATCGACGCCTATCATGCAATCATAGCTAATAGTAAGTTGCCCTAACCTCGAGCTGCTCCAGTCTCGTGGTTAAAACTTCCTTCACACGAATGCTCTGCAAAACCCAAAGTTCCTTCAACTGAACCTCGGAGAAAACAAAGCAGAATCCAAACAAAATCGATTAGTTCGATCGCAATACAACTCATAAACGATAGACAAAGCATTAAAGCTTCAGAATACAACAATCGAGTACGAAAAGTCAAGTTTTCGAAAACGAAAAACTCCCCCCCCCCAATTGATATAGCTCTCGGCCATAAGGGAAAAAGGGCTCAGGCTCTTTTTCTTCGATCAAATCTGTTTACAAGGTAGTTTTAGGGTAAAACTAAGGCAAAGAAACTGTCGGAACAATTTTCGGACAATCGGATCGAAATACGGCTGTTCAGGGGCATTTTGGTCCAAAATAAAAGCTCAAAACCTCAAAGTTATCAGTTCGGAAAACAAATTTGACAGCAATGATCCTAACGACATCCGTGACAACAAATCCTAAAGGCACGAAGTCAGATTACGACTTTTCGAAAGTAAAGTTTCAAAATGTGCGCAAAAAGGGTTTTGAATCAGTTTTTCAGATCCTTGACAGCTCGATCACAATCGGCGATTACTGACGGAGGTTTTAGACTCTTGGGCACGTAGGGAACAAACCCCAACCAAGAAATCAGAGAAAACGGACAGTTTTACAAAAAGCTCAAAACTTTGAGCACAGAAACGACTACAGAAACACAGTAGAAACAGTAATCAGAGGTAAGAATCAAGCTAGTTACCTCGGTACCTTGAAGTAGGAACGAAGTGCGCGAAGATCGGTCGAGTTTCGGCGAAAATCCCCTCTCCCTTTCCTCTCCTAAATCCACGGCCTCTATGTGGAGAAAATGAAGATATTTTTGCTTTTTCAACTATTTATAGTCAGGTGAAATCGCGGGAAAATGAAAATTTCGCGATTCCGATTTTTGCAGCACGTTCATCGATGAATTCTAAGAGAGATTCTGGCGACAGAATTCCAGAACTCAAAACAAATCTCTGACATTTGGGAAAAACGATATCTAAAATCCCAAAAGCGGTGTAAGTTAATCTGTCCCGAAAAACTACTTTTTGCTGTGATGGTCAGACGACAAAACTTCCTTCTGAAGAAAGATTGGAAACGTCGAAACAAATTTGGCAGCACGGACGGAAACTTCGTTAGAAGTCCCGAATAGAAAAAGTCTTCATCCAGCGATTGAATTTAGGGTTTCGAAGCAAAGAAATTAGCGTCGTCGGACTTCCGAAAAGTGAATACTATCGTACGTACATTCCAGGGTTTCGAAATGAAACGCTGGTCGAAGGAAAAATAAAGAGAACCTTTAAATTTCCCAAGGATTCGAAATCTCACTTAATACGTTGCTCTAAAAGCGAAATTAGCCTATTCTGGACACGCTCGCCATAAGGCAGGTGTGCAGACGACTCGCACTAATTCCCACAGCGACTACGCAACATTCCTCAAGCAATTCCTGAACTTTCTTCTTCATTAATCTTTCTCAAACTGTAAGACCCAAGTTTTAAACTTATGTCAAGAGAATAAAATCCTATTCACGATTAGGGTTGATGTATCGTGAAGGGAAACCTGAACAAGAGGTTATTGAATGAAATAAATGTATGAAGGAGAAATTTCAGGAAAAGTCTAAGGATTGTATTTGAATCGATAAAAGGTATAGCACGATCGATTCGCTTAAACCTAGGACAAGAACCTTAGGAAAAGACTATGTTCCACCCTTGGAACACTGTAGGAAATTATTCCAAAAATCTTCAGAGAAATGTTAGAACTTCTCTTATTCCATATATAACCATCGTTTCGAGGCGAAACTATAGGATCTACGAACGTCCGATTCCAATCCTCGGAAGTTTGCCGAAACTGAAACCCTGGTATTTCAAAACCCTAGAATCACCCGACAATGAAGACTTTTTCTATTCGGAGCTTCAAATGAAGATTCTACACGCGTACACCCATTTCTCTTGATGATTTCAATCTTTCTTCAGAAGGAAGTTTTCTATTCCGACATCCGATGCAAAAAGTAACTTATCGGGTAAATTAGTTTTACACCAACTTTGCATTAGTTACCAAAAATACAAGGAAACCTCTTTTGAGTTTTGGATTTATGTCGCCAAAACATATCTCAGAATTCACGGAGAATGAAGCCGGAAAAATCAGATTCGCGAAACTTTCATTTTCCCGCGTTTTTCCAACCTCTATATATAGCAAGAAAAGGAGAAAAAATGGCAAAAACTTCACCATTTTCTCTCCAAATCCGCGAGCTTCACCAAGAGAGGAGGAAGAAGAGCTTTTGTTCATTTCTTGCTTGATCGTTGATCCAACAGTTGCTACTTCAAGGTTTCGAGGTATAGTCGCTAATCCTTACCTCTGATCGCTTTTTCCATAGCTTTTCTCTATGTCTTTCTGTGCTCATAGTTTTGAGGTTTTTGCAAAACTATCCTGAATACTTCATTTTTTATTCTAAACATCTTCCCTACGTTCTCCTGAGTATGTTTAGCTAATAATACTCCGCCGATTCTCGAAAAACTACCGTCGAGTTTCAATTATGGTGAAAATACCCATTTTGGGGCAAAGCTTCGTCCTTTGGGCTGAAAACTATCGCCTTAACTTAGTGCTAGTAGGATTAGTTGTCATAAACGTCGTTGGTGACGTCCCCATCCAATTTGCTTTTCGAAATTTCAGTTTTGAATTTCTGAGCTAAAAATATTGACCAAAATACCCCTGCGACAGTTTTTGATCCGATAATTTTTCCGAGTTTAGAATACCCTTAGTTACGGCTAATGATAGCATAGGAACCAAGTTTGATCGAAGAAAAATCGAACCCCACAATTACCAATAGTGGTCGAGCACCTAAGGGGGAGGGAGGAAAATTCCTTTTTCAAAAACTTGTCCTTTCGCGCTAGATTATCGTACCTCGGAGTATGTACTACTTTGTGTAACCTTAGTGAGTATTGATAGCTTAGTTTCCGATAGATTTTGATAGAATTATGTGGTTTTACTTTAAAGGTGCTTTTGAGGATTTTCCTGAGGAGCAAGGCATCGAGTGTGAAGAAGTGTTAGAAGATCACCCTGGAGAATCTTCAGGTGAGGGCTACTCACTGAATCTCTAGTTAATGCTTAGGATCGATGCTTTCGACATTGATTTACTATTTATGCACTTGTTTGTGGTTGATTGGAAAAATGTTTTCTGAGGCTTCGGCTGACAATGTAGATGATTCATCTACTGACTGTTTTTGAGATTGACTTACATGCTATGTGCTATGTGGGTAATCTAGGATGTGTGGTGCATGCTTTATATGCTAAGTGCTACGTGTTTATTCTGAGATGTATTGATATATGACATGTTTGTTGACTATGATGATGTAATTATGTCTTTCGCTGATATCTGTGATTCTGAGTAGTGAGAATAGCGGGCAGGTCATGCCGATTTTATTTTGAGAGTTTTGAGAAAGTTTGATAGGACGAATGAGATTCGGGCCTTGTTATGGTGTTTCATTGATCGAGACATTCTCTGGTGTTATTTGGGGATCAGGAGATCCCGAAAACTTATAAGATTTGCGATAAGACTAAAATGATATTATTTTGTAAAGAAAACTCATAAGACATTAAACAACCTTTAAATCTTCAAATAATGATAATAAACTCGAAAGGAAGTTTAGGAAGCAAATCTTAGTTTTGGAAAACGAGAAGTGTCGTCGGATCCAAGTGTTGAGTTATTGAGAAGTTTTGAGTATGTTGATACTCTTGTGCTCTGGGAGCAGTTGTGTTGTGGGGCTATCCTGGGGATAAGTCCGGGAAACAGGTAGTTTCCGAGTATGTGATACTCTTTGCTCGTTGAGCAGTTGTGACCATCGGATTGAGATAAGTCGGATGATTCGGAGATCATCATGAGTTACTATGTTGTTGTGAAGAAGTGTCTTTTGTCGCAGAATCGACTTTACCTTAGGGTAAGCTTTTAGAAACATTAATGTAGCTAGAGCACGTGGCGACGTGTCGAGTGAGGTCGGAGACGTTGTTTGGCTAATCACTGCATTGCATGCACTCATTAAGTGGTTTAAACACGGTGAGATGCCAGACCACGGCGGATTCCAAAATTGGTTATAAGACCAGGATTTCCGCGTAAGAGCGCTGCTAGGTGACTCTTAGTAGCAGACCGAAATGGCAGGCCTTCGGGTTTTATGCTGATCTGACTACCGTTGTTGTTGGTATAAGAGGCACGCGGGCCGAAATGGTCCCACCGTGGCTGGTGCTAGGGCTGATCCGTTGATGTCCATCCGTTCCGGAATGCATATTGGTTGACTGGGTTAACCTGCATTGCATTTCATGCAACATGCATACTAACTTAGTTGCTGAGTGTGATTGTTACTTGTTAATCCTATTTGGAACATGTTAATTGTTATTACTGTCATTTATGTTCATTATGGAATATGCAACCCTAGGATGTTACCTCTAGCTATAAGCCTAAGTGGCTAATCTCTTGTATGTATCTATTGGTGGTATTATTTACGTAATTCCTTGGAGTTGACCCTCGCGTCTTCTGTGTGTGTTTTGGCGGACAACGCCTTTTGTCCGATGTCCATTGCGGACTGGTTCACAATAGTCCACCCTTCGGGGGGGATTAGATACGAGATGATAGACCAGGACGACCCCGGTTCGTGGGTGGTAGACCCCGCTAGCCATCGTGCGACGTACACGGGGCGGATCATGGAGGATCATGTGGATAGAGTAGGACACTTGACGGCAGGAGTGCTGCGGAGATGCACTGTCAGTTTCAACTTGCCACCTGGTGTGCATTGCGGACCAGGAGTAGGAGGACCACCACCACCACCGTTATCTTCGGATGAGGAGGACCCCTCAGAGGAGGAGCCAGTGGGCGTGACTTCTTCAGACTCCAGTTCACCCACCGTTGCGATCATTGATGATCATGGTTCGGGCCCTAAGCCCGTGAGACCAGCACCGGAGCGCATCGCTGTAGCGAGAGAAGGACGGGTAGTGTATGTAGACTTGGTCGTTCTGGATTCTGATTCAGACGACGATCATGCTAGCACGTAGGACTGAGTGTTAGTGTGAGCTCCTCGAGATAGGATTAGTGTAGGAGTAGAGTCTTAGCTCTGACAGTCATTGCTTCATTTGTTTCTTTGGGGACAGGGTAGTTTCCCGCCTATAGCTTTTTGTGTGGTTTCTTTACGGGAATCACCGAGAGTTGGTTGGACTTAGGAGGTCTTGTTTGAGGCCATTGGGCCAGCTTATTCTCAGTTTTGAGGGATGGTGTTGCGGACACTTCACCTTTATATTTGGTTTGTACATATTGCCTACGGGCGCTACTCTTCTTATTACCGTCACTGGAGGTTTACTCGTGACGTGGTTAGCTACTTACAGCGGGGGCTGTAATTATTATTGTATATTAGTCCTGTTATCTCTTATTGTTGAGTTTCATTTCTTTAGTCTTTAATATTATTATCGAAAAAAAAAATATTCACGTTTTTCCGCATTAAGTTTACTTTTGGTTACTAAAGTGATGCCACCGAAATCGGGGTGTTACACAAACAACAAACTCCTGTCACGCTTACACTGATTCTACGCGTGAGTCGGAAATTAACTTGTTCTGCAAATCCAGGTCTTACAATACTCCCCTCCAAAAAAAAGTTTCGTCCTCGAAACTCAGAGTTCTGCAAAAAGTCCGGGGTACAGTTCCTTGATCTTGTCTTCCAATTCCCATGTAGCATTGCTCGTATCATTGTTCCTCATAACCTTTACTTAAGCAATCTGTTTTCCCCTTAACTTTTTCACTCTTCTATCCCCACTGCTAACTATCGGCGTCTCAAAAGACAAACCATCATTCAACTGCATGTCGTCTGGCTCGATCACTTGCGTCGGATCTCTGCTTGAAATGATACCGGTTGGCACTCCGTACAGTCGCACAATCTTAGCCACTTACTTCTTTACTTTCGGTCGTCCGAAATTCTTCTTAAACTCGGTGCCTCTCTGTCATTTCAAAGTAAATACTCAACTTGTCCTCGTGATCTTCATCTACAGTCCAAAACTCCACTTGTCCGTTCGATAACTCCTAGACGAATCATCCCCTTGGAAACCGCTAGTCCATTAACACACCTCCAACTTCGTAACTATCTTTACACACACCAAGAAATCAAACTTCTACTTAGTCACTATTCGAATTACAACTCGACTTATGTCCTTATTTCTTGTCCTTCACTAATCTTATCCCCTTCAACATCAATTTATCAACAACTTATAAGATAATCCTCCTCTTAATATCTAACAATCCATTATTATCGTCTTCGTCCTCAAAACTTTCCTCACTCCAACCAATTTACACTTACTGAAATCCCTAACACTTCGCATAAATCGAGACTTATCCTCTAGAAGATCAAATCATAACTATACCTCAAGGGTCTTAACTAGTCATTTTATCGTCCGATCCTTCAACCTTCTGAGATTTAACTACTATCGTAACCTGCCAACACCACTAAATCTCTTAAGTGTACATGAATCTCAGCTCACTAGGTCAACCTTAGCCCTAGGATTCTCATTCAACTTTAGTAAAATTCACTTGTTAACCGTAATATGCATCATCAAAATCCATAACAAAGTTCCTTTCACTCTTAGACTCTAAGAAACTCGTCCGAATATGATACCTCCAGTATTCGTCTTGATACTAACACTCTCCTTTTTGTAACTTGATCATCCTCCAATCAATCCAACACTTAGCCTCTCGATCAGAACCTGACAAGACTTCATGTCTCACGCGTTTAGGATAAAATCAATTGGCTTAAAATCTAAACCTTCACGAAGTTTGGACCACCAATATCCTTTAACTCTCCAACACTTCTTAAATGAATATTCATTTCTTAAAGCTACAACTCCTTCCCAAAGAAAATCGATTACTTAACACGAACTTTCCTCTCAAATCCGACTAATCCTCGATCAATTCAAATTCATCTTACACATCCTTCTATCAAAGTCCATAACCAGCTGTGATTCCGAATATCACCCCCTCAATATTAGGTTGATCAGGCCTAATACATCGAAGGTGGAAATTTAGAAAAACCCACTGGAACAGACAATGAGTTCCTATCCTCCAGTAGTCACAAATATCCTGATATTACATCCCAAGTCTTGATACGAAGCATCACAATAAACTTCATAAGGTTCCTCTGGTTGTGGCAAAATAAGCACAGGTGACGTCGTTAACCGTTCCTTCAGTGTCTGAAAACTTGATTCACACGCCTCAGTCCATGCAAAAGGTTGATCCTTCCTCGTCAGTTGAGCCAAAGGTCCAACAATCTTGGCAAATCCCTCAATGAAGCGTCTATAATACCCAGCTAAACCCACAAAACTTCTGATTTCTGTCACTGTCTTCGGTTGCTCCCAAGCCAAAACAGTCTCTACTTTCGCTGGGTCCACAGCTAGGCCTTCCTTTGAGATGACATGGCCTAAGAAATTGACTCCCCCCAGCCAGAATTCACACTTGGAAGGGTTCGCATACAGCTTTTTCTCCCTCAACACTTGTAAAACTTGGCGCAAATGTCCTTCATGTTCCTTCGCGTCCTTTGAATATATCAATACGTCATCAATAAACACCACCACAAACCGATCTAAGAATTCATGAAAGATGCGGTTCATGTAATCCATGAAAACAGCAGGTACATTCGTCACTCCAAACCGCATCACTAAGTACTCGTAGTGCCCTTAACGTGTTTCTGAAAGCAGTCTTCGGTATATCCTCAGCCTTCACTCGGATCTGATGGTAGCCTGACTTCAGGTCTATCTTGGAAAATATGGCAGCCCCTCGTAATTGATCCATCAAATCATCTATCCTTGGCAACGGGTATCTGTTCTTGATCGTCGCCTTGTTTAGTTGTCGATAGTCCACACATAATCTCGACTTTCCGTCTTCCTTCTTGACTAAGAGCACTGGCGCTCCACATGGTGAAACACTTGGTCGAATGAATTCTTTTGCCGAAAGATCTTCCAACTGAGATTTCAACTCTACTAACTCTGCAGGTGCCCTACGATAAGGTGCAGTCGAAATCGGTCCGGTTCCGGGTACAATGTCTATCACAAACTCTACATCGCGCACTGGCAGTAGTCCAGGTACGTCTTCAGAACAACATCAGCAAAAATCTCGAATCTTTGGAATACCCTGCACCTCTGAGTCTCTCCTACCCTCTAGATCCTTGACGACTCCGCTTCAGAACTAAACGCCCCAAAATCCTACGTATCGTACCCATAAGGAATTTCCCTGAGATCCTAGCTTCCTTATCGACGCATCGGTACAACAACCCCCTAGCTCCGCGTGCTATCCTAGACCTCGTGTAACCTCTATAGTTAAATCACGAGCAACTTCGAATAAGGTCCTACTAGGGATAATAATCATAAGACCATAGTCTAAGTATTAAATACAAGTTAGGCGCGTCACACTCGTTTCGAAGATAAAGGAGTAAGTTATTCTAGAATAAGAGAACAATTAAAATATTACCGTCGTCCCCCCGTTCTTCCTCGTTCAACTCCTCAGCTCCTGCACCCTCCTTGGTGTAAACCTCTTCCTCTGCAGCAAGTTGTTTTCCTTTTCCAGCATGCCCTGATGATTCGCCCTTGGGTGCCTTGCAATCTCTGGGGATATGTCCCAGTTGGTTGCAATTGAAGCATAGACTCCCCTTGATCTTGCACCTACTGGCATAGTGCCCCACTTTCCTGCACTTGAAACACGTCACTGCTTTTCCCGAAGTCTTGTTTCCTGTCCCTCTGGTAGCATCATTCCCTTTCATCTTTCTGTCAGACGTTTCCCCCTGGAGTGTCTTGCAGTTCACAGCTAGATGCCCCTCTCGGTTACACTTGAAGCATCTTCGTCCAATCTCTGAGCACTTGTTAGCAAAATGCCCAAACTTTCCACAACGAAAACATGTCACACCTTTGTCACCAACTGGCTTCCCTCCAGTATCAACAGTCGTTGGTTCGTACGCTCTTGAGATATGATCTCTTCCCTCGGGACGCTGATACGGTCCCCACTGATGGTAACTCTCTCTTCTGTTGTAGCCTTGGGAACCTGACCTCATTGGTCCCCCATCTCCTGTTCGGTTCATTCCTCTTTGTTGATACATTGCCGTCGCCATCAGTCGTTGGTGATGCTCACGTGCAGCCTCTTCAGCGCGCATATAAGCGTCTTCCGCAGCCTGGTTCATCATTGCCTCGATCAGTGTAGTTATTGCCTCCGCCATCCGGTTAAGGTCCACCATCCTCTGTCTCATCAAACGTCCAATTAGTACTAACCATAAGGTAGCACTAGACAACCATTCAATATGGTTAAGTGGTAACGCAAACAATTAGAGCGAAAATCGCTCTGCAGACAATCAATTTTCACTCTTTGCAGAGTCACACAACCTAGCACAGAAGACCTATTCCCCAAAGACTCCCAAAAGACTCGACTAAGCTCTGATACCACAATGTAACACCCCGATTTCCAGGTGTCACTTTAGTAACCAAAAACAACTTTACTCGGAAAACAGGTAATTTTTTTTCGTTTGATTCCTTTTAAATAAAGCGATAGAAAATAAAGACATAGCCCAACCACTAAACTAACCAATATACATCAAATATAAACATGTACAGCCTCAGCTGCACTTCCACGTCACGCGCACTCGCAGTGACTCCAAAGTAGTGTGCCCGTAGGCAAATATATACAGACCCAGAAGTTTGAGTGAGAAAATTGTAATTACAATCCACTAGGAGAAAGTCGGCCTCAAAATGGCCTAAGCAAAGACCCCTACAGTCCGACTGACTCACTGTGATCCCTCAATAAGAGAACCACACGACAAGCCATGCATCGGAAACCTACCCTGTCCCAGAAGTAAAACGAATCAGAGCTCTACACAGAACATGACGCCGGCCTAAACCTACCCTCCCAGTACCAAGTCCACAACGAACTGAAGTTGGCAAGTTGAAACTCAGCTCCATGCGTCGTTGAACTCCCTCCGTCAGACGTCCACGCTCGTCAGTACGGTCCTCCAACTCAAACCTGATCCCCCCCGAGGGAGAGACCATCGAAACCCAATCCACCGTTGACATCTGGCAGTAGGCCGACCGCCCAAACACAAACATGAAACCAAAGCCAAGGCGTTAGGGTCAACTCACGGAAATAAGTAGATATACACTCAACATGTGATATGGGGTATAGATATATATGTTGTTATATAAACATATAGATAATCCTAGCATGTTATGGCTCTAACAATGCTTCAATAAATCAAACAGCACACAATCCCAGTCAGAATGAATGTATGTGTGAAATGCAATCAATATGATCTGGATTGTGACGCGTTCCCGTTCGCCACAAGTGAAGCATTCCCGTTCTTCACTATGGATGAACCATTCCCGTTATTCATCCTTGATGAACCATTCCCGAAATTCACCGTATGATGAACCATTCCCGTTATTCATCATTAATGCAGTGGTGAACCATTCCCGTTATTCACCATGAGATGCACAGGTGAACCATTCCCGTTATTCACCCGATTGATGCAATATGGTTAGCCAAACATCGAATCGTCCTCGCCACATAAGTGTTTAGCTCAAAACCCAATATCAAAAACCCAAGAGTTAGTGTCGGTCAATACAACACAACTCGGAGTTAGTGTCGGTCAATACAACACAACTCCAACAACCAAAACCCAAAATCAAAACCAGAGTCAGTGTCGGTCAATACAACACGACTCGGAGTTAGTGTCGGTCAATACAACACAACTCCAACACCCAAAACCCAGAGTTAGTGTCGGTCAATACAACACAACTCGAATAACAAGAGTACTAGCGTACTTGGTGACTTTCAATCATCACCGTAGCTCACCTCAGTGGCTTTCCCAATTCCAAAACCCACAGCAAAAGTCGACTTTTCCCCGTCTTTCGCAATTATTTTCCCCCTTCCGTTCTCCTATGCGTATTCGTTAATAAAAATATTTCGAATTGAATTAGTCAAGTTATGAGTTTATTTCTCAAAGTCTAAGTTTCCCCAAAGTATCTATTTTTCGAAAATCTAATCATTCTAAGTTTCCAAAGACCAACCACCCAAAAGAAATTTCCCGGGGAAAGTCTAAGAATACGAACAAATGGCTAAGTCTCAAAACTCAAGTTTGAACTTGCCTAGGGTTGTACATCCAACCCGAAATATCAAAGATCACCAGATCAATGAATCCCCACTCCGAAGTCGCGACAAAGCGCACAAATCCAACAATATCACAATATCACAAGTTATGGAAAAACATCATAACAACAACTCATCATCATAATCAACATCAGATAAAGCATAAGTCGAATTTATCGACGCCTATCATGCAATCATAGCTAATAGTAAGTTGCCCTAACCTCGAGCTGCTCCAGTCTCGTGGTTAAAACTTCCTTCACACGAATGCTCTGCAAAACCCAAAGTTCCTTCAACTGAACCTCGGAGAAAACAAAGCAGAATCCAAACAAAATCGATTAGTTCGATCGCAATACAACTCATAAACGATAGACAAAGCATTAAAGCTTCAGAATACAATAATCGAGTACGAAAAGTCAAGTTTTCGAAAACGAAAAACTCCCCCCCCCATTGATATAGCTCTCGGCCATAAGGGAAAAAGGGCTCCGGCTCTTTTTCTTCGATCAAATCTGTTTACAAGGTAGTTTTAGGGTAAAACTAAGGCAAAGAAACTGTCGGAACAATTTTCGGACAATCGGATCGAAATACGGCTGTTCAGGGGCATTTTGGTCCAAAATAAAAGCTCAAAACCTCAAAGTTATCAGTTCGGAAAACAAATTTGACAGCAATGATCCTAACGACATCCGTGACAACAAATCCTAAAGGCACGAAGTCAGATTACGACTTTTCGAAAGTAAAGTTTCAAAATGTGCGCAAAAAGGGTTTTGAATCAGTTTTTCAGATCCTTGACAGCTCGATCACAATCGGCGATTACTGACGGAGGTTTTAGACTCTTGGGCACATAGGGAACAAACCCCAACCAAGAAATCAGATAAAACGGACAGTTTTACAAAAAGCTCAAAACTTTGAGCACAGAAACGACTACAGAAACGCAGTTGAAACAGTAATCAGAGGTAAGAATCAAGCTAGTTACCTCGGTACCTTGAAGTAGGAACGAACTGCGCGAAGATCGGTCGATTTTCGGCGAAAATCCCCTCTCCCTTTCCTCTCCTAAATCCACGGCCTCTATGTGGAGAAAATGAAGATATTTTTGCTTTTTCAACTATTTATAGTCAGGTGAAATCGCGGGAAAATGAAAATTTCGCGATTCCGATTTTTGCAGCACGTTCATCGATGAATTCTAAGAGAGATTCTGGCGACAGAATTCCAGAACTCAAAACAAATCTCTGACATTTGGGAAAAACGATATCTAAAATCCCAAAAGCGGTGTAAGTTAATCTGTCCCGAAAAACTACTTTTTGCTGTGATGGTCAGACGACAAAACTTCCTTCTGAAGAAAGATTGGAAACGTCGAAACAAATTTGGCAGCGTGGACGGAAACTTCGTTAGAAGTCCCGAATAGAAAAAGTCTTCATCCAGCGATTGAATTTAGGGTTTCGAAGCAAAGAAATTAGCGTCGTCGGACTTCCGAAAAGTGAATACTATCGTACGTACAGTCCAGGGTTTCGAAATGAAACGCTGGTCGAAGGAAAAATAAAGAGAACCTTTAAATTTCCCAAGGATTCGAAATCTCACTTAATACGTTGCTCTAAAAGCGAAATTAGCATATTCTGGACACGCTCGCCATAAGGCAGGTGTGCAACGACTCGCACTAATTCCCACAGCGACTACGCAACATTCCTCAAGCAATTCCTGAACTTTCTTCTTCATTAATCTTTCTCAAACAGCAAACTCCTGTCACGCTTACACTGATTCTACGCGTGAGTCGGAAATTAACTTGTTCTGCAAATCCAGGTCTTACATAAACTCACCAAAGCGATCATTAAGTTCTTAAAGTTGCATGTCTATCACGGTATAAAATAACTCAACATGATAATGATGCTTTGTTGTAATGCTATGGGTTTGACGTTGTGACTACCCAGTACTAACAAACACACTTCCTGCAATAAACACTGAGACACACGCGTGTGTGAGAAAGTGGAGTAAGTGAGTTTGAGTTTGGTGCAAATATGTGCAAAATTTAAACTACTAGTACAATTTAAAATTTTAAGGGGGTTCAAAAAAAAGTTTATATAGAGGGGTAAAATTTATATAGGAGGGTAAGTGTACTCTTTTTTTTTTTTTACTCTATGTGAACTGCTACCCAAGTGTTATAAAAATGTAAAACATATAAAAAATAAGATTTTGATAAAAAGAGTACCAAAATCCCAACAATTATCAAGATCCAAATCAATTTTCCAACTACCAAAATCCCAACAATTATCAATATCCAAATCAAGTTTCCAACTACCAAAATCCCAACAATTATCAAGATCCAAATCAACTTTCCAACCAACATCCTCAAAACATACATAAAGTTGTTTTGGCACCAAATTTCAACCGGTCATCCTTTGTTCGAAACTTTCATCCACATCATGGATCTATGTTGAGATATCCATCTCAAACACCCCCGTTTAATAGTTATATATCAATGGTGAATGAAAATTTTCCGAGTGTTGGTGCACCTGAATTTCCCGAATTTTCAACACAAATAACTCTTGGTGGCATGACAGCTGCTAATGAAGTCACTCCAAATCAAGAGGATTCAACTCCTAAGAGCAAGAAAACCCAGTCACCAGCATGGAACACAGAACAAAATTTGGTGCTAATTAGTGGGTGGATTAAATATGGAACAAGCAGTGTTGTCGGGAGAAACCAGAAAGGAGAAACATATTGGGGTCAAATTGCTGAGTATTGTAATGAGCATTGCTCATTCGATCCTCCGCGCGATGGAGTTGCATGCCGAAACCGTTTTAATTATATGAACAAAATACTCGATAAATTGATTGACGCTTATGATGGCGCTAAGCGTTTGCAAGGAAGCGGTTGGTCGGAGAATGATATTTTGGCAAAAGCGCAGGAATTATACACAAGTGGGAAGAATGTTCAATTTACTTTGATGGCAGAATGACACGCTCTTTGTGATCAACCACGTTTTTGTAGTCAAGTAGGAGGAAATGGTGGCTCAGGAAGTAGTGGATCTAAGAGATCTCACGAGAGTGATGCATGTGGCTCAAACTCTATAGGATCAATTGCTCGTCCAATGGGTAGGGAGGCAGCTAAAAAAAAGGGTAACAAGAAAAGCAGAGAAGCTGCCTTGGAGATGGTGGACAAAGAGTGGGCTGAATACAAACAATTCAAGGAGAAAGAGCTTGAACGATTGGACAAGATAGCCTTGATGCAACAAGAGGCTAACCAATTGATGAAAGACAAGACTCATACTAAGAAAATGAAATTGTATCTAAAGCTAAGTTCCGAAGAGCATCTCGATGACCGTAAGAAAGAGCTGTTGAAGTAGTTGTCCCAAGAGCTATTTGGAAATTAATTTCAATCGAGTATTTGTCTGTATTCGGTCAAACTTGTCAGTGGTGTCAAGTTTGTACTGTTTGCTTTAATAATTTTCAAGTGGTGTCAAGTCTGTAGTGTTTGCTTTAATAATTTGTCAGTGGTGTCAAGTCTGTAGTGTTTGCTTTAATAATTTTCAAGTGGTGTCAAGTCTGTAGTGTTTGCTTTAATAATTTTCAAGTGGTGTCAAGTCTGTAGCGTTTGGCTTTAATATATGGGTTACTGTGTTTGAATATGTACCACTCAATTCGAATCTAGTCCTTATCCGATAATTAACTCTAGTTGATAACTTATTTCGAATCCGTCAGTGTCCACCATTCAATGTACTTATATATATGGACTTATAGATCCATTGATGTACCAATATCCCAAATCACTTCCAATCTACTTCAAATTTCACAACAAATGGATCCATCAGAATATCCTTTTGATATCGCAACATACGTTCAAAAATGTGAAATTGAAGAAACTTATATAGTCAACCGATTTAGAGAGCGTCGAAACAAAATATTGGAAGATAGTGCACCTCGTAGTAGAAAATATCTCAGTAGAGATCATGCAGCGGCAAACCAAAGGCTAATTGACGACTACTTTGCCAATGAGCCTACATATGACGATGCAATGTTTCGTCGTCGGTATCGGATGTAAAAACATGTTTTCCTTTGTTCCGTGCTAGAACATAGAGAGGGAAGATAGTACCCAAAGTGATATGAATGCTTAGAGAGAGAAGCTTTAACCGTTTAGAGAGAGAGAGAATATAATTGAATTTCAATGCTATTATTTCTTAAATGAGCTAAAAGTCCTTTACAATTGGTATTCCCCTCTTATTTATAGAGGTGGAGTTGGGCTTTGGCGCCCTTAATCTGTCCAAATGGGCCAGTTGGGCCTCGGGAAGGGAGGCCCAAGGTCATGGCGCGTCCCCCGCCCAAGGTCAGGTCTCCTGGGCGAGGGACCCTGGAGTCTCGCCCAGTCCACAAGTCCACAAGACACCGAGCTTGAAACATGAGAGCTAAGTGTGTCTTTAAGTAAGAAATAAGGCGAGATCCCCTAAGGATACTGACTAACACTTAAAAACTTAAAATCTAGAAGTGAAGAACAATGGCCAACATGGATTGGTAAAAAAAGCCTTTTGCAATCGACACTTTGGACCTTCAACTGCGCCCTCTTCTTCCGAGCGAACCTAGTCCACAGGCAAGCTTGTGGCAACGGCTACTAGTCCGCCCGACTCGGCATAGTTACGCACGCGCCCCAAACCGCGACGTTTTGTCACGTGCTGCATCTTTTCCACACGTCGCGCCTTGAAGCGATGTTTGGCTCGGTAAATCCACAGAATCTTAACCGCCACCTTTGAAATGTTTTCTCAAATTATGCCAACATCTTGTCAATTTTAAATTTGAACCAACCAGCTCCAACCGTCACAGTTTTCGACTTAATGCGCTGCCCCTGCTCTCCGGAATCCATGTCACACTTTTTGTGTGAAGGCCCCACCTTTACCATGATGATTTACCATGATGAGGCACGACTTCCTAATCTTTATCATACCCAACCCATGAGTTCTTTTCCCTCACATCATTCATTATCTTCTATCAACTGCTCCCATATTCGCTCCCGACTCTCGCTCCAGTCTCCTTTGCTGATCTCACGAATCCCCACTCCTGCTCTTGCTCTTCTTCTCACAGTTCCCTTCCTGGTTAGTTTTCGTCCCTTCCTTCTCCCCTTTCCTTCTTTTCTTTCTTCAATGTCTTTAACAGGGACCTTGTCCTCCATTGAGGAGATAAAAGCCCATCGCTTGGCGACCTTCGCCACTCTGCTCTCCCCTATCTCAAAAGCCCCTGATCAAGGAGTCCTTGATCAACCATTGGAACTGTCAACCAGCAAATCCGTCTCTAACCTTGCTAGTAAGGTCAGTGGGCTTTGCCATTCTTCATTTTTGGAGGGCCTTCTTCGAACCACCGGATGCCGGGGACAAGACCGCCCCTGGCAGCATCGTGGGCTAAATGACCCCAAAAATTCCCACTTTTTCTTTGCATACGAATATCTGTTTCTTGATCTGAGCATTAAACTTCCTTTCTCCTCCTTTCTTACTCAAATGTTGCGCGATATGAATGTTTCTCCTTGTCAACTCCATCCTTGCTCCTGGGCCTATCTACGGTGTTTTGAGATTCTTTGCCATAGCGTTGACGTAGCGCCCTCTGCTACCCTTTTTTCCTTCTTCTTTGAAGTAGATTCTCAAACTCAAGGGTCTCACGGCGGGGTCACCCTGGTGCCCCGGCCAGGACGAGAACAATTTGCCCCTTATCAAGTGGGCCCGGAATCTGATTTGGCTCGCCGGTATTTCTAGGTCATCGTCCACCCCGCTTACCCCTCATCATTTACACAAAAGGACGGGAAAGCCCTTTTCCCTCTTTACTGGACGCTGTCCCCCAGATCCTTACCCGACTTCCCAAAAATATTTTTCCCCCTAGAGAAAGCTTCGCCGTTGAGGTTTTATCTCAACTCCCACTTTTTAGTTGTATTGAACTGCTTGATGCCCCCCCAAGATCCAAATTGCTTCCCCGACTAGGTCCTTTTTCTTATTCCTTTGTCGCGCCCCTCTTTTTATATGCCCTTCACCTCTAACGACTGCTCTCCCTTTTTCTTTTCAGGAAAAATGAATTTCTCTTTCGACGAACTGCTGAAGGCTTTCCTTTCCGGGGGCGTTAAAACTCCTCCCCCCGCTCATACCGGGGAGAAGAGGCAAAGCTCGCCGTCGGACGACGGTGCTTTCAAGAAGAAAAAATTGGAGGAGCTGAAACCACCTTTCGTTTCTTCGACCGTCCCTGGCGAGGAGGACACTACCTCTGGCTTTCCCGCCGCGGTTGGCGTGGGTGATTCTTCCAAACCTGCTCATCAGAGCGAGGCGAGCATGGCCCTAGTTGAGGGCCTTTCTCGCCCCCCAAGTGTCACCGACGGCCCAGTCGCAAACTATCGTTCATCTCTCGACTTCTGCCTCTGACTTACCACCTCCTGCTTCTCCCAAGGATGTTGGCGGGGAAAAATACCCCCTTCTAAATCGTCCACAGAACCTCTCTAGCGAATCAAGCTCCAATCCCTTCTCCTTCCTGCTTTCTCACCCTTTCCTCGAGAAACTGAGGGAAACGCCCAACCAGAACCCGCAAGACATTTCCCAAGAAGCTGTGTCCAACCTCCTCCGAGCTGGCTGTCTGTTCGCCCAAGTGGCTTAGGAAGCCCGCCCCCTTACCGGGATTGCTGGACTCCGGCAGGAGGTGGAGAAACTGCGCTCGACCAACCTTCAAATCAATGAAACTTGCTCCAAGTTGTCCAAACAGTTGGTCTCAGAAACGGAGAAGACGGCGAAGATGCAGAAGAAACTCGCTGAGGTGAAGCTTGCAAAAGCTGCGGCGGACAAGAAGAAAGAATAAACTTGAAGGCCAAATTGAAGCGCTCCGCAAAACTCTTGGTACCCAGGAGGCTACCCTTACTTCTCAGAAGGGAGACCTTTTGACCAAGAATGAGGAAATCGCCAAGTTGCGCCAAGATTTGGCGGACAGAGGGAAAGCTCTCGCCGATGCACGCTCTGATTTGGAGTCGAAACGCAAACTCTTGGCCGAAAAAGACGCCCAAGCCCTCGCCCTAGAAAAGAAGATAAGGGGTGAAGCTGCTCACGCGATGGTCAATGAGCGTATCCGTGGCTTCCTGATCGCCAAGGCTCAAGTCAAACATCTCCATCCCAACATCAACCTTGGTCCCTTGGGAGTTTTTAAGAAGATTACACCCGCCGGGATTGAGGGTGTCGAAGATCCTCCGAGAGTCGCTAATGTTGACCTTGGAGACGCTGTGGAGCAAAAATAAAGAGATAGATAAAACAATGTTTACTTCTTATTTTAATATTGGATTATTGTAATGTTAGTACTCCTTTGCTTTACTCGTCGTGTTTTTAGTTTGAGCCAACTTATTTCAGTTTTCACTATATTATTTCTCTCGCACGCTTTAGCGCTTTTCGATTTCCTCTCTCGCCTCCTTCATCGTTTCTTTTTTTCTGAATTACGTCTGACGACATCGATGGTGTGCTGGGTTCAACTAGGACTCGTCGCTCGGTTTTTGAACCGAGGCTTTCATTCACACACATATTTCCCGAAAGATCAGGTGTGGCCCCGCCACCCCTATTAGCCTGGGACTTACAATTGCTCAGTGCCCAATGGCCATATGGGTTTTAGTCGCCGAGACAATCGCCCTCGGTAATCCGAACCGGCAGACAATCCTTTTCCAGTAAAAATTTATGATTTTAGTCGCCGTAATGCTCGCCAGAGGCTCAGCTTCCACCCATTTGGTGAAGTAGTCCACTGCCACAAGGATGAACTTCATTTGCGACCTAGCGGTGGGGAAGGGCCCGACGAGGTCGACTCCCCACATGGCGAAGGGCCATGGGGAACTGATTGTGGCTAATTGCTCCGGCGGAGCTCTAGGTAGGTCTGCAAATACTTGGCACTTCTCGCATTTCCTAAAAAACTCTGCACAATCCTTCCTTATCGTAGGCCAATAGAAACCCGCTCTGAGGACTTTGCTCGCCAGCGACCTTCCTCCAATGTGACTTGCACAAACTTCCTCATGAACCTCCGTCATAACAGCCTCGTACTTCTCAGGTGGAAGACATCGTAGGAGGGGTTAACTAAATCCTCGCCGAAAGAGTATCTCGTCGAGTAGCGTGTAGTGCCCCGCCTCCCTCCTTTGCGCCTTTGAATATTTTACCACGTCACTCGGTTCCCCCGCAAGAATATCGATGATGGGGTTCATCCAAGTTTCCTGGCGATCAACCGAGGCCACCAAATCCCCCTCTATGCTGGGATTGGCGAGCGTCTCTTGAATCACACTCCGGTTGTTGCCAGGCTTCCTAGTGCTCGCTAGCTTCGCTAGGGCGTCCGCCCTTTGGTTTTGCGCCCGCGGCACAAATTCAACCACCACCTGTTTCAAACACCCCATGAGCAGCCGCACACGCTCCACATACTTTATCAAGGCCGGCTCCTTTACTTGAAACTCCCCGTTGACTTGGCTTGCCACTAGCAGCGAGTCTGTCCTTACCAGCAAACTGTCGATTTGCACCTCAATTGCTAGTTTCAAGCCCGCAATAAGAGCCTCGTATTGTGCTTGGTTATTGCTGGTTTTGAACTGGAATCTAAGGGACTGTTCCAACACCAACTCCCCGGGCCCCTGCAGCGTGACCCTAGCCCTGCTTCCGTTGTCGTTCGACGACCCATCGACAAACAGTATCCATTGCGTGCTCACCTTTTCCCCCTTTTCCGGCGTCAATTCCACCACAAAATCCGCTAAGGTCTGTGCGCCGTCCTTCCCCCTTTTGTCATACTGCAATCCATATTCCGACAACTCTACTGACCACGCGACGAGCCTTCCTGACAAGTCTGGCTTCTGCAATACCTGTCTCAAAGGAAGGTTAGTTCTTATTTTTACCTGAAAGCTTTGAAAATACGGTCGTAGGCATCTGGCGGTGACGAGGACGGCGAGCGCCGCTTTTTCGATCTTCTAATACCTGACCTCCGCCCCCTGAAGTGTATGGCTTACGAAATAGACTATCTTTTTCTTTCCATCCACCTCCTGAAGGATCACCGAGCTTATTGCGTGATCACCAACAGAGAAGTATAAATGCAAAGGGAGACCTTGGACAGGTTTTGATAGGACTGGTGGGGCGGACAGCATCTCCTTGAGGCGGGTGAAGGCCTCCTCGCACTCTAACACTTTGTTTGGTAGAGGGAGGTTTGGATAGAGAGAGATGGAGAAGAGAGAGTTAGGGGGAAGTATGTGTGTTTGGTAGGTGAGAGGAGGGAGATAGAGGGGAGAAAAAGTGGTGGGTCCCACCACTTTTTTGGTCTCTCCAAATTGAAGAGAGATTGAAGAGAGATGAGTGAAGGCTTGATTTACACTATGTTTGGGGTCTCTCTCTTCTCTATCTCTCTTCTCTTTAAATCTACTCTATTTCTCACCTATTTCTCTATACTCAACTTCTCTCTTCTCTACTCTCTCTTCTCTATCTCTCTCTTCTCTACCAAACAGAGTGTAAATTCCACTCAAATGCGGCGTTCTTCTTGAGGCATTTGAAGAACGGGGCTGACTTGTCGCCCGAGTGAGGGAGGAAACGGGATAAGGCCGCGATCCGCCCGGTTAGTCTTTGCACCTCCTTCACATTGCTCGGGCTTTTCATCTCCTGGATTGCTTTACATTTATCGGGATTGATTTCGATTCCTCTCGACGTAATCATGAAGCCTAAAAACTTCCCACCCTGTATGCCGAAAGAGCACTTTTCTGGATTAAGCCTCATGTTATGCTTGCGAATCCTACCGAAGGCTTCCATCAAATCCTCATGATGGTTTGATCCCAAAACCGATTTAACGATCATGTCGTCAACGTACACTTCCATGTTCCTTCCTACATGGCCTTGAAACACCCTATCCATCAACCGCTGATATGTCGCCCCCGCATTCTTTAACCTGAAAGGCATAGTCTGGTAACAGTAGTTTACCCTTGCGGTCATAAAAGCTGTTTTGTCTTCGTCCGACGGATGCATCTTAATCTGGTGATATCCTGAATAAGCATCCATTAAACTCAGAAGTTCATTCCCTGAAGCTCCGTCCACCAGCTTATCTATGCTCAGAAAAGGGATAAGAATCTTTTGGGCATGCCTTGTTCAAGTCTGTATAATCTACGCACATTTGCCACTTCTCGTTCGCCTTCTTGATCATCACCACATTTGCCAACCAGGTAGGGTACTTGATTTCTCGTATGAAGTCCGCAGCTAGCAACTTGTTTACCTCTTTTCGTTTCCCATTCTCCGACGAGTCTGGGTTATAGGCTTGGCTCCTGGATTCAATGCCAGCCTGTGGCAAATGAAGTTTGGGTCTATACCCGACATGTCTTTGTGACTCCAGGCGAAAAGATCTAAATTTTCGCCTAACAACTTTGATAGCCTTTATTCTTGGTCCTCACTTAACTTGGTTCCTATCTTGAGTATCTTCTCGCCAAACTTCAGCTCTTTGGTTTCTTCTATCGGTGTGGGCCTGTTAACACGTCCCTCGCCCCTCGGGTCCAAACTTTCCTCTGGCGTCTCAACTTCGCTGCAACGGTGCCCGACTGAAGCGTTTTTCTTCCCATACCGATCCACATCATTACAATAGCATTCCCTTGCGACCCTTTGATCCACGACAATTCCCTCAATATGCCCATTCGTCAGCGGATACTTCACCGCCAGGTGAGCTGTTGAGATCACGGCACACAGACGGTTTAAGGTGTTTCGCCCGACGATCATGTTGTATGACCCTTCTGCTTCAAGGATTAGATATTTGACGTTGAGCGTCCTAGCGTGCTCTTCCTCGCTAAACGTGGTGTGATGACCCAGGTGTTTAAATTATTTTTCTAGCTTATTTTTATGCATTTTAATATATTATTTATGATATTTTAGTCATTTTAGGGTACTTTAGGATTATTTCATGCATTTTATTATTTTTATGTGTTTTTAGTATTTTTCTATAATTTTTATTTATATTTTATTAGGATTTTCGGATTAATAAAGGGAAGCTGATTCAGTGCTCATGATCCATGGAAATTATGGTGCACCTCTAAGGAATCAATGGCTGTTGTATCGTCCCTGCCACATGGCTCATTCACGCTGGAGGTCCGCTATAAGACCGTGGTACGCAAAACACCAGACTCCACCCCTTAAAGCTTTGTCCAATGGAAACGTGACACGTGGCGCAGTTGATAGGCTTTATTTAACCTTATTTGTGGTCACGTGATGGAGAAACAGAAAGTGGGTGGCGGCTGCAATATATATATAGGAATTGGGTGAATGAAAGAATGGTACCAGTACGTGAACAGAAGAAGAATTGGGAGAAGTGCAGAAACGGTCTGACACAGGATTCAATATTTTAGGTTTTTCTTGTACTTCTTGTAATTTCTTTTTGATCATGTCAAGGCTAAACTCCCTTTGTGTTAGGGTGATTTATCTAGTTTTCCTTTAAACTATGTTTTGAACCAAGTTTCAGTTATGATTATGATTTCTATTTTAGTTCATGAATTTCTCATCTATTTTAATTGATACTTTCTATTCCAATAGTTTGTCACACTATTTTCTATGCAATTGGAAAATTGGTAGAATTTAGGGATTTGGGGAGGAATTAAGCAAGGGTCTTTACACCTTAGGGATAAGGGTAACAAATTGCTTGCGTTTGCCTGATCTAAATTGAACTTTTATCTCTGGTTAACTAGGATTAGGTACTAAGGAATTAGCTATCACTAATTAATTGGAAGGGACACTTATGCAAGGAATTGATAAGTGGACAATTAGGCTTAGCACCTTGAAACTTAATTTGATACATAATTATAACTGATTGGGGAGATACATAGGGAGAAGGTTAATGAAATCAGGATCCCTAGCGCGCTTTTAAGTTGAATTCATTTCAACAGTGTTATTTGCTTTCTTTAATTTTATTGCAGTTAAGTTACTTACGAAAAATCAATCATCTCTTTATTTTTATTTTTATTTTTACGTCCTATCATTCTAAGTTTAGTTAATTTAGAGTATAAACTACGCAATCCTTGTGGTTCAATCTTTTTATTACTTCGAGCAATCTGTACACTTGCAGATTCGCTATCAAGTTTTTGGCGTCGTTGCCGGGGATTGTGTTTAGTTTATTTTCTATTTTATCTGAATCTAATTGTTAGGACTTTTATTTTTTAAATTTATTACTCTTGTGCGGGTGCTACTGACTGTTGTTTGCTAGTGCATGCAAGGTACAATCTGAAGGTATGAAAAATGGTAGAAAGGGAGGGTTTGAATAACGTTTTCAAGATAAAACTTCCACCTTAAAGATTTTGTCAAATCTTTCGAAACAAACTATGTGCTAAAAGATAAGAGATAGAAAAGCACACAAGGATTTTATCCTGGTTCACTTGATAAATCACTCAAGCTAATCCAGTCCACCCGTTAAGGTGATTTCTTCCTTCTTAGAATGAAGGCAATCCACTAATCAGGTATGTGTTACAACTGCACTTGAAACCTACAAGTGACTAACAATACACTGACTTAGCTCTCACTAAGATTCACTCTCTTAGTCTTCTCTAGGATCCGATCAACCTTGATCTCCTAAAGGCAAACTATACAACTGTATATGAAGTTCTTGTTTACAAAGAAAGTGCTTCTAAAAAGCTTATAGTAAACACAATGAAATTCAGGATGAAAGAAAGCTTAGAAGGATTTGAATATTTCTTGCGCGTGTGTGAATTCTTCTAACCGCTTCTTTCAGTCTTCAGTCACTATTTATACTCCAAGGATTAGGGTTGAACGTTGCATGGAAATGCTACCGTTGGAGGGCAGTTCTGGAAATTCCAGCTTCTGCTGTGGCTGAGGATGTTAGGTAGGTCGTCAGGATAGTACACTTTGCTTTTGTACTTTTGATAGCGACTTGACCTTAACCTCGTAGACTTCTGATCAGAGGAGCGCTTCGTATAGGAACTTGTGAAGCTGATTGATCAGAGTCAGAGGGAAGCTTGGATCCTCTGACCGTTGTACCTTCTGATCTTCACTTCAGAGGATCAGTACATGGTCTTCAGAGCCAGTTGCTTCTGGACTTCAGAGTCTTCACTCTTCAGAGTCTGGATCGTCAGAGTCTTCTACACCATCAGAGCTTCTGAGCCTTCAGAGTCTTTTGGTTGTCAGATCTTCTGGATCATCAGAGCTTCAAGTGAGCTGAGTTCTTATCAGAGCTTGATTTACTTCAGATCTTCTGAAGCTTTTCCACTGTTCAGAGTGAACATGGAGAATGCGAAAGCGTTGCTTGGGTCACTCTTTATGCACAGTGCTTCTGATTTGTGTGAGACTGAATCAAAGTCAGAGCCTGTAAATAGCACACTCAGAAAAACACGTTAGAGTACCATAATTGTTCATACTCAAAAGGTTAACTTGTAATCATCAAAACATAGAGTTGTACTACTAGATCAAAACTTGATCTTACAATCTCCCCCTTTTTGATGATGACAAAACTAAGATTTTTGATGAACAATTCTTAAACATTAAACTGAATTCACTCAGAGTTTAGGGAAATAGAATAAGACTTATCCTGATGTGAATAGTTTATCTTGCTCATTCTGAATTCAAGTCACCGCTTGATTCTGAGCTTAGCTCCCCCTGAATCTAATACTTGATGAAAACGTTAGAAAAGTCTAGATTCTGAGCTAAATAAAATAAGAGTTCAGAATGAAAAGCTTATGACATAGATGAAATAGAATAATCAGAGCGCATAAGTAATCAGAGTCAACAGACAGGTATCAGAGTCTTGGGTATCAGAGTAAAACTAAAATCACTTCAGAAGAAGTGAAATGTATTCCTTGTATTTGCCCAGTGACACATCTATGGTCATAAAGGTGGAACTCTTAAATTCTCCAAAAGAAAAATAAATCACACTAACACATCTTACACATCAAAAACTGGGTTGTACTCCCCCTTTTTGTCATAAGCAAAAAGTTTGGGGTGTGAAAAACTTAGTTTGAAGTACAAGGTACTCCCCCTTAGAGAAGGTCTAAGTTTGAAAAATAAAACGATGCATGAACCAGAGTTAGGCGAAATAAAGAGAAGAGAAATGCACAAGAAGAACATTTACCACCGGCCAGGGGAGTAAAGAAAAGGGTCAGTTACCAAGAACTGAACCTCGAGAAACTGTAGGAGCATTAACTTTCAGAGAGAAAGTGAAGCCTATATAAAGCGATGGAGAAAAAGGGTAAGCTTCACAACTCGATCAATTCCAAAAGAATGGCATCATACAAGAGAGCACTTGAAGAGCTCAGAAGGAAGGCCTTTGAGGAGGACTTGTTCCTGAACATAAGGCATCCAGAGGGTACAACGACCATATCAGAGCTAACGAGGACACTGCTTGAGGAGGACCGTCGTCCAGAGCTGAAGAACGACTTGAAGGAATTTCTGGCCTTCGTGGAAGAAGTTCAAGAACTCAGCCAGCTTGAGCTGAGGCTACTGGAAGAGAAGAAGACCATAGAAGAGAAGCTCAAGACAACATAAGAGATTCTGGAGAAGAAAGAGCTAAACGTCAATCTCAACAGCATCCAGTATTCACTGGATCGTCTGGAGAGGGAGAGGTCAGAGCAGCGCCAAGAGTGCAGAAGAATGAGGAAGGATCCTCCATTCTAGACTTTAGAAAAAAAAATGTATGATGTAAAAAAAATGATTATGAATAAAGAAAAATATTTTGCAAACACAATGTGACAAATATATATATATATATATATATATATATGCAAAGAGAAACAGTAACGAACAAAGCAGAATAACTAAAGTAACTTAAAGAAGATAATAAAAAGAAGTTAAAATAAAACTAAGTTAAGAGGGAAAGCAAAGAGATCCTAAGACTAGGGTTTATCAGTGCGACGCAGAAGTTCCATCATCATTTGCTTCATGTCCTGTAGCATAGACTCATGAGTATCAAGACGTTGTTCCATGAGGTCGAGTCTGGACGAGCTTGACTGTGTGGAGCTGGAAGGAACATTCTGAGCAGCTTGATGAGCTGGAATGGAAGCAGAAGCAGCAGGAGTAAAAACCACTGGTGCAAGTGCTTGGCATCTAAGGGCTTCAGCTTCAACTTCAAGTCTTTCTGCCTCTAATCTTTCTTGTTCAGCTTGAGCTGCTGCTTGACGTGCTGCTTTATCTGCTTGTGCTTGCTTTCTTCTGGTCTCTTCAATAACTTCAAGGAGCTTGTGTCTTTGTTGTTGTTCATGAAGAGCTACTCTTCTTGCAAACCTCTGCTTGGCAGCTACTATACTCTGATCCCTTTCAGCAATAAGATGACTCATCATAGCAGGAACCTGAGCAACTAACCAAGTACTCAGATTATTCCATTCCTCAGCAACAGAGTCAGGATCCTCACTCAGATCAGTATGACCTTTGACGTTGCGAATCATCAGTGAAGCTTCATGATTAAAAACACTGATGCACTCAGAGAGAGAGGTTGGTCTTAGGTGAGTGTAGGGAAGAATGGATAGGTTTGTTTCAGGAGAGGTTGGGTGGTTGCTGCTGTTTGCCTCAGAGACACCTTGAGGAGAACCAATGTTGAACATGTGAGCATTTGGTTCAGAGGTGCCAAGGTGAGGTTCAGAGGTCTCAAGGTGTGGTTCAGAAGTGTCAACCAGAGGATTGGGTGATCTAAACCGAAGAGTGGTTAGACACAGATTGTTCTGGGTCTGGTTGAACTGGCTCTTGTTGGACAAGGTCAGGTTGAGCTTGTTGAGCTAAAGTGTCTACCTCATGTAAAGGATTGGCCAAGATAGGTTCATCTGGGTCAACTAGACGTTCAGGTCTAGGGCCAGGATATCTCCTAGGGCTTGGACAAGTGAGGTAATACTCTTCTAGGGTAGACACCTTTTCTTTTCTGACCTCCATAAATTTACGATTGGATTCAGAGTTGTTGGAAGGGGAGGAGTCAGCAACATTGATTGGGAATGATACAGGTGTATAGACACTAGAAGAGTCTGTATCAGTGGTTCTGGCAACCAGACGTTCTGATGCTCTGGGGATAGAGTGATCAGAAGTTCTGGGTTCAGGTTCTGGTTGGACTGGAATTGTAAGTTCAGGTTCAAGAATAATGGGTTCAGATTCTGGATTGTATTGAATGGTAATAGGGGAGGTTGGATCAGAGGGTCCGGTAGGTTGGTTCTGAAGCATATTCCAAAGAGGTGCTTCATTTGGTGAAGGTTGGAAAAATGAAGACCGGGGTGAATTAGGTGGAGAGGTGGTTTGTGCAGCTGGTTGGGATTCAGGAATGGGAGTGAGTGGGTTTGTGGATCGTTTGAGCATAGCTGAGATGGGGAGTGCATCAAATGTATTCAAATCATCATCAGAATCAACAACAGACTTACTTGATGATCGCACTGATGATCGAGTCACTCTGGAAGGAGTTTCAATCCTTCTGACCACTTGAGCAGCTGGTTCCACCCTTGTAGGCTTCACCACAAGTCTGACTTGCTTCTTCTTCTTTAGTGGAGGGGGACCACCATCATTATCACCATCATCACCACCATCTGGCTTGGTGGTTTCATCATGTTTTCTCTTGGGCTGGTCAGCCTTCTTCCTCTTCGTCAGAGGGACATCAGATTCCTCAGAGGATTCTTCTAAGACCATCTTCCTCTGAGCTTTCCTCTTGGGAGGAGAGTCAAACTCTTGAGCTGGCGGCAGTCTTCTGAAGAATTCATCTAAATCAATTTCAAAGCCTTGAGCCCTTAGGTCTTCAACATAGCACCTAATAGCTTCAGGGTTGTCTGCCTGTGTCCACAGAGGATAGTCATTCAGAGGCACCCTTCTCTGTCTGATTTCAGCAGATGTATCTTCATGAGCTGGGGCAATTTTCTTCTGGACTAAACCCATCTTCTTCAGAGAATTGGCAGTGAAGACATCACTGACAATGGTGGTCAGATCCTCTATGCATCCAGCATTGACCAGATCTTGCACAAGGTTGCTCTCAATGAAGAGATCTGATAGCAATCTCCCAAAAGGGATATATTTGATTGCTGACTTGATAGAGGCAGTAGTTCTGGACTTCTTGATACACTCCTTCAAGTAAGAGAACAGGAAGTAGGGAAGGCAGATCTTCTGCTTGTCTTGGATGAAAAATAACATCGCCTTCTGGCTGAAGTTGATGTAATCTGGGGAACTGCCCTTTGGCCTCTGGTTGATACAGTGCAGCAGAATCTTGTGCCAGATTCTGAGCTTGGGATGAAGATCCACCACCTTGTAATCAGTCTTGCCCGGTTTGTATGTGGTGTACAGGGCCTTGTTGGTCTCATCCTTCGTTTTGGGTTTCAGCTTCGATTCAGTGAGTTGGAATCGATACCCATGTGCAGTCTCTGCACCCAGCAGATTCACGAATGACTTCTCAGTAATTGTGATCCTCCTACCAGCAATGTGGGAGACCACCTGAGTGTCATCGCAGTCAGCGTGTTTCCAGAATTCCTTGACCAATTTGTCGTACACCGGTCCTCGAAGCCTGTTGAAGTAATTTTCCCAGCCTTGAACACGGACTTCAGGACGAAGATCATACCCATTTGCAGCAAGATTGTCGAGGTCGAATCTCCATTCTGCCAGTACTTGAAGTTCTTCAGGAGCGTACACACAATGAACAACACAGCCCTGTTCTGCAATCGGAATTATCTGCCCTTGACCTTGACCTTGATCAGGAGCTTCAGGACCCAGTTGGCCTGTAGCTTGACCCACTACCATGTGAGGGAACCTGGTTGCTTCGGCAGCTTCGTTTCTGGTTTGTCTCACCATCTTGAGCGGTTGAAGGTTTTGGGTAGAAGATGAAGATGATGAATAGAGAGAGAGAAAGATCGTGGGTGAGAGGTTTTGAAAAACTGAAGAGAGAGAGAGTAAAA
The DNA here is from genome assembly GCF_012489685.1 of Lotus japonicus. Taxonomy (NCBI): domain Eukaryota; kingdom Viridiplantae; phylum Streptophyta; class Magnoliopsida; order Fabales; family Fabaceae; genus Lotus; species Lotus japonicus. The sequence goes on along the minus strand of NC_080042.1, from coordinate 22,213,773 downwards.
CCGAGAGTGTAGGAGATCGTGTGTGTATAGTGGGTTTTGACAAATAACCGTTGTTGATTCAAAAAGAAAATTAAAATCAGCGGTTAAAAATTAAAGACATCATAGTAACAGTAAATACACGTATCACACACAGGAGAGAAGCACATCTACACACATTATGACAGACTGTCACACGGGCACGAGGAACTATGCATCAGAGATACTGACACACGTTTACTGTCTCAGCTTCAGAGTCAGCACCGATGGGTACATACACTCTGATGGAGTTACCTTCTGGACTCGACATCTTCTGATCAAGAAGTATCATAGTCAGAGGTTCTGATCCATCTTCACTCTGGACAAAAGTCCATATTCAGATTTTTCAGAATAAAATTAAATCTATCCTCTGTTAAGGGCTTAGTAAAGATATCTGCCCATTGATGGTCAGTATCAACAAACTTCAGAAGAAGTACGCCCTTCTGTACATAATCTCTAATAAAGTGATACTTTACCTCAATGTGCTTTGCTCTTGAATGTAAGATATGATTCTTACTCAATGATATTGCAGCAGTGTTATCACAATAGATTGGGATATTGCTCTCAAGGATCTGATAATCCTCCAGCTGATGTTTCATCCAGAGCATCTGAGTGCTGCATATTGCTGCTGAGATATATTCTGCCTTTGCAGTGGATAGTGCAATGGTTGATTGCCTCTTGCTTGCCCATGAGACTAGATTACTTCCCAGAAATTGACAATTTTCAGAAGTACTTTTTCTCTCTGTTCTATCTCCAGCATAATCAGCATCACAATAACCTGAAAGCTTATACTCTGATGTTTTCTTATACATCAAGCCAAGGTTAGTGGTGCCTTTCAGATACCTTAGGATCCTCTTAACAGCAGTTAAGTGGGTTTCCCTTGGATCTGATTGGAAACGAGCACATAAGTGAACACTAAATAATATATCTGGCCTAGATGCAGTTAAATATAGAAGAGATCTTATCATACCACGATAAAGCTTCTGACAAACTTTACCACTTGCATCTTCTTTCTCCAGAATGCATGTAGGATGCATTGGAGTCTTGGCCACTGTAGATTCCAGCATGTTGAACTTCTTCAGAAGTTCTTTAGTGTACTTGCTCTGATGGATATATGTTCCTTCTGGTGTTTGATCAACTTGTATTCCCAGAAAGTACTTAAGTTCTCCCATCATACTCATCTCAAATTCAGCCTGCATCATCTCAGAAAATTCTTTGCATAGAGATTGATTAGCAGAACCAGATATAATATCATCAACATAGATTTTCACAATTAAGATATCATCTTTATAAGTTTTTCAAAAGAGAGTTGTATCTACTTTACCCCTTACAAACTCATTCTCCAGAAGGAATGAGCTGAGTCTCTCATACCATGCTCTGGGAGCTTGCTTCAGACCATAGAGTGATTTCTTCAATTTGAACACATGGTCTGGTTTCTTCTCATCTTCAAAACCTGGGGGTTGATGAACGTAGACTTCCTCTGAAATATAACCATTTAGGAAAGCACTCTTCACATCCATCTGATGAAGAACTATGTTGTGATTCACTGAGAAAGAGATCAACAGTCTGATTGCTTCTAGTCTTGCTACTGGAGCAAATGTTTCTGTGTAGTCTATTCCTTCCTGCTGGTTGTAGCCTTGAGCAACTAGCCTTGCCTTGTTTCTGACTACATCTCCTTTCTCATTCAACTTGTTTCTGAACACCCATTTTGTTCCAATTACATGGACACTCTCAGGCTTCTTCACTAAGCTCCAAACATCGTTCTTGGAGAATTGATTCAATTCTTCTTCCATGGCCAGAATCCAGTCCTTGTCCTAAAGAGCTTCATCAATTGACTTGGGTTCAATTAAGGACACCAATCCTTTCAGACTAAGCAAGGTCTCTTCAGAGGGCCTGAAGGCTGATCTGGTTCTGACTGGTTCGTCTTTGTTGCCCAGAATCAATTCCTTAGGATGAGCTGCAGTGATTCTGCTCTTCTTCAGAGTTTGTGAATCAGAGGGACCAGCTTCTTCTTCTGGTTCATCTTCCTCTGGCTCAGCTTCCTCTGGAGCTTTGCCTTTGTCAGAAACATTTATACTTAAATCTGCAAATTTCTCAACTAGCTTTGACTGGTCAGAGTCAAGCTTATCGTCAAATCTAACATGAATGGACTCTTCTATAGTCTTAACATCAGTATTATAAAATCTAAAACCTTTAGATCTCTCAGAATAACCAAGTAATAGACATTTAGAAGACTTAGCATCAAATTTATGCAATCTATCCTTAGTATTAAGAACATAACAAACACAACCAAAAGGATGAAAATAAGAAATGTTGGGTTTTATGTTCTTCCACAATTCATAGGGAGTCTTATTCAGAATTGGTCTCACAGAGATTCTGTTCTGAATGTAACATGTTGTATTTACTGCCTCTGCCCAAAAGTGCTTAGCCATGCCAGTTTCTTGGAGCATGGTTCTAGCCATCTCCTGAAGAGTTATGTTCTTCCTCTCAACAACACCATTTTGTTGAGGAGTTCTGGGACAAGAGAAATCATGTGCAATTCCATAGGAATCAAATAGACTCTCAAACTTGTCATTCTCAAACTCTCCACCATGGTCACTTCTGACACGCACAAACCTACAAGCCTTCTCGTTTTGCACTTGGGCAATGAAGGTAGAGAACACAACATGAGACTCATCCTTGCGGGTTAGAAACTTTACCCATGTCCAGCGGCTATAGTCGTCAACAATGACCATCCCATATCTCTTGCCACCTATAGACTCAGTTTTCACTGGTCCAAACAGGTCGATATGCAGAAGTTCCAACGGCCTTGAGGTTGAGACAAAATTCTTTGCCTTGAAAGGGACTTTAGTAAATTTGCCTTTCTGACATGCTTCACAAAGTGCGTCTGAAGAGAACTTCAGATTGGGTAAGCCCCTGACAAGGTTTAGCTTACTCAGCTGAGAAATCTTTCTCAAACTTGCATGCCCTAACCGTCTATGTCATACCCACTGCTCTTCATTAACAGAAAGAAGGCACTTCACATTCTGAGCCTCCAACTCAGATAATCTGATCTTATAAATGTTGTTCTTCCTCTTGCTGTTAAAAAGAACAGAGCCATCGATCTGACTTACAGCCCTGCAAGACTTTTGATTGAAAATAACATCATAACACTTGTCAGCTAATTGACTTATAGACAATAAGTTATGAGTTAAGTCGTCTACCAATAACACATTATCAATGCATGGACTACTATCTACACAAATAGTACCAGTACCAACAATTTTACCCTTTTCATTTCCTCCAAAGCCAACTTCGCCTCCAGGCTTAAGTTTTAGCTCTTGGAACATACGCCTTTCTCCCGTCATGTGACGCGAGCATCCACTGTCCAGATACCATGACTGGTGTTTCAGTGGTGCTATCAAGGATATCTGCAACATAGATAATCTTGTCCTTAGGTACCCACTTTTTGGGTCCTTTCTTATTAGTTACCCCAGAGGTTCTGATCACCTTGGGTTTCTCAACATGATAATGTAAAGGAATTTTTGCATGATATTTAGACATGGAGAAAGATCCCTTTTTAAGAGGGGTTTTAGCAACTTTAGCAGGTAAAGGATCAGGCAATATGGTACCAGAGGGAACAAAGCCTTCATACAAGGATTTAGCTTTAGACACAGAGGGCTCATTTCTAATTTGTTTAGAATAGCCAATGCCATGCATTCCATTTCTGCTTACGCCATAGATCATTGAAGCCATTAAGCTTCTATCTACGCTCTTAGCCAGGAATCTTTGAAAAGACTTTTCATACTTAGATTCATTTCTACAATCAGAGGCATCACAAGCAACTATTTCTTCTAACTTAGCAATCTGGTTCTTAAGCACAGAGTTAGAATTTACCAAAGCATGAATATCATTTTTCAAATCAGAAATAATTTTCTCATGTTCAGAAGGAGTCTTTGAAGCAGCAGATAAGTCCTTTTTCAACTTTTTATGCTTAGACAATAAGGAGTTATACTTATCCATAATATCAGACAAAGCATGTTTCAGTTCAGAGGTAGAGAAAGAAGCGAATACCTCATTTTCATCGTCTGAATTAGGATCTCCTTCTGATTCTGAGTCAGAGTCAACAGCTTCCTTTGACTCTGCTCCTTTGTCCTTGACGATAGCCATGAGTCCTTGGACTTCACCATCAGAGTCAACATCCTCTGACTCTGATTCATCGAACTTCACCATCAGACTCTTCTTCGTCTTGAAGTGCTTCTTTGGCTTCTTGTCCTTCTTCAACCTTGGACAATCACTTTTGTAGTGCCCTGATTCTTTGCACTCAAAACATGTGACTTCCTTGATTGATGACTTCTTCTGGCCTGAAGATTCAGACTTTCCTTTGGCCTTTCCAGAGCTTCTGTACTTGCTTTGCTTGTGCTTCCAGATGCGGTTGAGTCTCTTGGAGATCAGAGTCAGCTCATCTTCATCAGAGTCTTCTGATGCTTCTTCAGATTCTTCTGCTTCAGCTTGGAGAGCCTTTGACTTCTCAGCCTTAGCCTTTTCAGATTTGGATTTCAAGGCTATAGACTTTTTCCTCAGATCTTGCATCTCAGAACGCTTCAGCTCATGGCATTTCAGAATGCTAATGAGTTCTTCTAAACTCATACGCTCGACATCTCTTGTGAGCTCTATTGATGTCACTAAAGGCATCCAACTTTCAGGAAGACACCTGATGATCCTTATGACATGATCTTTTGTTGTGTAGCTCTTGTTGAGAGGTCGTATTCCAGCTACAAGCAGTTGAAATCTGGAAAACATTTCTTCAATGGACTCATTTGGCTCCATGATGAAGGATTCATACTTTTGGATCAAAGACAATGCCTTTGATTCTTTGACTTTCTTGTTTCCTTCATGAGACATCTTCAGAGATTCAAAAATGCCTTTTGCAAACTCACGATCTGTAATCTTCTGGTACTCTTCATAAGAAATAGCACTTAGAAGAATTGCTCTTGCTTTGTGATGTTGTGAGTACAGCTTCTTTTGATCTGCAGTCATCTCTGACCTTGGGATCTTCTTGCCTTCTTCATCAACTGGACGCTCATAGCCATCCACAATAATATCCCAGAGATCTGCATCAAAACCCAGAAAGAAACTTTCGAGTCTATCTTTCCAATACTCGAACCTTTGGCCGTCGAACATAGGAGGCTTTGCGTTGTATCCATCTTTCTGTGTTTCACTGGTGGTAGCCATTGTTTTTCACACCGGCCCGGATCACTGAACACTGTTAGGTGTGGTAATCAGAACTTGCGCTCTGATACCAATTGAAGGTATGAAAAACGGTAGAAAGGGGGGGTTTGAATAACGTTTTCAAGATAAAACTTCCACCTTAAAGATTTTGTCAAATCTTTCGAAACAAACTATGTGCTAAAAGATAAGAGATAGAAAAGCACACAAGGGTTTTATCCTGGTTCACTTGATAAATCACTCAAGCTAATCCAGTCCACCCGTTAAGGTGATTTCTTCCTTCTTAGAATGAAGGTAATCCACTAATCAGGTATGTGTTACAACTGCACTTGAAACCTACAAGTGACTAACAATACACTGACTTAGCTCTCACTAAGATTCACTCTCTTAGTCTTCTCTAGGATCCGATCAACCTTGATCTCCTAAAGGCAAACTATACAACTGTATATGAAGTTCTTGTTTACAAAGAAAGTGCTTCTAAAAAGCTTATAGTAAACACAATGAAATTCAGGATGAAAGAAAGCTTAGAAGGATTTGAATATTTCTTGCGCGTGTGTGAATTCTTCTAGCCGCTTCTTTCAGTCTTCAGTCACTATTTATACTCCAAGGATTAGGGTTGAACGTTGCATGGAAATGCTACCGTTGGAGGGCAGTTCTGGAAATTCCAGCTTCTGCTGTGGCTGAGGATGTTAGGTAGGTCGTCAGGATAGTACACTTTGCTTTTGTACTTTTGATAGTGACTTGACCTTAACCTCGTAGACTTCTGATCAGAGGAGCGCTTCGTATAGGAACTTGTGAAGCTGATTGATCAGAGTCAGAGGGAAGCTTGGATCCTCTGACCGTTGTACCTTCTGATCTTCACTTCAGAGGATCAGTACATGGTCTTTAGAGCCAGTTGCTTCTGGACTTCAGAGTCTTCACTCTTCAGAGTCTGGATCGTCAGAGTCTTCTACACCATCAGAGCTTCTGAGCCTTCAGAGTCTTTTGGTTGTCAGATCTTCTGGATCATCAGAGCTTCAAGTGAGCTGAGTCCTTATCAGAGCTTGATTTACTTCAGATCTTCTGAAGCTTTTCCACTGTTCAGAGTGAACATGGAGAATGCGAAAGCGTTGCTTGGGTCACTCTTTATGCACAGTGCTTCTGATTTGTGTGAGACTGAATCAAGGTCAGAGCCTGTAAATAGCACACTCAGAAAAACACGTTAGAGTACCATAATTGTTCATACTCAAAAGGTTAACTTGTAATAATCAAAACATAGAGTTGTACTACTAGATCAAAACTTGATCTTACACAATCAAGCGAACACCATGGTTGAAACACAAGAGGAGTTTGAAGCAAGAATCCGGGCAAAGTATGAAGCGGAGCTGCAATCTAAGATTGAAGCTATGAATGTCCAGGAGGAGTTCGAGAGAAAACTCCGAGTTAAACTTGAAGCAGAATATGCTGAAAAAAGGCGTGTTATATTGCAGTTGGAGAAAGAATTTTATGCTAATTGGAAGTGTATTCGTGAAAGTGGATCTCATCGACAAGAACACGAATGGATAGCTCAATCCAATGTCCTACGAGAAAAAGTATCCTGCATTCTGCGGACACGAGCAGGTCATCAAAGTCATGATGAATCACCTATTGGTCATGGATGTGATTCCTTGGAGCAATGTGAGGAAGCACCAATTGAAGAAAATGAGAATTGCGAGTTAGTTGAAGAAAATATCTCTCGTCAAGCCATTGAGGAAGAAGAGAAAGAATTTCCTGAAGAAGAACTCACAGTTTGTCAAGAACTAGAAAAAGACATGACAATGGGTGAAGCGAAAGAAGCATTGATTGACTCCAGACCAAAAGAAACCTTCAATGTGGATTTTGTGTATGGAGATGAATTGATGATGAATTCAGGTAAGCCTCAAAGTCTAAGCCTATATCTTAATGACCTATGGATCAAAGGTGAATATGGCAAGGGAAATAAGCACTCATGGAAATACATTGATAAGAACTTCCCTAACCTCCTTACTTTTAAGTTGATTTATTTGGCCATGATCTTTGAGCGTGAATGCACTGTGATGATGAACTTATGTGAAAATTTGCATGATCTAAGTGATTTAATCGAATTTGCAATAGACCCTGGATAGTTTTCTGAGTCTGGGAAAGTCTAACAAAGACTATAAAATTGTGCTTCTTGGGAGACAACCCAAGTGTGTCTTGTTTAATTGTGTTCTTTTACATTTGAGTTTAATTTTAATCTTAGTAATATTAGTAGTGTTGTTAGTATTTCTGTTTTTGTTTTAGTTCCAATAAAAAAGTGAATTTAAGAGTTTGAAAACTTTGCTTCTGGAATTCATAGCATGGGAATGGCATGATCATGTGCCATAATACCATGCTGCAACATGACCATCATTGTTCTGGAATTAATAATATGAGAATGATGCTAATCTTGTGCCAAATTTCATGCGGCAATATGACATTCGTCAATTCTGGTTTTTATAGCATGAAAATGGTATGGATTTGGTGCCAAAATTGAATGAGCCACGCTGGTGTATTTATTAAAAAGAAAAACAAAAGAAAAACACCAAAAAATAAAACAAAAAGATTTTCCTTGTTAGTTTGAGTTTTTATTTTATTTGAGTCATAGTGTCTCATTGAATTATTTGAGTTATATTGTGGTGTTTTAATTTGTGTGCTCATGTTTACAAGGACTAAGTGATTTACAAGAATTAATATGAGCTGGAGGGTCCAGTTGACTGAGTCTTGGTGCTATCACTTTTTGCACCCATATTGAGTACATGGAGTTTTACTAAACCACTCATCTCTCATTAAATTTCATGATTATGCATTTAGTTATTTAGTTGCACACACTAGTTTCGCACATTCTTTTACTCCTTAGTCATTTCACCTTTGTATTTGACTACTCAAGTGATTTCAATTCTGAATCTATGTCTTATTTTTATGGAAATTGTGATACACATGTGCAGTTAATGTATTGGATATGACATATTATTGAGAGAAGTAAGTGAATTTTAGGACTGAGTGGTGTTTTCAATGGATATTGTGATAGGAGTTCACTGGGGTTCATCTCTTTACCTCTTGGTTTTGCTGAGTGAGGAGTGATCTCTGATGATTCCTGACTTGCTTGCACTTGTTTGGTTCTGCTTTGAAATTCATGTCGGTTTGATATTGTTATGCTTGTAATTTGGTAAGAGATTATTAGGCATTCTTGATGACCTTCAGACTTTTTTCAGTTATTCCTTAGTTGCCCAAGTTGAGCCTAAATGTAAGACCCAAGTTTTTAAGCTTAGAATAAGTGGAAGAGACTTCCATTTATGATTAGGCTTGACGTATCGTGAAGGGAAACCTGAACAAGAGTTTACCAAATGAAATAAATTTATGAAGGAGAAAGTTCAGGAAAAGTCAAAGGATTGTATCGAAGTCGATTTAAGTTATAGCACGACTAATATTCGCTTTAAAACCTAGGACAAGAACTTTAGGAAATAAGACTATGTTCCACCCTTGGAACACTGTAGGAATTTCTTCCAAAAATCTTCAGAGAAATGTTAGAACTTCTCTTTTTCCATATATCACAATCGTTTCGAGGCGAAACTCTAGGATCTACGAAAGTCCGATTCCAATCATCGGAAGTTTGCCGAAACCGAAACCCTGGTATTTCAAAACCCTAGAATCAACCGACAATGAAGACTTTTTCTATTCAGAGCTTCAAATGAAGATTCTACACGCGTACACCCATTTCTCTTGATGATTTCAATCTTTCTTCAGAAGGAAGTTTTCTATTCCGACAATCGATGCAAAAAGTAACTTATCGGGTAAAATAGTTTTACACCGACTTTGCATTAGTTACCAAAAATACAAGGAGACCTCATTTTAGTTTTGGTATTATGTCGCCAAAACCTATCTTAGAATTCATGGAGAATGAAGCCGGAAAAATCAGATTCGCGAAACTTTCATTTTACCGCGTTTTGCCAACCTCTATATATAGCAAGAAAGGTGAGAAAAATCACAAAGACTCCTCCATTTCTCTCCCAAATCCGCGAGCTCCATTGAAAAGGAAGGAAGAAGAGCTTTTGTTCGATCCTTGCTTGATCGTCGATTAATCAGTTGCTACTCCAATGTTTCGAGGTATAGTCGCTAATCCTTACCTCTGATCGCTTTTTCCATAGCTTTTCTCTAGACTTTTCTGAGCTGATAGTTTTGAGGTTTTTGCAAAACTATCCTGAATATTTCATTTTTGATTCTAAACATCTTCCTTACGTGCCCAAGATCACTTCTGCCGGATTAGTTTTTTCGTTATGTCGCCGAAATTCCGCCGGAATCAATTTATGCCTCAAATACCCATTTTTGGAGTAAAGCTTCGTCTTTTGGGCTGAAAACTATCGCCTTAGCTTAGTGCTAGTAGGATTAGTTGTCATAAACGTTGTTGGTGACGTCCCCATCCAATTTGCTTTTCGGGATTTCAGTTTTGAAATTCTAAGTTAAAAATAGTGACCAAAATACCCCTGCGACAGTTTTTGATCCGATAATTTTTCCGAGTTTAGAATATCCTTATTTACGACTAATGATAGCATAGGAACCAAGTTTGATCGAAGAAAAATCGAACCCCACAGTTAACCAAAGTGGCCGAGCACTCTAAGGGGGAGGGAGGAAAATTCCTTTTTCGAAAACTTGTCCTTTCGCGCTAGATTATCGTACCTCGGAGTATGTACTACTTCGTGTAACCTTAGTAAGTATTGATAGCTTAGTTTCCGATAGATTCTGATAGTATTTCTGTGGTTTTGCTCTAAAGGTGCTTTTGAAGAATTCTCTGAAGAACAAGGAGCTGGTTGTGAAGGAACTTTTGAGGACAACCCTGGAGAATCTACAGGTGAGGGCTTCTCACTGAATCTCTAGTTAATGCTTAGGGTCGATGCTTTCGACATTGTTTACTGTTTATGCACTTGTTTGTGTTTGATTGGAAAAATGTTTTCTGAGGCTTCGGCTGACAATGTAGATGATTCATCTACTGAATGTTTTTGAGAGTGAATTACATGCTATGTGCTATGTGGGTAATTTAGGATGTGTGATGCATGCCTTATATGCTAAGTGCTACGTGGTTATTGCTTAATATGTTGATATATGACATGTTGGTTGATTGTGCTGAGTTAATTATGCTTTTGCAATGAAATCTGAGATTCTGAGTAGTGAGAATAGCGGGCAGGTCATGCCGATTTTATTTTGAGAGTTTTGAGAAAGTTTGATAGGACGAATGAGATTCGGGCCTTGTTATGGTGTTTTATGGATCGAGACATTCTCTGGAGTCAGTTGGGGATTAGGAGATCCCGAGAACTTATAAGATTTTGCTATAAGACTAAAAGGATATTATTTTGTAAAGAAAACTCATAAGACATTAAACAACCTCTAAATCTTCAAATAATGATAACAAACTCGAAAGGAAGCTTAGGATGCAAATCTTAGTTTTTGGAAAACGAGAAGTGTCGTCGGATCCAAGTGTTGAGGAAGTTGAGAAGTATTGAGTATGTTGATGCTCTTGTGCTGTTGGAGCAGCTGTGTTGTTGGACTATCCTGGGGATAAGTCCGGGAAATTGATAGTTTCCGAGTATGTTGATACTCCACTGAGGCGTGAGACCTTGTGGAAAGCATGGATTTTCACTGAGGCGTGAGACCTCGTGAACAACATGAAGCTTCACTGAGGCGTGAGACCTTGTGAATGCGGGATACTTCACTAAGGCGTGAGACCTTGTGAAAAGAAGCATGGATCTTCACTGAGGCGTGAGACCTCGTGAACAGCATGGAACTTCACTGAAGCGTGAGACTTCGTGCAAGTGTGTAAATTCACTGGGGCGTGAGACCCCGTGAAAGCATAAAACTTCACTGAAGCGTGAGACTTTGTGAATGTGTGAGACTCCACTGAAGCGTGAGACTTCGTGAGAGCAGTGATGACTCGAAGAGTTATCGTGAGTGGTTGCACTCATTTTTATGATTATTTAGCTAGAACATGTGGCGACGTGTCGAGTGAGATTCGGAAACGTTGTTTGACTAATCATCCTGCATTCATGCAACATTAATGAGGTATTAACACAGGACGTACTCTGGACCTCGTCGGTTTCCAAAATGGTCATAAGACCCGGAATGCCGTGTAAGAGCGTTTGTAGACGACTCTTGTAGCAGACTGAAATGGCAGACCTACGGGTTACGACTGATCTGACTACCTTTGTGTGGTGTAAGAGGCACGCGGGCAGAAATGGTCCCACCATTGCTGGTGCTAGGATTGATCCGTTTGATGTCCATCCGTTTTCCGGAATGCATTTGGTTAACTGGGTTAACCGCCATATCATTTCATGCAACATGCATACTGACTTAGTTGCTGAGTGTGATTGATAATTGTTAAGTCTATTTGATGCATGCTATTTGTTATTACTGTCGTTACATTCATTGTGGAATATGCAACCCTAGGATGTTATCCCTAGCTATAAGCCTAAGTGGCTATTCTATTATCTGTATCTATCGGTGCTATTATTTACGTAATTCTTTGGAGTTGACCCTCGCGTCTTCTGTGTGTGCTTTGGCGGACTACGCCTTTTGTCAGATGTCTTTGGCGGGCTGATTCACGATGGTTCACCCTTCGGGGGGAACTAGGGTTGAGATGCTGGAATAGAAGCGCATCGCGGTCGCGAGAGGAGGACGGATGGTGTACATAGACTAGGTCGTTCTGGATTTCGAATTCGGACGACGATCATACTAGCATGTAGGTTTTAGTGCTGGTGTGAGCTCCTTGAGATGGGATTAGTGTAGGAGTAGAGTCTTAGCTCTGAACATCATTTGTTTATTTTGGGACAGGGTAGTTTCCCACCTATAGCTTTTTGCGTGGTTTCTTTACGGGAATCACAGAGAGTTGGTTGGACTTAGGAGGTCTTGTTTTAGGCCGATGGGCCAACTTATTCTCATTTTTGAGAGATAGTGTTGTGAACACTTGACCTTTCTTTTGGTCTGTACCTTTTGCCTACGGGCGCTACTTTTCTCACTTCCCGTCACTGGAGGTTTACTCGTGACGTGGTTAGCTACTTACAGCGGGGGCTGTAATCTATATTGTATATTAGTTCTGTTGTCTTCGCATTTGCGTTTTATTTAATTCAGTCTAGTCTATATTATTATCGGAAAAAAAATAATTCACCTTTTTCCGCATTAAGTTTTACTTTTGGTTACTAAAGTGACGCCACCGAAATCGGGGTGTTACACTAAATGTAAATTTTCTTGGTCCCTAACTTTGGAAATATTTGTGAACTGTTAAGTAATCTGAATTATGAATGGAGCAACAAAAAAATTATGTGAATAGGTTCCCACTCTCTCCTAGTGTGCATTTAAAATGAAGCAAAATGCTTGGAAAAAGAATAATGAAAAAATGAAAAGAAAGAAAAAGAATGAAAAAAAAAAAAAGTTTGCAAATCAAAAGAGGAGAAGAGAGAGAGAGAACCTTGAGTACTTTAAATGAATGCTCTGAATTGAAAGAAGAAATAGATCGCTTGACTGTCTATGTGTGTAGCCTTGTAATATATTTTTCTTATCCTACCTATGTTACACCTTGGCCAAGTTACAACCTGTGAGAATCTCTTTCTTGTTGCATAGCATGACATTGTCTGATCTTGATTTGATTGATTATCAGAACCGAAGCATAGTGTTTGTACTGTCAGATGCACTAAATAATTGATGATTGATGATTGATGATTAAAATTGTGAGTTTTGATGTGAACTCTAGGTCTCATTATGCTATTGATTTCACTTTCTCTGAACTGAATTTCTTGTTTCTCTTAGCCAGTATGCGCATGAACTAATATTTCTTTGTTGGATGTGTATCTTGTGTTTTAAAAGTGTTGGCAATTGATTTGGAATTGATTTATTTTGTGCTTGAGGACAAGCTTTCATAAGTTTCCGCTTGAGCACAAGCTGATTGAGCGTCCTAGCGTGCTCCTCCTCGCTAAACGTGGTGTCAAGGTCGAGGACGCCCTTCACCCATACTTGCTCGCCCGCGAATCCCACCAGAGTTCCCTGATAGGGAGCGAGGTTTCCCTCGCCCACACCAAGCCGAGCAAACGCTCCGCCGTAGATGATGTCCGCCGAACTTCCCTAGTTTAGAAGCACTCGTTGCACAGTGAGCTGATTAACACGGAGGGAGACCACGATCGGGTCATCTAAATGCGGCTTTATTCCGTAAAAATCAGCAGACGAAAACGTGATATCTGGATGTTGAAAACCAAAAGGAATCTCTGTACTTGCATTCACCGCTCTAACATATCGCTTCCGTGCTGCACTAGTGGTCCCTCCTCCGCCGAAACCTCCAGCAATCGTGCCAACTTCTTTTGCCGTCGAAAACACATCGCCTCGCGCCGTGGCTGATTTCCCTGCCACAATCAGCTTTACCACCGCGTGCTGTAGAGCTCGACACTTTCCAGTATCGTGTCCTGAGATTCGGTGATAGGCATACCATTTTACTTCTACCTGTCCTTGAGAGAAAGGAGATTCCAGTCGTTGTATGGAATCTCGGTATTGTTGTCTGTATGAGGCTTCAAGCTCTGGCGCTGTGTCTGTTACGCTCATTTCCGCATCATGTCGTTATAGGCGATTAATGACGTCGCAAATCAGCCATCGCCAACCCGCTCCATCACTCGGTTCTTGAGGTTGAAGCTGCGCACCTGTTTTGTCCCTCGAGAAGGAAGCCAAAGACCTTGCTTGCTCATCGTGCCGTCGCGACGGATCGTGTGCTCGCTCCAACCTCTCTCCATGTGATAGTCGATGCTCCGCCATTGAGCTCCACTGGTTTATCTAGGTGCACCAACGAAAGATCCTCCAAACTTAAAATCAAGGAATCACTCCTCCCGATCACTGTCCACGAAGAAAACTTCAGAAAATCGCTCAGAAAAGCGAGTTTCGCTCCTTTGAATCACGATCCACGTAGTCCAGGAATAGAAATCTATCGTTCCCCACAGACGGTGCCAAATGTTCCGTGCTAGAACATAGAGAGGGAAGGTAGTACCCAAAGTGATGTGAATGCTTAGAGAGAGAAGCTTTAACCGTTTAGAGAGAGAGAGAATATAACTGAATTTCAATGCTATTATTTCTCAAATGAGCTAAAAGTCCTTTACAATTGGTATTCTCCTCCTATTTATAGAGGTGGAGTTGGGCTTTGGCGCTCTTAATCTGTCCAAATAGGCCAGTTGGGCCTCGGGAAGGGAGGCCCAAGGTCATGGTGCGTCCCCCGCCCACGGTAAGGTCTCCTGGGCGAGGGACCCTAGAGTCTTGCCCAGTCCATCCTTCGAATCGTTGGGGACCTTTCAAGTAGTGATAACTACTTCACCCAGCAATTTGATGCAGCCAATAAAGAAGGTATATCCCTCTTAGCAAAATGTACCACAGCAATGCGAATGTTAGCGTATGGTGTGGCAGCAGATGCGGTCGATGAGTACATCAAAATAGGAGATACTACAGCATTGGAGTGTTTATGAAGATTTTGTAAAGGAATCATACGATTGTATGAGCAAGTGTACCTAAGAGCACCAACCCAAGTTGACCTGCAAAGAATACTACATGTTAGTGAAATGCGGGGGTTCCCAGGTATGATCGGGATTATTGACTGCATGCACTGGGAGTGGAAAAATTGTCCTAAAGCATGGGAAAGTCAATTTGCTAGAGGGGATAAGGGAACCACAACAGTTATTCTTGAAGCAGTTGCATCTCATAATCTATGGATCTAGCATGCCTTTTTTGGATGTCCGGGAACGTTGAACGATATAAACGTTCTAGACCGGTCACCAGTGTTTGATGACGTGGAACAGAGAAAGGCTCCAAGTGTGAATTTCTTTGTGAATCAACGTCCCTATAATATGGCATACTATCTAGCTGATGGTATCTACCCTTCTTATCCAACTTTCGTCAAATCGATTAGACTTACTCAAAGTCAACCCGATAAGTTATTTGCAAAATATAAGGAGGGATGTCAGAAGGACATCGAACGTGCATTTGGAGTGCTTCAAGCTCGTTTTAAAATCATCCGTGAACCAGCTCACTTGTGGGACATAGCTGATTTGGGTATCATTATGGGGTCATGCATCATATTACATAATATGATTGTTGAGGACGAACGAGATTTATATTCTCAATGTTGAACCGATTTTGAGCATTCTAGGGAAAGTGGATCTAGTACACCGCAACCATACTCGATCGAGGTGTTACCCGCTTTTGCAAATCATGTGCGTGCTAGATCCGAGTTGCGTGATCCAAATGTTCATCACGAACTGCAAGCAGATCTAGTGAAGCACATCTGAGCAAAGTTTGGAATGTTTCCTCATTGAAGATGATTTGTATCGTATTAATTACGTCATTTGTGTGTTGTGTGCTTAGTTTGTTGTCTTGCATTTTAAGTTAAGAAAATAAAATAAATTATTGTGTGCTAAGTTTGTTAACTTGCATTTTAGGTTAAGAAAATAAAATAAATTATTGTCTATATTTAAAAAAAAAAAATTAAATTGTTAAGTGTTTATTGTTTTAATTTAATTTAAATCAATAATTGTAATTTTATGTAATCATAAAAAAAATATATAAAATTAAATAAAAATATGAAATAAAAAAGTGGTGGGGTAGGGTGTTGAATGAAAAACCATTAGAGTGGGTAAAAGTTGAATGAGTGTTGAATTGGAGAGAGAAAATGATGTGGAGTGTGAAGGTATGAAAAACGGTAGAAAGGGGGGGTTTGAATAACGTTTTCAGTACAAAACTTCCACCTTAAAGATTTTGGCAAATCTTTCGAGAACTTAAGTGCTAAAGATAAGAGATAGAAAAGCACACAAGTATTTTATCCTGGTTCACTTGATAAATCCCTCAAGCTAATCCAGTCCACCCGTTAAGGTGATTTCTTCCTTCTTAGAATGAAGGCAATCCACTAATCAGATAAGAGTTACAACTGCACTTGAAACCTACAAGTGACTAACAATTACACTGACTTAGCTATCACTAAGATTCACTCTCTTAGTCTTCTCTAGGATCCGATCAACCTTGATCTCCTAAAGGAATCACCACTAAGATTCACTCTCTTAGTCTTCTTAAGGATACTGACCTACCCGGTCCCTTAAGGAAAATCAAACAACTGTTTGAGGTTGGTGTTTACAAAGGTTTTGCTTCTAAATAAGCTGAGTGTAAACTAAATGAATTTCAGATGAAAGAAAGCTTAGAATATTTTGAATATGTCTTGCGCGTGTGTATTGCTTCTTCGTAGTTTCTTCTAGCCGCTTCTTTCAATCTTCAGCCTCTATATATACTCCAAGGATTAGGGTTGAGCGTTGCATGGGAAATGCTACCGTTGGAGGGCAGTTCTGGAAAATCCAGCTTCTACTGTGGCTGAGAACGTTAGGTAGGTCGTCAGGAAGGTACACTTGCTTTTGTACTTGGATAGCGACTTGACCTTTTAACCTAGGAGACTTCTGATCAGGGGAATACTTCATATTGGAACTTGTGAAGCCGGTTGATCAGAGTCAGAGGGAAAGCACAGATCCTCTGACCATTGTATCTTCTGATTCTGAACTCAGAGGGAAGAACATGGCCTTCAGAGTTTCTTGCTTCTGGACTTCAGAGTTTTCACTATTCAGCTTCTGGATCTTCAGAGTCTTCTACACCATCAGAACATCTGAACCTTCAGTGTTTCTTGGTTATAAGAACTTCTGGATCTTCAGAGCTTCTAGCGACTGAGTCCACATCAGAGTTTGTATAGCTTCAGAACTTCTTAAGCTTTTCCACTGTTCATACTGAACATGGTGAATGCGAAAGCGTTGCTTGGGTTACCCTTTATACACAGTGCTTCTGATTTGTGTGAGATTGAGTTGAGGTCAGAGCCTGTAAATAGCACACTCAGAAAAACACGTTAGAGTACCACAATTGTTCATATCAAAAGGTTAACTTGTAATCATCAAAACATAGAGTTGTACTACTAGATCAAAACTTGATCTTACAATCTCCCCCTTTTTGATGATGACAAAACTAAGATTTTTGATGAACAATTCTTAAACATTAAACTGAATTCACTCAGAGTTTAGAGATATAGAATAAGACTTATCCTGATGTGAATAGTTTATCTTGCTCATTCTGAATTCAAGTCACTGCTTGATTCTGAGCTTAGCTCCCCCTGAATCTAATACTTGATGAAAACGTTAGTAAAGTCTAGATTCTGAGCTAAAAAATATAAGAGTTCAGAGTGAAAAGCTTATGACATAGATGAAAAACGAATAATCAGAGCGCATAAGTGATCAGAGTCAGGGACAAGGTATCAGAGTCTTGGGTATCAGAGTCAACTTAGAGTCACTTCAGAAGAAGTGAAATGTATTCCTTGTATTTGCCCAGTGACACATGTATGGTCATGAAGGTGGAACTCTTAAATTCTCCAAAAGAAAAATAAATCACACTAACACATCTTACACACCAAAAACTGGGTTTACTCCCCCTTTTTGTCATAAGCAAAAAGCTTGGGGTGTGAAAAACTTAGCTTGAAGTACAAAGTACTCCCCCTTAGAGAAGGTCTAAGTTTAAAAGAAAATGAAAACGATGTAAGAATCAGAGTTAGGCGAAAATAAATAGAAGAGTTAATGCAAGGGAGGAACGTTTACCACCGGTCAAGTGAGTAAATAGAAGGGTCAGTTACCAAGAACTTAACCTCGAGAAACTGTAATAGCATCAACTGTCAGAGAGAAAGTGAAGCCTATAAAAAGCGTTGGAGAGAAAGGTAAGCTTCACACCTCGAATAAGTTTCAGTAAGAAAAAAAATGGCATCATACAACGGAGCACTAGAAGAGCTGAGGAAGAAGGCCTTTGAAGAGGACTTGTTCCTGAACATCAGGCATCCAGAGGGTGCAACTACCATCGCGGAGCTGACAAGGACACTGCTGGAAGAGGACCTGCGTCCAGAGTTGGAGAGAGACCTGAAGGAATTTCTTGCCTTCGTGGAGGAGGTGCAAGAACTCAGCCGGCTTGAACTCAAGCTGCTGGAAGAGAAAGAGAGTTTGGAAGAGAAGCTCAAGACTTCAGAAGAGGTTCTGGAGAAGGATGAGCTAAAGATCAGGCTCAGCAACATCCAGCATGTACTGGAGCGTCTGGAGAAGGATAGGTCAGAGCAGCGCCAGGAGTGCAGAAGAATGAGGAGAGATCCTCCATTCTAGACGTTTTAGAGAAGTGATGTATGATGTAAACACAAAAAGATTATGAATAAAACGAGATTTTTGCAAACATATGTGACACAAATATATATAAAGATATGCATATATAATCACAAACGAATAGAGTAGAATAAGTAAATAAAAAGAAACAGAGTTTGAATAAAATAACGTTAAATAAAAAGAAGGAAAAAGAAGAGATCCTAAACTAAGGTTTGTCAGTGCGTCGCAGAAGTTCCATCATCATTTGCTTCATCTCAATCAGCATGGATTCATGAGTATCAAGACGTTGTTCCATGATGTCGAGTCTGGATGAGCTTGTCTGAGTAGAGCTGGAAGGAACATTCTGAGCAGCTTGAGGATCTGGAATGGAAGCAGAAGCAGCAGGAGTAAATACAACTGGTGCAAGTCGTTCTGCCTCAGCCTCAGCTTCAAGACGCTCTGCCTCAAGTCTGGCTTGTTCAGCTTGAGCTGCTGCTTGACGTGCAACTTCTTCTGCTTGTTCTTTCTTTCTCTTGGCTTCTTCAATAGCTTCAAGAAGCTTATTTCTCTGTTCTAGTTCGTGAAGAGCCACCCTTCTAGCAAGCCTTTGCTTTGCAGCCTCAATGCTCTGACTGCCCTCTGCATGTAGGAGCTGCATCATAATCGGAACTTGAGCCACTAGCCAAGTGCTCAGATTGTTCCACTCATCAGCCACATTTTCAGCATTCTCACTAAGATCAGTCTGACCGTGCACATTGCGGAGCCTCAAAGAGGCTTCATGATAGAAGATATTGATGCACTCAGAGAGAGATGTGGGTTGAAGGTGAGTATAGGGAATTATGGAGAGGTTGGGTTCAGGAGAGGCTGGGTGATTGCTGCTATGAGCTTCAGAGGCACCTTGTGGAGAACCAATGTTAATCATGGGAGCATTGGGTTCAGAGGTTCCAAGGTGAGGGTCTGAAGTTTCAACCAGAGGGTGAGGTGATCTAACCGAGGATTGGTTAGACACTGATTGTGCAGGTTCAGGGTCTGGTTGAATAGGCTCATGTTGATCAGGGACAGGGTGAGCTTGTTGAACTAAAGGGTCTGCCTCTTGGATAGGATTAGCCAAGATAGGTTCATCTGGGTCAACTAGACGTTCAGGTCTAGGGCCAGGATATCTCCTAGGGCTTGGACAGGTAAGGTAATACTCTTCCAAGGCAGATACCTTTTCTTTTCTAACCTCCATGAATTTTCTAATTGATTCAGAGGTATTGGAGGGAGGAGAGTCAATAACATTGATTGGGAAGGATACAGGTGTAAAGGCTGTTGATGAGTCTGTATCCGTGGTTCTGGCAGCAGGACGTGCTGATGCTCTGGGAGCAGAGTGATCAGACGTTCTGGGTTGTGGTTCTGTTTGGTTGGGCTCAGGTTGGTCTTGGACGATTGGTTCAGAAGATAATGGGTCGTATGGAATGGTAAGGAGAGAGGTTGGATCTTCTGACCTAGAGGTTGGGTTCTGAAGCAAATTCCAGAGTGGTGCTTCAGTAGGAGAAGGTTGAAAGAAAGAAGATCTTGGGGAATGTGGTGGAGAGGTGGTTTGTGCGGCTGGTTGGGATTCAGGAATAGGAGTGAGGGGATTTGAGGAGTGTTGAAGCAAGGCAGAAATAGGAAGTGCATCAAATAAATTCAAATCATCATCAGAAGCAAGTGCAGGCTTACTTGAATGTGCTGATGATCGAGTCACTCTGGCAGGAGGTTCAGTCCTTCTGACCACTGCAGCAGCTGGTTCCACCCGAGTAGGCTTCACCACGATTCTGACTTTCTTCTTCTGCTTCTTCTTTGGAGGACCATCCTCACTATCACTGTCATCACCATCATCAGGCTTTCTCTTCGTCTTCTTGACCAGAGGGACATCAGATTCCTCAGAAGAGTCGTCCAGAACCATCTTCCTCTGAGCTTTCTTCTTGGGAGGAGAAGGAAACTCTGGAGCTGGCGGTAGTCTGCTGACGAAATCATCAAGGTCAATTTCGAAACCTTGAGCCCTGAGGTCTTCAACATAGCATCTGATGGCTTCAGGATGGTCTGCTTGTGTCCACAGAGGGTAGTCATTCAGAGGCATCCTTCTGCTTCTGATGTCAGAGGATGTGTCTTCACGAGCAGGAGCAATCTTCTTCTGGATTAAGCCCATCTTCTTCAAGGAGTTTGCAGTGAAGACATCACTGACAATTGTGCTCAAATCCTCTGTGCAACCAGCATTGATCAAATCTTGCACCAAGTTGCTTTCAATGAGAAAGTCTGATAGCAGCCTCCCAAAAGGGATATATTTGATTGCAGACTTGATGGAGGCGGTGGTGCGAGACTTCCGGATGCATTCCTTTAAGTAGGAGAACAGGAAGTAGGGAAGGCAGATCTTCTCCTTGTCTTGAATGAAGAACAGCATCGCCTTCTGGTTGAAGTTGATGTAATCTGGGGAACTGCCCTTCGGTCTCTGATTGATGCAGTTGAGCAGGATCTTGTGCCATATTCTGAGTTTGGGATGAAGATCCATCACCTTGTAACTCGTCTTGCCCGATTTGAAGGTGGTGTACAGGGCCTTGTTGACTTTGTCTTTGGTGCTGGGTTTCAGCTTGGATTCCGTTAGTTGGAACCGATACCCATAAGCAGTTTCTGCTCCTAGCAGATTCACGAATGACTTCTCAGTGATGATGATCTTCCTGCCAAGAATGTGAGAGACCACTTGAGTATCATCGCAGTCTGCGTGCTTCCAGAATTCCTTTACCAATTTCTCATATACCGGTCCTCGAAGTCGATTGAAGTAGTTTCCCCAACCTTGAGCTTGGACTTCAGGACGAAGATCAAACCCATTTGCAGCCAGGTTGTCGAGGTCGAATCTCCATTCTGCTAGGACTTGGAGTTCCTCAGGCGCAAATACGCAGTGAACGGCACAGCCCCGTTCTGCAATTGGAACAATCTGCTCTTGAGCTTGAACTTGTTCTTGTGCCGGGTTCTCAGAGCCCCTTTGACCCGTTGCCAAACCAACTTCCATGTGAGGGAACTGAGGTGCATCTGCAGTAGATCTTCTGGTTTGTCTCACCATTTTGAAGAGGTTGATGGTTTGAGGTAGAAGATGAAGTTTGAAGGATGAAGAGAGATCGAGAGAGAAATCAAGAAAGAGGCGGTTTTGAAAAGCGGAGAGTGCGAGAGTAAAAACCGGAAGTGAACGAGAACGTGTGTGTATAGTGGGTTTTATCAAATAACCGTTGTTGATTCAAAAAGCACTTTAAGATCAACGGTTGAAAATTAAAGATAGATAGTAATAGTAAAATACACAATCACACACAGGAGATAAGCATATCTACACGCAATCATAACAGACTGTCACACGGGCACAAGGAATTATGCATCAGGAATTCTGACACACGTGTTGTTGTCTCAGCTTCAGAGTCAGTACCAGTGGGAACACACACTCTGATTGAGTTACCTTCTGGACTAGACATCTTCTGATCAAGAAGTATCATAGTCAGAGGTTCTGATCCATCTTCACTCTGGACAAAAGTCCATGTTTAGATTTTTCAGAATAAAATTAAATCTATCCTCTGCTAAGGGCTTTGTAAAGATATCTGCCCATTGATGGTCAGTATCAACAAACTTCAGAAGAAGTACGCCCTTCTGCACATAATCTCTAATGAAGTGATACTTTACCTCAATGTGCTTTGCCCTTGAATGCAAGATAGGATTCTTGCTCAACGAGATTGCAGCAGTGTTATCACAAAAAATTGGGATATTGCTCTCAAGGATCTGATAATCCTCCAGCTGATGTTTCATCCAGAGCATCTGAGTGCTGCATATTGCTGCTGAGATATATTCTGCCTCTGCAGTTGATAGTGCAATGGTTGATTGCCTCTTGCTTGCCCATGAGACTAGATTGCTTCCCAGAAATTGACAATTTCCAGAAGTACTTTTTCTCTCTGTTCTATCTCCAGCATAATCAGCATCACAATAACCTGAAAGCTTATACTCTGATGTTTTCTTATACATCAAGCCAAGGTTAGTGGTGCCTTTCAGATACCTTAGGATCCTCTTAACAACAGTTAAGTGGGTTTCCCTTGGATCTGATTGGAAACGAGCACATAAGTGAACACTAAATAATATGTCTAGCCTAGATGCAGTTAAGTATAGAAGTGAACCTATCATTCCACGATAGACCTTCTGACATACTTTACCACTTTTATCTTCTTTCTCCAGAATGCATGTAGGATGCATTGGAGTCTTGACCACTGTAGATTCCAGCATATTGAACTTCTTCAGAAGTTCTTTTGTGTACTTGCTCTGATGGATATATGTTCCTTCTGGTGTTTGATCAACTTGTATTCCCAGAAAGTACTTTAATTCTCCCATCATACTCATCTCAAATTCAGCCTGCATCATCTCAGAAAATTCTTTGCATAGAGATTGATTAGCAGAACCAAATATAATATCATCAACATAAATTTGTACAATTAAGATATCATCTTTATAAGTCTTGCAAAAAAGAGTTGTATCTACTTTACCCCTTACAAACTTATTCTCCAGAAGGAATGAGCTAAGTCTCTCATACCATGCTCTGGGAGCTTGCTTCAGACCGTAGAGTGATTTCTTCAATTTGAACACATGGTCTGGTTTCTTTTCATCTTCAAAACCTGGGGGTTGATGAACATAGACTTCCTCTGAGATATAACCATTTAGGAAGGCACTCTTTACGTCCATCTGATGTAGAACTATGTTGTGATTTACTGAGAAGGAGATCAACAGTCTAATTGCCTCCAGTCTTGCTACCGGAGCAAATGTTTCAGTGTAGTCTATTCCTTCCTGCTGGCTGTAGCCTTGAGCAACTAGCCTTGCCTTGTTTCTGACTACTTCTCCTTTCTCATTTAGCTTGTTTTTGAATACCCATTTCGTTCCAATAACATGAACATTCTCAGGCTTCTTCACTAAGCTCCAAACATCGTTCTTGGAAAATTGATTCAATTCTTCTTCCATGGCCAGAATCCAATCCTTGTCCTGAAGAGCTTCATCTATGGACTTGGGTTCAATTAAGGACACCAATCCTTTCAGACTCAGCAAGGTCTCTTCAGAGGGTCTGAAGGCAGATCTGGTTCTGACTGGTTCATCTTTGTTGCCCAGAATCAATTCCTTAGGGTGAGCTGCAGTGATTCTGCTCTTCTTCAGAGTTTGTGAGTTAGAGGGACCAGCTTCTTCCTCTGGTTCATCTTCCTCTGGCTCAACTTCCTCTGGAGCTTTGCCTTTGTCAGAAACATTAATGCTTAAATCTGCAAACTTTTCAACTAGCTTTGACTGGTCAGAGTCAAGCTTATCATCAAATCTAACATGAATAGATTCTTCAATAGTCTTAGCATCAGTATTATAAAATCTAAAACCTTTAGATCTATCAGAATAACCAAGTAATAGACACTTAGAAGACTTAGCATCAAATTTATGCAATCTATCCTTAGTATTGAGAACATAACAAACACAGCCAAAAGGATGAAAATAAGAAATGTTGGGTTTTATGTTCTTCCACAATTCATAAGGAGTCTTATTCAGAATTGGTCTCACAGAGATTCTGTTCTGAATGTAACATGCTGTATTTACTGCCTCTGCCCAAAAGTGCTTAGCCATGCCAGTTTCTTGGAGCATGGTTCTAGCCATCTCCTGAAGAGTTCTGTTCTTCCTCTCAACAACACCATTTTGTTGAGGAGTTCTGGGACAAGAGAAATCATGTGCAATTCCATAGGAATCAAACAGACTCTCAAACTTGTCATTCTCAAACTCTCCACCATGGTCACTTCTGACACGCACAATCCTACAAGCCTTCTCGTTTTGCACTTGAGCAATGAAGGTAGAGAACACAGCATGAGACTCATCCTTGCGGGTTAGAAACTTTACCCATGTCCAGCGGCTATAGTCATCAACGATAACCATCCCATATCTCTTGCCACCTATAGACTCAGTTTTCACTGGTCCAAAAAGGTCGATATGCAGAAGTTCCAACGGCCTTGAGGTTGAGACAACATTTTTTGCCTTGAAAGGGACTTTTGTGAATTTGCCTTTCTGACATGCTTCACAAAGAGCGTCTGAAGCGAACTTCAGATTGGGTAAGCCCCTGACAAGGTTTAGCTTGCTCAGCTGAGAAATCTTTCTAATACTGGCATGCCCTAACCGTCTATGCCATACCCACTGCTCTTCATTAACAGACAGAAGGCACTTCACATTCTGAGCTTCCAACTCAGATAATCTGATCTTATAAATGTTGTTCTTCCTCTTGCTGTTAAACAGAACAGAGCCATCGATCTGACTTACAGCCCGGCAGGACTTTTGATTGAATATAACATCATAACCCTTGTCAGCTAATTGACTTATAGACAATAAGTTATGTGTTAAGCCGTCTACCAATAAAACATTATCAATGCATGGACTACTATCTACACAAATAGTACCAGTACCAACAATTTTACCCTTTTCATTTCCTCCGAAGCCAACTTCGCCTCCAGGCTTAAGTTTCAGCTCTCGGAACATACGCTTTTCTCCCGTCATGTGACGCGAGCATCCACTGTCCAGATACCATGATTGGTGTTTCAGTGGAGCTATCAAGGATATCTGCAACATAGATAATTTTGTCCTTAGGTACCCACTTTCTGGGTCCTCTTTTGTTAGTTACCCCAGAGGTTCTGATCACCTTGGGTGTCTCAACATAATATTTTAAAGGAATATTTGCATGATATTTAGTCATAGAGAAAGATCCCTTTTTAAGAGGATGTTCAGCAACTTTAGCAGGTACAGGATCAGGCAATATGGTACCAGAGGGAACAAAGCATTCATACAGGGATTTAGCTTTAGACACAGAAGGCTCATTTCTAATTGGTTTAGAATAGCCAATGCCATGCATTCCATTTCTGCTTACGCCATAGATCGTGGAAGCCATTAAGCTTCTATCCACGCTTTTAGCTAGGAATCTTTGAAAAGATTTTTCATACTTAGATTCATTCCTACAATCAGAGGCATCACAGGCAACAATTTCTTCTAACTTAGCAATCTGGTTCTTAAGCACAGAGTTAGAATTTACCAAAGCATGATTTTCATTTTTCAAATCTGAAATAATTTTCTCATGTTCAGAAGGAGTCTTGGAGACAGCAGATAAGTTCTTTTTCAACTTTTTATGCTTAGACAGTAAAGAGTTATACTTATCCATGATATCAGACAAAGCATGTTTCAGTTCAGAGGTAGAGAAAGAAGCAAATACCTCATTTTCATCGTCTGAGTTAGGATCTCCTTCTGATTCTGAGTCAGAGTCAACAGCTTCCTTTGACTCTGATCCTTTGTCTTTGACAATGGCCATGAGTCCTTGGACTTCACCATCAGAGTCAACATCCTCTGACTCTGATTCATCGAATGTCACCATCAGACTCTTCTTGGTCTTGAAGTGCTTCTTTGGCTTCTTGTCTTTCTTCAACTTTGGACAATCATTTTTGTAGTGCCCAGATTCTTTGCACTCAAAACATGTGACTTCCTTGATTGAAGACTTCTTCTGGCCTGAGGACTCATACTTTCCTTTTGCCTTTCCAGAGCCTTTGAACTTGCTCTGCCTGTGCTTCCAGATGCGGTTGAGTCTCTTGGAGATCAGAGTCAGCTCATCTTCATCAGAATCTTCTGATGCTTCTTCAGATTCTTCTTCTTCAGCTTGAAGAGCCTTTGACTTCTCAACCTTAGCCTTTTCAGATTTGGATTTCAAGGCTATGGACTTTTTCCTCAGATCTTGCATCTCTGAGCGCTTCAGCTCATGGCATTTCAAAATGCTGATGAGTTCTTCTAAACTCATATTCTCAACGTCTCTCGTGAGCTCTATTGAAGTCACCAAAGGCATCCAACTTTCAAGAAGACACCTGATCACCCTTATGACATGATCTTTTGTTGTGTAGCTCTTGTTGAGAGGTCGTATGCCAGCTACAAGCAATTGAAATCTGGAGAACATTTCTTCAATGGACTCATTTGGCTCCATGATGAAGGATTCATACTTTTGGATCAAAGACAATGCCTTTGATTCTTTGACTTTCTTGTTTCCTTCATGAGACATCTTCAGAGAGTCAAAAATGCCTTTAGCAAACTCACGATCTGTAATCTTCTGGTACTCCTCATAGGAAATAGCACTTAGAAGAATTGCTCTTTCTTTGTGATGTTGTGAGTACAGCTTCTTTTGATCTGCAGTCATCTCTGACCTTGGGATCTTCTTGCCATCTGCATCAACTGGACGCTCATAGCCATCCACAATAATATCCCAGAGATCTGCATCGAAACCCAGAAAGAAACTTTCCAGTCTATCTTTCCAATATTCGAACCTTTGACCGTCGAACATAGGAGGCTTTGCATTGTAACCATCTCTTTGAGTTTCACTGGTGGGGGCAGCCATTGTTTTTCACACCGGCCCGGATCACTGAACACTGTTAGGTGTGGTAATCAGAACTTGCGCTCTGATACCAATTGAAGGTATGAAAAACGGTAGAAAGGGGGGGTTTGAATAACGTTTTCAGTACAAAACTTCCACCTTAAAGATTTTGGCAAATCTTTCGAGAACTTAAGTGCTAAAGATAAGAGATAGAAAAGCACACAAGTATTTTATCCTGGTTCACTTGATAAATCCCTCAAGCTAATCCAGTCCACCCGTTAAGGTGATTTCTTCCTTCTTAGAATGAAGGCAATCCACTAATCAGATAAGAGTTACAACTGCACTTGAAACCTACAAGTGACTAACAATTACACTGACTTAGCTATCACTAAGATTCACTCTCTTAGTCTTCTCTAGGATCCGATCAACCTTGATCTCCTAAAGGAATCACCACTAAGATTCACTCTCTTAGTCTTCTTAAGGATACTGACCTACCCGGTCCCTTAAGGAAAATCAAACAACTGTTTGAGGTTGGTGTTTACAAAGGTTTTGCTTCTAAATAAGCTGAGTGTAAACTAAATGAATTTCAGATGAAAGAAAGCTTAGAATATTTTGAATATGTCTTGCGCGTGTGTATTGCTTCTTCGTAGTTTCTTCTAGCCGCTTCTTTCAATCTTCAGCCTCTATATATACTCCAAGGATTAGGGTTGAGCGTTGCATGGGAAATGCTACCGTTGGAGGGCAGTTCTGGAAAATCCAGCTTCTGCTGTGGCTGAGAACGTTAGGTAGGTCGTCAGGAAGGTACACTTGCTTTTGTACTTGGATAGCGACTTGACCTTTTAACCTAGGAGACTTCTGATCAGGGGAATACTTCATATTGGAACTTGTGAAGCCGGTTGATCAGAGTCAGAGGGAAAGCACAGATCCTCTGACCATTGTATCTTCTGATTCTGAACTCAGAGGGAAGAACATGGCCTTCAGAGTTTCTTGCTTCTGGACTTCAGAGTTTTCACTATTCAGCTTCTGGATCTTCAGAGTCTTCTACACCATCAGAACATCTGAACCTTCAGTGTTTCTTGGTTATCAGAACTTCTGGATCTTCAGAGCTTCTAGCGACTGAGTCCACATCAGAGTTTGTATAGCTTCAGAACTTCTGAAGCTTTTCCACTGTTCATACTGAACATGGTGAATGCGAAAGCGTTGCTTGGGTTACCCTTTATACACAGTGCTTCTGATTTGTGTGAGATTGAGTTGAGGTCAGAGCCTGTAAATAGCACACTCAGAAAAACACGTTAGAGTACCACAATTGTTCATATCAAAAGGTTAACTTGTAATCATCAAAACATAGAGTTGTACTACTAGATCAAAACTTGATCTTACAGAGTGTTGGGAAGAGGAAAAGTGGTGTTGAAAGTTGAAAACCATTGTAAATGGTCTTAGATTTTCATCTCAACAGGCACTAGTAGAAAAATAACCCATACTCTTAATTCGGGTAATTCAGGTACGGATCAG
Source organism: Lotus japonicus (assembly GCF_012489685.1). Lineage (NCBI taxonomy): Eukaryota > Viridiplantae > Streptophyta > Magnoliopsida > Fabales > Fabaceae > Lotus > Lotus japonicus. The sequence goes on along the minus strand of NC_080042.1, from coordinate 22,185,468 downwards.
TACAAGTTTTTTGCTCACCCATGCTCTTAATACTCAACTACTCCCTCCGTTCCTAAATATAAGACCTAGTTTCAAAATTTTGAAGTTCCTAAATAGAAGACCTAGTTACAATAATCTAACAAAAGGTTTTGTACTCTTCCATTTTTACCCTCCACATTAATTATATGTTTTCAATTCCCAAGTTTTGATTACCACTTACCATTAATTAGTGAGAGAAAATGACAAAGGGTAAATATGGAGGAATGTATGCATTTTTAAAAAACCAATACACTAATTGAACACATTTAATGTTTTCTTAATAAGCGCAATTTTTTGTATTAGGTCTTATATTTAGGAACGGAGGGAGTATATTATTAGTGATTATATTCAAAATCATGTGGGGTAGCTGCGCCACTTTCTCCAATGTGGAACATTGAAGATGCTTTTATACTCCTAAAATTTAAAGGCTTAATAGCTCTTTAGGTCCCTCACTTATCACTATTTTATACTTTTGGTCCCTTTAGGAAAAAATTAGCAAAATTAGTCACACACATTTACACACTTTTGCTGTTTTACTGTTTTAGTCAAAATAGGGATCATTTTAACTAACAAGTAAGCAATGTGGAGGACCAAAAGTGCTAACTTTTTTATTAGAGATCAAAAGTGAAAAATTGTGATAAATGAGGACGAAAAGAGTTATTAAGCCAAATTTAAATTAACCGCATATGACATGGTCTTTACATTGTATAATTTGAAACCAAAGGGTTAAAAAAACTAAAGGACAACTTGTTCTAGAAATAATCTTGTTATCATAGAGAATTCTAATAAACCTGAAAACCAAAACCACATGATCCTAATCTTATAATCAAATGACGACATTGTAGCTAGACAAAGATTTAAAATATTTACAAGAGGTGAAATTTCTCGCGAATCTTACAAATCAACCTAATGAAGAGCAGAACCAACTTAATGATCTTTGCTTCTCTGTTTCTCTTGGATAACTCTGTTGTTTCAACAATAATTAGATGGGTTCACTCCAAGAGGATCTACACCTTAAACATGCTCTGGTTGTGGTTGATCCACAGGCTTGGAATTTTCAAGCTCAGTAGAGGTCTCTGATTTGTTATGTTTTGCAGGATAGAGCAGATAGTGTTGGCACATGAAGATGATGTCAAAAAGGATAGACACCTGCAATGGTCAATTATTCCATCAAATTAAAGCAACTTATTTGAACATAAACAATCAATCATGGAGAATGTAAGAAGAAGTTAAAATTCTTAGATCAAAATAACAACATTGAAGAAGTGTCCGCCAGCTTCTTTAGTTAGCAAAAATGGGGAATGTTTAAAATGGAAGGAAACATGTAAGAAAAGTATATCTCAGAGAAGTAGAGAATGTTTCACTATTCTTACCAGAGCAACCAGCACTTTCCCTATATTACCAGAGACGTTTTTCCAAGAACCTGGAAATCAAATAGATTTATAAATATTGTGAAATTTATCAGTTCTAAGCTCAAACTGCAAATTGATAGAGCTATTAAGGTCGTCTAGTAAAGGAGATAACAGACCTTGATCAATTGATTGCATAACCATTTGTCCATAGGTTGCTACTGATCCAGCAAAATCCAGCAGAGTAAAACCAACACTCCATCCTTCTGTGCTTTTTCTCAAGAAGTTCATCACTGCCTATATTTATAACACAAATTGAACATCAATAACTAACAAATTGTTTTGTGCTAACTGCAAAAGTAAGAATAAACCTGGTCCATTCTGAAAATATTAAAAATCTATGGTTGACCATCTTAGAAACTAGCTTGGTCCATAATCATGTTTTTAGTTGTTATAAAAGAGCATATGTGATTTACAATATGGTTCTTATATATGTGTTAAAATCAGTTTACAAACAACCAATTGAATTTGTGTAGAAAGTTTTACATGGTCCATGCAGACAAAGGATTTTTGCAAAGTCAATATATTGATTATATTCTTTTAAAAAGTGAGAAAAATGTGTTGACTTTTAAATAATAATTCAATCATTACAGCATTTAACCGTTAGATAGTAGTTCAATTCTGTTAGTGCTAGTTTTACTTTCCATTTCAGTTTTCGAGCTAGTTATAGTCTTTTTGACGGGAGAGCTAGTTATAGTCTGTTATAACGAATTGGTGATAGTTAGTGGTGTCCACTAGGGTGGACAACTTTCTTTTTGGTCCACCGGTGCACCAGGGGTAGAATTGACTTTTTAACAAGGGTACTTCAGACTTTACCCCTTCATCTCCTTCTTCCTCCCACTTTCCTCACTCTCCTTGCACATGTCCTTCTCCGTCTGGACAGTACATGAATGCAACAACACAACATTACTTCATGGTAAATCAAGTAAAGTGTTTAATCAAAACCGTAACCCCCATTCAATGCTTGAAGAAAAAGCCAAACACTCATTCACTTCTCTATTTCTTCCAAGTTCTCAACCAACGTCTGAATAAAAAATTAAAAGTGTGCACAAATCAAAAATCAAAACCTCACACAGATCTGTCTTCCAACTTCTCTTCTGATTCTTTTTCTTCTTCCGTCTTCTATTTGATAGCACAGATCAATGCATGACATGTCTCTATTTTTTCTGGGTTTTAACTAAAAAGGATTCAATCTAGCTTCTCTCTTATTCCTGTTTCCGAGTTTGAGTTCCAACTTTCCTGGTAATTATTTTTTGTGGGTTTCAAAAAAAAATCAATCTTTCTTCTCTTTTGTTGTTGTTTCTGGGTTTTTGAGTTTTGTCTATCTTCTGAATGTCTTGTTTTTGTTTTTCAACTAAGAAAGATTCAATTTTTCTTCTCTGGTTTCTATTTCTGGGTTTCGTAATGAGGGTATGGAGGTGAAGGTGGGAAGGTGGGAAGGTAGAGGGTGCTGGAGATGGAAATGTGCGAGGTTGAAGGCAGTGATGGTGGCTAAGGTTCACTGGTTATGGTGAAGGCTGAGGGATGAAAGAAGATGGAAGGGTAGAAGTTACTGGTTATGGTGTTTTAGTGTATTGGTCATGATGGATGAAGAAAATTGTGACTTTTTTAGAAGAAGAAGATGCGTGGGGTATTGAGAAGGTGGAAGAATCAATGGGGAGGATTATGGTGTTTTCTAGAAATTATTTAAGGGTTGATGGTGGCTAAGATAGTGGCTTCATAAGAAGAAGATGATTGAAGACTCACTATGTTTCAATGGAGGAGATGGTTAATTGGAGGGGTTGTCAATTACCGTTTTTGCCCCTTCATCATCCAACCAATCCTAACCATTCAATTAAAAAATATTTCAAGATTCTTAGATCTAATGGTGGTTAACCATGGTCCACCGGTGGACCAGAAAAAAAGTTGCCCACCCTAGTAGGCACCATAGTTAGTAATGGATCATTGTACTTAGCATAGCATATTGGAGTATAAGTAGAACCAGTGTAATCAATTTAGTTCTGTTGAATAAAAAATTACTTTTCAGTCACATTGAACATATGTCTCTTTTGCTTAGAGCAATGTTGAAGAAAAATCAGAGGTGGAGGACCTGCACAAACAGGTAGAGGAGGTTCTCCGATCATGGATCCATCATAGGAAACATGATGGATCCATGCGGCTCCATAGAAGAATCCCCTGCTCAATGGAAGAAACTACTAATCTTGGGCTAGAAGTGAAGTGTGCTATAATTTCGAAGAATAAATACAAATTTCTTGATGGAAACATTGAGCACCCAACGAGCTTCGATCCTAGCTATAATGCTTGGGAAAGGTGCAACAGTTTGGTGCACTCTTGGTTCATGAATTCTGTGATCAATTAGGCAAAGCATTGTTTTTGTGGAAGGATTTGAAGGAATGGTTCACTCAAGGTTATCTGATTTGGATATCAAAATTGAACTATTTATCTAAGAGTTACATACATCCTCTAATAATCATGTGAAGTGTGTTGAAGAGTGTCTTTAAAAGAGCGTATTGCAAGCATTTCTCTTAATCATTATATCAAAAGCCACAAAAGCAAACATTGAAATTAAAAACTAAAAAGAAAATATGCAAATTAAGATAAATCATTCACCTGGGGAACATATTTTATAACTGTCAAAATAACTTGCATTACACTGCAACACAGTCAATTTCAACATAAGTTAGAATCATGCTAGCTAATTGTGCATATTACAATTTAAATTCAAATTCAACAAGTAATATACAGTAGAATTCTCCTGTTTAATTAATTGTTCAGGGTTTTGAATGCAACTGATATAATAACAGATTAAGAACCACATTGAATTTAATTAATGCTAATATATTGACCATAAAACAAAGGAGTAGAGGTAACATACTTCAAGATGGAGACAAGCCAGAGCCAATGATGTTTAGGCAAAGCTATGAAGAAACAAACTGCTATACTTGACCACATAATCACCATGATTCCAATGGCAATTTTTGAAACTTTCTGATTTCCACGCTACATACATGGAAAATTAGTGCAATTTTTAGTTTAGAATTCTAAGCAAGTACAAATACAATGAGTGAGAGGTGAATGAAAAAGAATAAAATAGTACTTCATAGATTGCAATTTGGAATACAGGAACTGCACTAAGTAGAATAGCATGCGCTGAGAAGGCAACATCATTTACTGCCACAGGTATCATCTGAAATGGACCAACAATTAAAAGTTTAGCTCTCCGCAATGTTATACTTAAATTATTAATGACCCACTTAATGATCAAATCAAACGTATCAAATAGCTCAATAATTCTATTGGTCCCAAAAAAAACCATGATAAACATTGTTTTGTTTTGTGTTTTTCTAACTAGATTTTTAATTAAAATATGTTTGAAGATTAATTTTAAAATATATATAAAATCCAAAAAAATAATTATAGTAGAATATATTGTAAAATGAAAGTATTATACAAACTCATTTTCTTCTCAAAGCTAATAGCAATATTAAAAGGGGATACAATCCAAAAAAACCTAAAAGGGGATAAACATCTTTGAGTCTTTAAATGTAGTCTTTATTTGATATTTCACCAATGAAATATTATCGTGTTAATTAAAAAAGACACGAGGCTGTTACAAACTTGCACATTTGTTTTTTTATTAATATGCCAAAATTTTATTAGTTGAAAAGAGAATGAGATACGGTTTGAGTAAAAAAATTGTTGCTCAAAAGATATGAGTTGTCACTTTATAATACACAATTCTAGCTTTCAAATTTGTTATTTGTCACGTTCAAAAAAAATTTGTTATTTGTCCAAGAGAGGAAAACCTGCAATGCCTTTTGAAAAAACAGAGTAACTAACTACCAAGTAAAAAAATACAGATTTCCAAGTGTTTTTTTTTTAATGAAAGATTTATTTGTAGACATGACTTGTTGAGAAAAAATACGTCTCAAGAGAAAGAGAAGTAAACAATACATTCTTCCATATGTGCTTATCAAAAAAAAAAACATTCTTCCATATGTTATTTATGACTGATTTATTTTTTAATAAATGAATACATTTTTTAAAGTAATCAATTTAAAATTAAAAATGTTAATTAATTTTAATTTTTCAGAAAATACAAAATCATAAAACAGAAGTTGAAGAATATGTCAAAAGAGTGAGTATAACATTCCTAATTCTCATGGAACTCTCACTTGAATTGAATATTTCAAACTTCAGATTTAGAACTAACCTCTTTGATACCGTATTTGTCATGGTATTGCTTCTGAACAGTAGAGCTGAAATACAGAGACAAGTTGTAGACGAAATACCATGTTTGCTTCACCAAGTTTAGCACCATGTAATCAAAGTTCATCCCCACAACGCTAAACCACAAAGGAAAACTCAAATCAAATAAGCTAGAGGAGTGGTATTAATCTTTACATATAACCATGATAGATACTAAACTTGGATTTGAATAAAAAAAATTGGTCCTTGTTTTTGTTTAAAACATAGATCTAACGTACCTTCAAACCCTGTAAACCTCTACGAACATCAAAACTCTCCTAACCAATTAATAAAACTACATTTATAGGAACTTGAAACATAATATCGTGCCAGTTGATCTTTGCACTTGATGATGTCGGTCATTTTTTTGTGATTGTAAGGGTAAGATTATCTCCTATTACCTCTCACAATATACATGTATTTTCATAAATAAATAAATAAAAATGAATGATTTTTAGAGTTACATACCTTTTCCTGCGATAGTTCAAGAGAATCTGAGGGTAAAAACTCACAGACCAGCAGATGAAGGCAATCCAACCCACAACATCATATGACACATGAAGTGGAGCAGAACGCCAAGAAGCCATTGATGTTGATTTTTAGAACAAGAAATTAGGAACCCACACCAATCCCAAAAGTTATTGATGTGTGGGTTATTGCTGTGTAGTGTTCGAATATTGTTTGTTATGATGAGTGAAATTGAATAATGTTCAAAATAACACAAAACTAGGAGTTTAAGGCATGAATTGTGTTTCATGTGCAGTATATATATTTGAATAACTGAACTTCCTTGTACTCCTACTTTCCTAGTCATCAGTGGAAGTGTTCTAATAATAGCACATGCGTTATTCTGTTGAGCTGTACAACTACAAAACAGGGGAAATTTTTGACCAAGAAATTAATAGAAAGAAATATTGGAATTAATTTATTCGCAGTAAATACTTACTAACGTACTGACTCGTGTGATGCAGGGACGGATTTATTTGATTTTTTTTGTTACATTAGAATAATAAATTGCGCCCTACCCTACGGATCTATTTGATAAAATGTACTAATAAGTAATAACATATTAAGTATATGTATTATGTAACTGCCTCCAGCAATATAATAATCAATAAAAATTTGTTCACACTCAATATATTCACACTCAATAAAAAGAGATAAATGAGAGGTAATATGATGTGTGATGTGACATGACAAAAAATAGAAATTTATATGAAAAAAATATGTGAAAATAAGCTAAAAAAAATGGGTGTACAATTTTTGTGGTGTTAGACCACCATAAATAAAGGCATAGTAAAACAAGCACAAAAATCATCAAATTTATTTAAAAACTTTTAGAAGATAAAATTCATTGAAAGTACTTAAATTTAAAAATATGGATGTGAGTGTTGGAGAAAGACGACTCAATAGTCGTGCGTTACGATCGACTACACAGATTGTGGTGGAAGTCAATGGAGAAGATGATGGAAAACGGTTGCGAAGGTCCTACAGCTCAGACGAGTCTCTCTTTTGATCTAAAACACTAGTTGTGATCAGATAAGGATCCTAGGTCTTTCCCCTAAAGATTGGTGTCCTGGACAGATGCTATTTCAATGTGGTCCTACGTGAGATTCAGATCGTAAAGCGCCCAAGGGATCGTAAAATCGTAAGATTCTAAGATCTGAATCGTGACCTTGACATCATTGGTCTCATTCTTTGGGCATCCCCGGTCTCCCCGACAAGTTGTTACTTGGTCCCTTGAGTTTGATAACCGGTAGTTTATTTTCTATATTACATTCGCAATAGAGTGCGCTTACTCTTATTTGTGTGTATTTAAAACACAGTAGGAAACTCGTCCGAAACCAGGAAACCTGTTACTGTAGTTTCCGAGGGAAGTCTCTTGCTTCGTGCAGAGTGAAGAAACAATCTACTATTTGTCGTTCTTCAATCGAGACAGAGTACGGTACTCTTGCAACTACAGTTTGTGAGCTTCAATTGCGCACCTATTTCCTTCCTGATCTTCAACTTCCATATATTTCTCTGAATCTTCTGTATTGTGATAGCAAATCCACACGCCATGTCGTAGCTCATGAAAAACAACAAACACATTGACATTGATTGTCATGTGGTGCGCCAAAAACTCTTCGCCAAGCTGTTCCATCTCTTGCTTATTAATTCTTCTGTTGATCAGTTGGCTGGCTCCTTCACAAAGCCCCTTTATTCTTCACCATTTCATTGGGTCCTTGCTATGGTGGGAGTTATCAACATCCACTATCTTGCTTGCAGGGTGGACATTGGATAAAACTCAGTTACTGTGTGGTGACTCTGATCAGTTCAGTTCGTTAGTGCTGGTCATTCAGTCAGTTAGTTTACTTGTTATACATTAGTTAGTTAGTTAAAGGCTTATTAGTTACTAGCTGAGTTTGTCAATTGGTTAACAGCTATGGATGACTATGCTGGATATATAGAAACAGTAGACTGTTATTTGCGTTTAGGATACAGACACACATGAATTTATACGGTTAGAATATAATATAAAATCATTTATGTGGCTCTTATCCAACAGCTTAAGCTTTTGTGATAAGTGGTTACTTTACATGGTATCAGAGCCTCTATGACCGAGAGATCTAGAGTTCGATCCTTGCTCCCCTTACTTTCTAATTAAAAAAGTGAAATTTAATTAAGCACATGGTTGGTGAGCCTGTGCATTTATCCACGCTTCAAGCCCAAATGACTCTTGCGTAAAGGGGCGAGTTAGAATATAATATAAAATTATTTATGTGGCTCTTACCCAACAACTTAAGCTTTTGGGATAAGTGGTTTCTTGACATATACTTAGAAGCATGCTTGTAGAAAAAGTAATCAATCCCCTCACTTTTTCTAATTGAAGACCGGTAAAAAGTGGGTCTGTTTAACATTTGCTAGCTCTTTGGGTTTTTTCCTGTACAAACTAAACTAAAATCATACATCAAACATTTTCAGCCACTGGCACACTTGCAGCTACTGGTTGATTAGGAGACTTGATTAGGGGTTCTGTGACTGATGCTGATGCTGCCTTGTTTGATGGATACAGCACATAATGTTGACACATGAATAGAAGATCAAAGAACATACACACCTGAAATATGTGTACATACATGAGTAACTATTTCAAGTCAACAAATGTCTTTTGGATGTCATTAATAATTTTATTAAATTTTTACCATATTTTCAAGTTTCCTAAATGATTCATATAGGAGATGAAACCAATTGACATGCTTAAAATGAATTAAAATCTTGCATCTCATTTTTCTCCCACCAATAAAATGTTGGCATGTCAAATGACCATAATAGTATGTAATACCCCCACTCATATTTTCTCTAATTAACCTGCTAAGATTATATTGGTGGGACAAGAAAATGAACCATAAATTTTTAATGTTTAATTTGTTAACTGGAGGCGCTAGGCCCCGACAAAATTACAACTAATCAGGAGCTGAAATAGGAACAGAGGACGCAACCTTCATTAAATCCTGGTTAACCAGCCTAAGACAATCTTTCATAGCCGACCTAAAAAAATGGACACCAAAAGGAAAGCTATGCCCAACATGAGCTGATTAGTCTGCTAGGGAATTCGACTTCCTAAGGCAATTGGTGAACCTAATGCAGCCATGAGCACTACTCTTATTAAGGATTGACATCTCCATGTCTGCATATGAATGACACAATTTGGGAACTAAGGAAATTAACTAGCTAGAATTTCTAAGACATATATGTCTACGCATCTTAACTTGTACCAAAATAATCAATTTTTCGGTATTCAAGTGAAGAGGTAACCGGATAAAAAATGGGATTAATTGATGCATACCAGGGATAGCAATACTTTGCCAATGTTCCCAGAGAAATTCACCCAAGAATCTAGAAAGAAACACAGAAGAAACTGTTACTAAGAAGCCAATTGGAATGTTACTAAATACTAACTATAGTGAATTTGGAAACGATGACAAACTTTGATCGATTGACTGTGTAGCCATCTGGGCATAGTTTGCCATGCCTCCACCGAAATCCAGCAACACATTTCCAATGCTAAATCCATCTGTGCTCTTCCTCATGAAGTTCATAATTACCTGTGGTAGTAAAACCAGATGTCAAACACTCTTCTCAATAATGACAAAGTACCAATAACTACTAGCATATCCACTATTCAAAAATATAAAGTTTACGAGTCATGTAAAATTCTGACCTGTGGAATATATTTGAGAGCTGCAATAATCACCTGCATTGTGCTACACAAAATATATAATTTCATAAGTTAGAAATGGAATACAACCAAATCTTGTTTTTCAATTTCATTTGATGATACATCACTTAGAACTTAGAGCTAGCACAACCCGTCACGCAGGGCAAAGAAACATTTCAAATAAGGATGTAGCCAAATATTCCTTTCTTTAATCATTGATTTATTTTGTAATATGCCTCAGAATATTCTTAGCATATTCTGTCCCTTTTTTTTTTATAAATAATATTGTCTACCTCACACACAATTTGTGGTGAGAGTATTCAATCTTACATGTTATCAGGTTTAGGTTGAAACCCTAGCCTCCAACCCTATGTTGCCACCTTCTCTCTTTTTCCTATTCTAGCTGCCTTGCTTTCCGTGCAACAGCTTTTCTTTTCTCTTTCCAGCCGCTGACGTCACTTGCACGTGTCCCTGTGCTGCCTCGAGCCCCGCGCCGCCAAGCTTCTTCCTTTGCGCGTGTGCTCCTTGTTGTCCGCGCGTGTCCTTTAGCCTGCCACGCGCTGCCGCTGTCTGTTCTTTGTTGGCGCCGCCAGACAGCCTCGTTCTTCACGCCGTTAGCAACCTTGCTTCGCGTGAGCCGCCTCCACGTGTCCTTGCCGCCAGCCACGCGGGACCCGCCTCTCCTTCCGCACCGCCAGACAGTCTTTCTGTCCCTCTGCACGTTGCTCAGCCTCGTGCTTTGTGCGGCTTGTTTCCCAAAGACAGCCGCCAGCCGTCAGTCATCGGGATCCACGCTGGTTTGTTTTCACATCACTCCAGCCGACAGAAATTCCTCAACAGCAGCCGCCGTTTTTTTTTTTTTTTTTTGCATCCTCACATTCCGCGCCATTGCTTTATTCAGCACTTGACCATACCTTATTTTATTATTTTTTCGGTCTCATTTCTTTTTGGTTCTGTTCAACTTGACTCTTTTGGAAGTGGTTGATTTTTTTTGACAGATTGATATTTCTCACATGGCTTCCGATGCTATTTCTCCGACTTTTTCCATGAACACTTTGGTGCATATGCTTACGGTGAAACTTAAACCAGATAATTTTCTTCTCTGGCGTAAACAAGTTACTGCTCTTCTTCAGAATCAGAACTTGTATGATATTGTTGACCCTACTGTCGATCCTCCGCCAGAATTTACTCAACAGACATTTGCACAAACTGTTACTCAACCACTACGTAATGGTGCTCCTTCTCCAAACTCTCTTTATGCGAAGTGGCAGGCTCGTGATCGTAATGTCAACAGTCTGCTTCTTTCCTCCCTCACTGAGGAGGCCTTATCTGAGACTCTAAGCGCAACCACTGCTCGTGATGTTTGTGTTGCTTTACACCATGCTTATGCCTCACGCAGCAAGGCACGTGAACTTCGTCTCTGTGATGAACTTCAACTCATGCGTCGTGGTTCTCAATCAGTTTCTGAGTACGGGCGGAAATTCCGCACTATATGTGATCAGTTGGCTGCTATTGGCGCACTTGTGCCTAATGATGATAAAGTTCACTGGTTCCTTCGTGGTCTTGGCCCGTCATATGCAAATTTTTCCACAGGTCAGCTTGATCAGGTACCCCTACCTTTCTTTACTGACATTCTTTGTAAGGTCGAGAGCCATGCTATTTTTCATGCTTCTCTTGACGAATCAGTGACCCCTCCGCCTGCTGCCTTCCATGCGAGTAATCAGCCCCGCTCTTCTGGTACTCCGTCTTCCACTAGTGGCAACCGTTGAAATTCCGGTGGCGGTTCTCGTGGTGGAAATCGTGGAAACTCTAATGGTGGATCTCGCCAGCGTCGCAATAATGGTGGCTCTGGTCGTCGTGGCTCTTACACTCCTCGCTGTCAAATTTGTCGTGAGCAGGGTCACTATGCTGATAAGTGTTCAGTTCGCTGGGATCGTTCTTCTGAGTCTGTTCTTGTTGGTAATGATCGTGTTCTTGTTGGTAATGGGGCTGGTTTACATATTACTCATATTGGTTCTCGTTCTGTTTCACACTCTGTTCCTTTATCTAATGTTTTGGTTCTGCCTTAGTTAACTAAAAACCTTGTCTCTGTTAGCAAATTGACTCGTAACCATAATGCTAAAGCTATTTTTCTGGATGATTCTTTTGTTCTTCAGAACCGACAGACATGTGTCGTTCTAGGAAGGGGCCGATGTGATAACGGACTTTATGTGCTTGACCAAGGATCGCAGGCGCTGCTTACTACCAGTTCTCCATTACCTCGTGCCTCCTTTGAATTGTGGCACTCACGATTAGGACATGTTAATTTTGACATTATTCAACAATTGCATAAACTTGGTTGTTTCAATGTTTCCTCTATTTTACCTAAGCCTATCTGTTGTACTTCTTGTCAGATGGCTAAAAGAAAACGTCTAGTCTTTTATGATAATAATAGAAGAGCTTCTGCAGTTTTAGACCTTATCCATTGTGATTTGTGAGGATCATCTCCTGTTGCTTCTGCTGATGATTTTTGTACTTTGTTATTTTGTGGATGATTTTTCCCGGTTTACTTGGTTTTATCCATTGAAGCGCAAGTCTGACTTTTATGACGTTCTTGTTCGCTTCAAAGCGTTTGTGGAAAATCAATTCTCCTGGTCGATCAAAGTTTTTCAAAGTGATAATGGCACCGAGTTTACTAATAACAAAGTTCAGACTTTATTTACTTCCTCAGGTGTGTTTCATCGGTTTTCATGCCCTCATACTCAGGCACAAAATGGACGGGTTGAACGGAAACACATACATATTCTTGAGCTTGGTCTTGCTATGTTGTATCACACACATGTCCCTACTAGCTATTGGATTGGTGCTTTCAGTACTGCGGTATATATTATTAATCGTGTCCCTTCTAAGGTGCTCTCTAATCAGATTCCATTTCAGCTTATGTTTCATGTTGCGCCTACGTATGCTAATTTTCATCCTTTTGGATGTCGGGTGTTCCCGTGCTTGCGTCCATACATGAAAAATTAATTTAGCCCTCGGAGTACTCCTTGCATATTTTTGGGATATAGCAGTCACCATAAGGGATTTAAATGCTTCGATCCGGCTATTTCTCGGGCCTATGTGTCCCGTCATGCTCAATTTGATGAATTTTGTTGGTGATCTCTACGTTTTATGAACCGGCTGCAGGTTCTCCTCCATCTCCACCACCTGTTCTTCCTGTCGTTCCGGAGCGTTCACCGCCTACTAGTTCTCTATCTTGTCCATCCTGTGATGACTCAGATGCCCTACCTGCTTTGCCGGTTCCTCCTGCCGATGCACCACCTTCGCCGGCTCCTACTTCCCCAGCACAGCCGGCCACCCCTCCTGTTGGGCCTCCGGCTCCGCCTGCTTCACCGCCGGCTACTTCCCCTGTTGTGGCTCAGGTTCCCCTTGCTCCTATTGCTGCTCGTCCGCGGACTCGCTCTCAGAATGATATTTTTAAGCCAAATTTGCGATATGCCTGGGTTCATGCTCAGCCTACTGGTCTTCTCACTGCTTTACATGTTGTTACTGAGCCTAAGGGATTCAAATCTGCTATGAAGCATCCTCAGTGGTTGGCAACCATGGAGGATGAACTTTCTGCCCTTCAGAAGAATTGTACTTGGAATTTTGTTCCTCGCCCTTCCACTACCAATGTTGTTGGAAGTAAATGGGTTTTTTCGCACTAAATTTCATAGTGACAGCACTGTTGAGCGCTTAAAAGCGCGTTTGGTGGCTCAGGGTTTCACGCAGATTCCAGGGTTCGATTACTCTCTTACTTTCAGTCCTGTTGTCATCTCTTGCTGTGCTTAATGATTGGCAGCTTCATCAGTTGGATGTCAAAAATGCTTTCCTTTATGGTCATCTCACTGAAACTGTTTATATGGAGCAGCCTCCTGGATTTGTTGATCCTCGTTTCCCGACTCATGTGTGTCGGTTGAACAAGGCCCTCTACGGCCTCAAACAAGCGCCTCGTGCTTGGTTTCATCGCTTGAGCTCTTTTCTCCTGCGTTATGGTTTTTCGTGTAGTCGGGCTGATCCATCCTTGTTCTTTTTCTACAAAGGCAATATTACTCTTTATCTTCTTGTGTATGTGGATGACATCATCCTTACTGGTAGTGATCCCTCCCTTCTGACTCAGTTTATTGCTCGCCTTAATGTTGAGTTCGCTATTAAATATCTGGGTAAGCTTGGCTACTTCCTTGGTCTTGAGATCACTTACATTGCTGATGGTTTGTTCTTGGGACAGGCCAAATATGCACATGATTTACTTTCTCGTGCTATGATGCTTGAGGCCAGTCATGTTTCTACGCCCTTGGCTCCTGGTTCTCATCTTGTCAGTTCTGGTGAGGCCTACTCAGATCCTACGCATTATCGCTCTCTAGTTGGGGCCTTGCAGTACTTGACTATTACTCGCCCTGACTTGTCCTATGCTGTTAACACCGTTAGTCAGTTCCTTCAGGCTCCGACTGTGGATCATTTTCATGCTGTCAAACGAATTCTTCGTTATGTCTATGGCACGCAACATTTTGGTCTTACGTTTCATTGTACCTCTTCCCCCGCTGTCCTTGGTTATAGTGATGCTCATTGGGCTTGCTGCACGGACACTCGTCGCTCTACTTACGACTATGCTATTTTTCTTGGTGATAATCTCTTGTCTTGGAGTGCCAAGAAACAGCCTTCTGTTGCTCGCTCTAGTTGTGAATCGGAGTACCGAGCTATGGCTAATACTGCTTCTGAGCTGGTTTGGTTGCTTAATCATCTTCATGAGCTTCGTGTTCGGTTATCAGCGACTCCTCTTCTTCTTAGTGACAACCAGAGTGCTTTGTTTATAGCTCAGAATCTCGTTGGTTATAAGCATGCCAAACACATTGACTTGGATTGTCACTTCATTCGTGAGCTGGTTTCCTCTGGTCGATTAGCCGTTCGTCATGTGCCCACCTCTCTCCAGCTTGCTGATATTTTCACTAAGGCGTTGCCTCGTCCATTGTTTGACCTTTTTAGATCCAAGCTTCGAGTTGGTCTTAATCCAACGCTAAGCTTGACGGGGGTGTTTGAGATAAATCGGAGTAATATCCTACGGGATATTCCTTTCTTTAATCATTGATTTATTTTGTAATATGCCTCAGAATATTCTTAGCATATTCTGTCCTTTTATTATTATAAATAATATTTGTCTACTTCACACACAATTTGTGGTGAGAGTATCCAATCTTACATACACAAATATTATTGTTGTCTTCATCATGTTTTTGCAATTTGAAGCTCTAATTTTAGTTTTATCAATTGAGTATTGACTACTTGAATATTAATCTCATTGAAAGATAATGGAAGAAAGAACATCTCACTTAAAGATGGAGATTAACCAAAGCCAAGAATTGGATTGAAATGCTATGAAGGAACAAACTGCAACAGTAGTCCATACTGTAATGACAATTCCCATGGTGATTTTCGAGATAGATTGATTTCCACGCTGCACAAAGAGCAATGGAAAATGCAAAATCATTAATTAGCTCTACATACATGTGTATACGTTGACACAATATAAAGAGTTTTACATAGAAATCCATATGGGGTTTTATTTTCGGAAATTTCTTATTTAATGGTAGAGTAGTGAATTTCTTGAAAGAACGTTTCTCACAAATCTTTTTACACTATAGTTATTAAACTTCTAATATAATATGGCTAATAAAGGGAATGAAATATATACCTCATATATTGCAACTTGAAACAACAACACTGCAGTCAAGAGAACAGCATGCGTTGAGAAGGCAACATCATTTGCAGCTACAGGTATCATCTGTCGTAGTAAAAGGCCAAAATATTACTAAGTTGCTTATTTATGCTTATTGTATAGCATAAACATTTATGCATTTATTTATAAAAGAATGTGTAAATAGGTTGACATAAGATGTTTTGAGTTTGTTTTTCGATGAAGCAAAAAAAAAATGTTAAAAAACATATTTCGATGTTAAAAAACATATTTCTCAACCACGGTTAAAACGATTTTGCCCATTTTCCGATGCATAAAAAAAAACGATTTTGCCCAAGATTGATTTAAATCAATTCCTTTAAATTATTGTTCACAACCACAATTGCCGCAGAACGAGTTTTGGGTACTCATATATGGTTATAATCGTAATGGCAACCGCATAAACTCGTATTTATTGGCAATTTCGGCAACAAAGTCGCAACTGTAACTAAAACATAAAACATGTGCCAGAGGAAAGAAGTAAAATGAACATAAACAAACCTGGTCGAAGCCATATTTTTTATGATACTGAAACCTGATAGCAGGGCTGAAGTACAAGGAGACGTTGTAGATTAAGTACAAGGTGTGTTTAGTGTTGTTCAATAGCAGATAATTGAAGTTCAAACCAACCACACTGCAATTTTTGAATCAAAGTCTGGGTTAGCCAAAACAACTAAAGAAAACATGCAACAGAAAAGAAAAAAGTGATTATTTCGTACCTTTTTCTTAAGAAATTCAAGATAAACTGAGGGTAGAAACTGCAGGACCAAACAACGAAAGCAACCCATCCTAACACGGTGTATGTCACTTCAAGGGCAAAAGAGTTCCATTCCGTCTCCATCTTATGATAATTTGAAGTATCACACTTATGCTTGCCAAACATACGCAGATATAGAGGGCAATCCAGTAAATAAATATTTTATATGCAAATGTGTTTAGAAAAAAAATTTGTTAGAAGAGGATAGCAAAGTGTTTAGATATTGATATTTTCTTCTAATTTTTTCAATTTACAAATACTTTTTCACAGAAAGGAATTGTTTGAATAAATTATTTTACAAAAAATCTATAACAGCTAAACCAAAAATTGAATCTATAATTTAAAAAAAATGATATTTTACAAATATTTTGAATTTAATATTGGAAATCAGATTTTTTAGTGAGTAGGAAAAATTAAAACAAAACTAAAAGCCAAACAAACTTTTAATTACATGAACTGAAAAAAAAAACTTCTCAGAAGGGAAGCAGGAAGCTATAATAGTGATCTCATTCTGCTGGGTAGCTTTCTTGGATATGGCGATTGTTTTACAGTAATCTTAAATTTTAATATTTTTTACAACAATTTTTAATAGCTTTATCTATATATGGGTTAAAAAATAAATATTACCTGTCTATATTCAAGATAAACACTATTTTTTCAAAAAAAAAGTTAAACATTATTTAATATTTAATTTTAATTATGAAAAATATGTAATACAGTAATACTAGTCAGCTAATTAACCTTTTTTTCAGGAAAAAGACAATACTATTTCATTATTGTAGGAAAGGATTTGGCATAACATGCATTATGAAGCAGAAGAGGATGACGGACACCGGATTGCACAGATGCTGTAGGAGTGTGTCACGTGTCATGGTGATGCCTGTTTTCGGTGGTGACGTGGTGTTATTATATTAGTCTCACTCTGAATCTGAGTTGAGTGAAAATAATAATGGATAATAATAGGTGCAGGGAGATTGATGACGATAAATATCAACCAAGACTACAACAGAAGAAATGTACCTTTGTGGATGTTTCAACACTGGTTTTGCAAACCGCCTCCCGTCACTTATTCTTTAGTGGAAATTACCTATTAAGGAATAAGGGTTAATTATACTTGTGCTCAGGAAAATATACGAGTTTTGATTTTAGTTTATCGTTGCAGTTGCTTTAAAGTTGTATAAGTGTCTTTCTGATCGGAGTGACCAAGCTACCCGGTGAGAGGGTTTGGAGATGGTGCTAAAGGAAAAATATCAAAGGCATTGGAAAATTGGTAAACTCTGGATCTCCTAATCTGAACAACGTTCTTCTTGTCAAGGGATTGGCAGCAAATCTAATCAGTATAAGTCAGTTGTGTGATCAAGAGCTGAATGTGATGTTTAGCAAGACTGAATGCATGGTTACCACTAGTGATCAAGAGATTGTGATGAGAGGTGTCAGGTCCAAAGACAATTGCTACATGTGGATTCCACAAGAGAAAGCCCAAGTGTCTAGGTGTTTGATATCAAAGGTGGATGAGTTGAATCTATGGCACCAACGTCTAGGTCACATCAATCTCAAGAGTATGCAGAAAGTTATCTCTAAAGATGTTGTTCGAGGGCTACCAAAACTGAAAATAGATGAAGAAAAGATATGTGGAGAATGCAAGATTGGAAAGCTGACCAAAACATCTCATGCTAGGCTTCAGCATCCAACTACAACAAAAGTCCTTGAACTTCTTCACATGGACTTGATGGGACCTATGCAGGTAGAAAGTCTAGGAGGTAAGAAATATGTTTATGTTTGTGTTGATGATTATTCCAGGTTCACTTGGATTGACTTCATGAAGGAAAAATCAGAAACCTTTGACATATTCAAAAAGCTATGCCTGAAACTTCAAACTGAGAAGAATTGCTCTATAGTAAGAATCAGAAGTGATCATGGAAGAGAGTTTGAGAACTCCAAATTCTCTGACTTCTGTGATTCAGAAGGAATAAGCCATGAATTCTCAGCTTCAATTACACCTCAGCAGAATGGAATTGTTGAAAGGAAAAATAGGACTCTCCAAGAATCCACCAGGGTTATGCTTCATGCAAGGAAGATTTCCAACAAGTTCTGGGCAGAAGCCATGAACACAGCCTGTTACATTCACAATAGAGTAACCATTAGAGCTGGAACCACAGTCACTCTATATGAACTCTGGAAAGGAAGGAAGCCAACTGTGAAACACTTTCATATCTTTGGGAGCAAATGTTATATTCTGGCTGATCGTGAACAAAGAAGAAAGCTAGATCCTAAGAGTGATGAAGGAATTTTCATGGGATACTCTACAAACAGCAAAGCTTACAGAGTGTACAATTCTCGAACAAAGGTAATGATGGAATCTGTAAATGTCTCTATTGATGATCAACAAAATGAAAGAGAAGACACTGGTGCAACTGAAGATGATGATGGTCCACATGTAACAGCCGATGTCCCAACTATTGACCTCGACATTGAATCAGAAACCAATTCTGATGAGCAAGATCACAAGATGACCTCTGCAAATAAAGCTCCATCGATCAGAATTCAAAAGAATCATCCCCAAGAGAATATTATTGGTGACCTCAAAGAAGGAGTTACTACCAGGGCTAGAAGCTATATTGCTCATGAATGTTTTTTATCCAAGTTAGAACCCAAGAATGTCAAGGAGGCTTTGACAGATGAATACTAGATAAATGCTATGCAAGAAGAACTTGATAAATTCAGAAGAAATGAAGTATGGGATCTCATTCCTAGGCCTGAGGGAGTAAACATCATAGGAACCAAGTGGATTTTCAAGAACAAGTCAGATGAGAATGGTGTAGTAACTAGAAACAAAGCAAGACTGATGGCTCAAGGATACACTCAGATTGAAGGAGTAGACTTTGATGAAACCTTTGCTCCAGTGGCTAGGTTGGAATCCATAAGACTTTTGCTTGGTGTTGCCTGTCTTTTGAAGTTCAGATTATTCCAAATGGATGTCAAAAGTGCCTTTCTAAATGGCTATCTGAATGAGGAAGTTTATGTTGAACAGCCAAAGGGATTCACAGATCCACATCATCCTAATCATGTCTACAAACTCAAGAAAGCCTTGTATGGATTAAAACAGGCTCCTAGAGCTTGGTATGAACGTCTTACAGAGTTTCTGGTGAGCAATGGCTATTGCAAGGGAGAAATAGACAAGACATTATTTGTGAAAAATGAAAGAGGAAAACTCATGATTGCACAGATATATGTTGATGATATTGTGTTTGGTGGGATGTCGAACGCGATGGTGGAACATTTTGTCCAACAAATGAAGTCAGAGTTTGAGATGAGCTTGGTTGGTGAATTGAACTACTTTCTGGGACTTCAGATCAAGCAAATGGAAGATTCCATGTTTATTTCCCAGAGTAAGTATGCTAGGGTCATTGTCAAGAAGTTTGGACTTGAAAAATCTGGACATAAAAGGACTCCTGCTACTACACATATCAAGTTGTCTAAAGACAATCAGGGAGAGGATGTTGATCAAAGCTTATATAGAAGCATGATTGGAAGTCTGTTGTACCTCACTGCTAGCAGACCTGACATTACCTTTGCTGTTGGTGCTTGTGCAAGATATCAAGCTGCTCCAAAGACCAGTCATCTCTTACAAGTGAAAAGAATCATTAAGTACATAAATGGTACTTGTGACTATGGGATTCTTTATACAAATAATACTAACTCTTCTCTTGTAGGGTATTGTGATGCAGATTGGGCAGGAAGTGCTGATGATAGAAAGAGTACATCTGGAGGGTGTTTCTTCCTTGGAAACAACTTAATCTCTTGGTTTAGCAATAAGCAAAACTGCGTGTCTTTATCCACAGCTGAAGCTGAATATATAGCTGCTGGAAGCAGTTGTACTCAACTTATTTGGATGAAGCAGATGCTCAAGGAATATGAAGTTGAGCAAGATGTCATGACATTGTACTGTGACAATTTGAGTGCTATCAATATTGCCAAGAACCCCATTCAACATAGCAGAACCAAACACATAGATATCAGACATCACTTCATCAGGGAATTACTGGAGGATAAAATTGTTACTTTGGAACATGTCCCCACAGAGAGACAATTGGCTGACATTTTTACCAAGCCCTTAGATGCTGCTACATTTGACAAATTAAGAGGAAATCTTGGGATTTGCCTCTTCGAAGGAGCATAGCAATTAAAGCCCATTTTCTGTCTAATGGCTAGTTTCCTCGTAACTACCATTAACTGCCGTTGTGACATCATTGCTTCCTTCTCACTCAACTGCTATATAATCATCACCAATGGCTTCATCACAATCTCACAACAAGTTGCCAATCTTGCTCTAACAATCTCTGTTTCTCATCACTTACATTTTTCTCAATTTCTTGTATTTTTCTTTTTGCTTTACCATTTCATCATGTCTTCAAGCAAGAAAGAGTCTGTGAAGGGAAAGATAGAGAGAACTGTTGGTGGTGCTAGGGTTATGGGTTTGCACACAAGTTCTTCCACTCAATCCAAGAAGAACTCAAGAACTCCTTCCAAGAAGCACTACAAGTCTCGTGCAACCCCAATGCAAAACCCTGAAGCCCCTATGCCTGAGGATGTTTCAAACACTTCTGTCTCTGCAAATGATGAAGACGATGTCGCGACATCTTCCCATGGCTCCGATGAGACATTGTCTGATAAACCTGCCAAGGAAGTTTCACACTCAAAGGATTCTTCCTCTTCATCCAAGAGTTCTGATTCCAAGGCTGCAAACTCAACGGATGTTTTGTCAGAGGAGTCGATGAAGACCCCTCCCATTATTCATGATGTCTCTGATGATAAAGATTCAGAGGATGTGCCTCTGGCGAGTGTTGCTGCCAGAATGCTTAAACGAAGAAGAGCATCTGTTGAAGAAACCCCAGTAGTCCAGAAGAAGAAAGCCAAGATCACTACTGGGTCTTCAAAATCAAGGGCAACCGATGTGTTAAGGAAAGGCAAGCAGAAAGCTGTGGAATCGTCTGGGAAGAAAGCCAAGAAGACTACTGGGAAAAACCAGAAAGTTTCCAGAATTGATTTGGAGAATGAATCAGATGTTGAAGGCGATGTCCTGGACATCACTGCCTCCGAGAAGAAAATGTTCTCTGGTAAGCGTATTCCCTCAGATGTTCCTAATGTTCCTCTAGATAATGTGTCTATTCATGCTCCAGAAAATGCCTTCAAATGGAAATATGTCTATCAAAGGCGTGTTGCCAAAGAGAGGGAGATTGATTCTGATGTGTTAGCCTGCAAAGAGATCATTGCCTTGATTGCAAAAGCAGGGTTGAGGAAGACTGTGATGAACATAGGAAAATGCTATGACAAGCTTGTGAAGGAGTTTATTGTCAATCTCTCTGATGATGTTAATAATTATGCCAGTCCTGAATTCAGGAAAGTGTTTGTCAGGGGTAAGTGTGTGAATTTCTCTCCTGCTATCATCAACCAAACTCTTGAAAGAAGTGTGGTTGAATTTGTTGAAGAAGAACTTTCTCTGGATACAGTTGCTGAGGAATTGACTGCTGGAAGAGTAAAGAAGTGGCCTGCTAAGAAGCTTCTGTCAACTGGGGTTCTGAGTGTGAAGTATGCTATTTTGAATAGGATTGGAGTGGTGAATTGGGTTCCCTCTAACCATACTTCTGTTGTTTCTGCTATGCTTGCCAAGCTTATCTATCGCATTGGGACTGAAATTGCTTATGACTTTGGCAACTTTGTGTTTTCCCAAACCTTGAAGCATGCAGAGACATGTGCTGTGAAACTCTCCATCTCTTTTCCTTCTTTACTGACTGCTATCATTCTGAAACAGCATCCTAATATCCTCACTGTTGATGATGTTCCTGTGCCCAAAGGCACTCCCATCACCTTGGACCAACGGTTGTTCCTGGAACCTCATGTCTTGGACATTGATCTGCCATCCAGTAGGACATCTGTTCCTGCCTCTATGTCTGCCTCAAGAACTCACAGTGTCATTGCTGAACTTGAGGCCATTTCTAAGGAACTTCAAGAGACCATCAGGATTGCTGCTGCTAGGAAGATTAAGGTGGATGCTCTCATCCAAACTCTCAAGGGGGAAGCTGGTCAAGAAGGTGAGCATGCAGCTGATGCTGAGAAGGAAGGATCTGCAGAAAATGATGAGGCAAACTCCTCTTCTTCTGGTGTTTAGTGCATGTCCTAGTCTGTGTACTAGTTGACTCTTATTTGGCTGTGCTTAAATTCTTTCCACCTTTGCCAAATTTGTGCTAAAAAGGGGGAGTAGTAGTGTGTTGTTTGTTTCATTCTGGTGTTGTTTGTTTCATTCTGCGTTGTAGTGTTTTTGAAGACTTAATATTCTGGTTATGTTCTGTAATAAGTATGAAACTTTGTGAAGACAAGTTCAGGAGATCTTCTATGTTCAAGTGCTTCAAGCTAGCTTCTGTTCAAGTGTTACCAAGTGTGGTTGTTTTAGTTTGTACTGCTATGCATATGGTTTCTATATACTTCAGGCAGTGTTTATTTGGATGCATCTTTTGAGGGGGAGTTCCTCCATGTTTTGGCTGTTGTGGATGCATTGGTTTGAGGGGGAGTATTTCTGCTGCTGACTCTGATGATTTTGATTTTTTCTCCCTCTCTGGTAGTGAAGTTGTTTTTAGACAAAATTTGACAAAGGGGGAGATTGTTGTTCCTTTGTTGTCATCAATTTTGTTAAAAACAACCTGATGTCCTAGCCGATGTTGTGACATCTGCCTTGGTGAAGGCCAGGACATCCGCCCCTGCTGGCATGCAAGTGGGTCCCTTATGGTTATGTTTTATGGTATGTTTTGTGCTTACTTGAAGGTCAAGTAACTGATTGTTGGGAGCCGATTGCGGGTTGTTTATTGTTGGAAAAAATCTGTGATTAAAAGATTTGTTTTCTATTTTATTTGTTGATCACTCATATCAGATTTTGGAAGATTCTTTACTGATATGAGTTGGATCAAAGTGTTCTTCAGCCCAAACAAACCCTAGCCGTCTCTGCTGAAGTATATATATAGACAAAGACCTGAAGCTTGATGTGATCGAGAGAATTACCTTGAAGATCAAGTGTTCTTACGAGTGTAAGATGTTCTTTGTCTTTGTCAGTTGTGAACCAGTCTTGCTCACTGATTCTATAAAGTGAGACTGAGTTGTGTTGTGTTTGAGTGTCAAACAAACCTTGTGTTATTGTTGTTACCAATCATTGTGGCAGTGATTGAGGAAAAGTGAGAGGGGCTCTCATACTTAGGCTGTGGTTCTAAGTAGAAGACCACTGGGTAGATTAGGTTAAGAACAATGAACTTGATGTGTTCATGTGTGTCTGTAATACCTAGATCTTGAGATAGTGGAATTCCTTTTCATTGGGCAAAAGCTAACCAGACGTAGGTGTAGTTTCACCGAACTGGGTTAACAACTTCCTGTGTCTTGTTTCTTTTAGTTGTTTTTTGTGTTCATGCCTTTCAGTCATATGATGTTCTAATCGATTGTCCCAGCATCGTGCAGGACATTTGTTCTAAGGGATCTAGAATTTCAAGTACTACCTTTCACAGAAACAAATTGGGCCCGACCACGACGTGTATGCCTCGGTGCTCTCCGAGAGGCTCCCACATACTCCCCCCTTCGGCATCTATATGCACATCTATACCATGAAGAAGGTGAAGGTGCGGATGCCCTTAACCGAATTTCAGGTCGACGTGCTTCGCCATATGATGGTGGCCCCCTCGCAGCTTCACCCGGGCAGATGGGGCTTCGTGCGCGGTAACGAGGTCGCGTATGCCCTCTTTCGGCGAACTCCCTCCATCCCTTTATTCTTCCACCTTTTTGCGGTTGCCCATACGCAGGGGCATGGGGGATACAAGATGGTCACCTTGAGGACGGCATTCCCGGTCTTCAAGGCGTTCGCGGATTCCTGTAAGGACTTCAAAGATAAGTTCTTTCGGGTGGCGCCGACTACGCTCCCCCCGTACTAGTGATTTGAGATGGGACCGAGCTTGGGAACCCGTTCCCGCTTCCCGTTATCCTGGAATGTTGCTCACTATGACGAGAAGGTGACTTCGTTCAGTTTTACAAACGAAGGTGCGCTGTCGGAGGCTGATGTGGCCTTCTAATGTCTCTTAATGGGTGGGATTCGATATGTCAATGAGGGCGAGAAGCAAATCCCTATTCGGCCCCTCCGTTGTTTTGATTTATGTTCCTTTAGCGTTCGGAGGAACGCTAAAATGTTGCGTAAGTAGTTACTCTGTTGCCTCCCGACTTGTTAATTATCCCCCTTCTTTTGTTTATGATTTTTTCTCTGTCTTCATGTAGGTGCTATGGCAGATATCGATCGGGACTTGCTAGAAGCGTTGAAAATTGTCGACGAGAACTCAACAGACGACCACCAAGGGAATGAGACCCCTAGGGACGAGGGGCTGGGAGAAGATGGTCGGGGTCAGCCAAGCCCCGACACTGAGCAAGAGGATGGGGTCGGAAAGGAAGGGCTTGGGTCGGCTCCCCGATCCGAGGGCGAGCCCCTAAAGAATCAGATGGGGTTCGTTCGAGGTGATGCCTCCCATTCGAAGGGTTTCGCTTCTGGGGGGCCGACCCATGAGGAGAAGGAGCTCGGCGATCCTGCTGCGAAAAGGCACCGCGTTGATCCCGACCAAC
This sequence comes from Lotus japonicus, assembly GCF_012489685.1. NCBI lineage: Eukaryota > Viridiplantae > Streptophyta > Magnoliopsida > Fabales > Fabaceae > Lotus > Lotus japonicus. The sequence goes on along the minus strand of NC_080042.1, from coordinate 22,160,443 downwards.
CAGCTCCTCAGGATAATGGTCGGAGCCCCCATGCTGAGAGGGCGGAACCGGTGAGCGTGGTGGCTCCCTGGAGGGTCATCTCGATGTGGGGGACAAAGGCGGCGAACAATGAGGAGCACCTGGAACGGATTGATGACTTGGTGCTCAACGAGAGTGACTTTAAGTACTTTGGTGGCCAAGACCCTTATGACATTTTGAACTACGCCCTGCGGGGCTCGCTCAAGATCGCCTCTGCCGTTCGCTATGTTCAGCAGTTGGTGTTGCCCGAAGTTGAAGACTTGAGGGCGAAGGAGGTGGAGGCGGACAGGCTGATCAAGAAAATGAATGATCAGCTGGAGGGCGGGGTCTCGGCGATTGAGGAGTTGAGCAAGGCGTTGGACGCCGCGAAAGCCGACAAGGAGCAGTTGAAGAAGAAGGTGCTGACTGAGGAGGCCACTGTCAAGGACTTGGGGAAGAAGCTGAAACTTGCTGAGCAGGAAGTGGAGAAATGGAGCGAGCGCTTGAAGAAGACGGAGCAAGACCTGGCGGAAGAGAAAGTTGCCCGCCTGCTGGAGCTCGAGGAGATTGCCGCTCTGAAGAAAGAGAAGAGCGAGCTTAAAGCGAAGGTCGCCTCGTTGGAAGCTGACAAGAAGAAGCTAGGGGTGACCATGTCGAAGATCAACAAAGCCTCCTTCAACAACGCGGTGACCCAGCTCACGGTCGTCAATCCGGGCTTGAATGTGGGCCCCGTCGGTTACAAGAAGGTTGTTTCAGCAGGAAAGATAGGGACCGTTTATGCCAAAGGGACCTTTACCCCAACCTACCCACCTGAACAAGCTCCTTGAGGCCAATTCTAGTAATATTTGTTTAAGTGTTTTGTTTCTTTTTGGACGATTGTAATAGCTTAGCTTTTGAGCAATTGTACTTTACTCGTGTAACTATTTTCGTCTGGCAAGTTATTTCACGAACTTTTTGTTGGGTTTATTTTATAGTTAGGTTTTGTTTCGAGTGCCCGGTTGGGTCTTTTAATTGGCGTTATTCATTTCGTTATTCCCCATGCCCGGTCGAGTCTTTTTAATTATCGTGCCTGGTGGGTCTTTTAACTTAATGTGCCCAATGGGTATTTAATTTTCAGTGCCCGGTGGGTCTATTAATTTAATGTGCCCAATGGGTCTTTAATTTTTCACGCCCGGTGGTCTTTTAATTATCGTGCCCGATGGGTCTTTAATTTTTCGTCGCTCGTGTCGATTCGTGATCTTGCAATAACGGTTCAAACTTAGTGAAACTTTGGTTGAAACAGAACGTTCCTTCTTGCTTCTTCATTTAAACGCATAAGGTCTTCTTTTTCGTACAAGAGGAAGAGCAGGTATAAACCCTTGACTCGAAATTAAAGGAAAGTTAAAGGAAAAACTAAAAATCAACAAAAGGTACTCAGAAGTACTACTCGATTGAGTGGGCTCTGTCGGTCGGACGGGGCTAGCTATAGTAGCGACTCAAGTTGGCGACGTTCCAAGTGCACGAGTTTTCCTTCCCGGAGAGTGTCTCCAGCTTGTAGGCTCCAGTGCCCGTTGCTTTAGTGACTCGGTAAGGGCCTTCCCAGTTGGCTGCTAGCTTGCCTCTCTCAGTCGCGCGAGCTCCGATGCTAGCCTTGCGCAGGACTAAGTCCCCGGGTGAGAACGCACAGGAGACGACCTTCTTGTTGTAGCGGATGGTGGCGTGCTGCTTTGCAATCAGCTCCCTGAAATTAGCAATTGCTCTCCTTTCCTCGAGGAGGTCGAGGTCCTCCTCTACGAGTTGATCGTTCACTTCTGGGTCAAAACCGAGGTGCGGGCGCTTGGCTCCCCTATTTGCGCTGGTATGACCGCCTTCGTTCCGAATGTCAGGCGGAAGGGGCTCTCCCTAGTAGTCGAGTGCGGGGTGGTGCGGTACGCCCATAGGACGTGATTGAGCTGCTATGCCCAGTTTCCTTTAGCGCTGTCCAGTCTCTTCCTGAGTCCCCTGAGTATTACCCGGTTTGCGAATTCTGCCTGTCCGTTCGTTTAGGGGTGCTTGACGGAAGTGAAGTGTTGCATGATGCACATCCCACTCACCAACTACCTGAATCCCTTGGAGGTAAACTGAGTGTCGTTGTCGGTAATCAGGACCCTAGGCACTCCAAATCTACTGATGGCGTTCTTGTAAAAGAAGCGTTGAATGCGGGCAGAGGTGATTGTGGCAAGGGGCTCTGCCTCAATCCACTTGGTGAAGTACTCCACCGCGACCACCAAGTGCTTCAATTGCCCCGGGGCAGTGTCGAATGGTCCTAGGAGATCCATCCCCCATTGATGGAAAGGCCAAGGGGACACTAGAGATGAGAGGCGTTCAAGGGGGGGCTAGGCGGAGGTCGGCGTGTTTTTGGCACGGGTCGCACAGTCTGACTTGCTCGGCCGCCTCTTTCTCCATCGTGGGCCAGTAATATCCAGCTCGGAGCACCTTTCTCGCCAGTGAGCGTCCTCCAGGGTGATGCCCACAGCTACCTTCACGGATTTCCGCGAGGACATAGTCCGCGCTCTCCTTGGACAAACATTTGAGGAGTGGGGTGGAGAATCCCCTTTTGAAGAGGATACCGTTGATGATGATGTACCAAGACGCGCATCTGGTTAATTTCTTGGCCTAGGGTCCGCTGGCTGGCAACCAACCGGTGGTGAGGTACTTGTCGATAGGAGTCCTCCAATCTTCGTCTTGGCTTCCCGGTGCTAGCAAGCTTGGCCAAGGCGTCCGCTCGGTCGTTCTGAGCTCTTGAGACGTGGCGGAATTCCACCTTGTTGAAGGCTGTAGCGAGCCGTTTAAGGTGTGAGAGGTATTGCTCCAGAATGGGATCTTTGGCTTGGGCCTCGCCATTGGCCTAAGAGACGACCAAGAGGGAATCGCAGCAGACGAGTATATTTTCCGCTCCCAGGTCCCGAGCAGTTACTAGGCCGGTGATGCAGGCTTCGTATTCGCCTTGATTGTTGGTGGTCGGGAAATTGAAACAAAGCGACTATTCCACCACCATCCCCGTATTCCTTTGAAGGAAAATTCCAGCTCCCCCCCTCCTTGTTTCTCGAGACGTCCACGTGGATTACCCAGGAGATCTCAGAAGGGGGTTCCTCTTCGTCCGTAAGTTCCACCTGGAAATCTTCTAAGACTTGTGCCTTGATAGCGCGCCTGGGTTCGTAACAGATATCGTGTTCGGATAGCTCGATGGACAAGCTCACCATGCGCCCTGCCAGGTCTGGTTTGTGTTGTACTTGTCTAACCGGCTAGTCTGTGCGAACGATGATGTGGTGGGACTAGAAGTACCTTCTGAGTCGCCTAGCCGTGGTCAAAAGGGAGAAAGCCACTTTTTCGAGCATTTGGTATCGGAGCTCCGCTCCCTTCAGCAATCGGCTGACGAAGTAGACTGGTAGCTGGACTCCGGATTTTTCTCTTACCAACACAGAACTCACAGCTTTGCCTCTCACCGCCAGGTACAGGTATAGGGGTTCCCCGTGCTTTGGACTTGACAAGATCGGAGGGGAAGTGAGGATTTCTTTCAGCCATGAGAAGGCTTTTTCGGCCTCCTCGGTCCAATCGAAGTTCGCTCCCATCTTTAGCAGATTGTAGAGAGGCAGGGCGCGCAGGGCGGCTTTGGGGAGGAACCTACCGATTGCGGCCATGCGGCCCGCAAGCTGTTGTACTTCTTTGACCGTTCGGGGGCTCTTCATATTCATAATGGCTTACATTTATCCGGATTCAGTTCGATTCCTCGGTTCGTTAGCATATATCCGAGGAATTTTCCGCTCTTGACGCTGAAGGTGCACTTGTCCGAGTTAAGGCGCATGATGTGTTTCCTCAGCTGTTCGAAGACAATCGCAAGGTCGGCGGCGTGATCGCCGCCCTTAGGTGTTTTCACAATGATGTCGTCTATGTAGACTTCAACGGACTTGCCTATTAGGTTCCCAAAAATCTTGGTCATCATCCTCTGGTAAGTGGCCACTGCGTTCTGTAGGCCAAATGGGAGCATAGTGTAGCAGTATGTCGCCCGGTCAGTTATGAAAGCAGTTTTCTCCTCGTCTTCACGGTACATAGGAATCTGGTTGTACCCGGAGTAAGTGTCCTTGAGGGACAGGTACTCGTACCCCGAGGAGTTGTCTACCAAGGCGTCGATGCTGGGAATGGTCCTTTGGGCACGCTTTATTCAAGTCAGTGTAGTCGACGCACATGCGCCACTTCCCGTTCGACTTCTTCACCAGGACCACGTTCGATAGCCAAGTGGTATACTTGGCTTCTCGAATGATCCCGGCCTGGAGGAGCCCGCTGGTCTATTGCTTGATCACTTCTTGTTTCTCAACGCTCATCTGTCTCTTCTTCTGGGCAACCGTGTTGAACTTTCTGTTTACTCCTAGCTTGTGGCTACAAAATGCTGGGTCTACGCTCGGCATATCAGCGGACGACCATGCAAATAACTTTCCGTTATCCTTCAGTAGTTTCTCCAATCGAGTAAATTGGTCCTTCGGGAGGTCACGATCTACTTTCGTGACGTTCTCTGGGAGGGGACGGGACTCCCCGTTGGCCTTGAGGCGCTGATCATCCTGAGACTGGTCCACCCGTTGGTCGAGATCGGTCATGAGAGTACCCCCTCGGATTTGGAAGTTCTCGTCTCACTTTTCATGGCCGGGTTTCTTTCTCTTCCGGTCTTCTCTAGCTAATCTGCAGCTGGAGTTGTAGCATCCCCTGGCCATGGCTAGGTTTCCACGTAAGACGACCGCCATGCCGGCCCAGAGGGTACTTGAGCATTAGGTGGTGGGCGTCAGGGTCTCCGAGGGAGAGGCATGTATCAAAACATCCTAAAGGAAGGACTCTGTCCCCGGTGAACCCGATCAGGTCGTGGTCGTAGGGGATCAGATCCCTCACAGACAGGCATAAGCTCTTATAAGCATCATAAAACATAATATCAGCGGAATTACCTGTGTCGATGAGGATTCTTCTGATCTTACCGTTCCCGATGAGGGCTTCAACCACGATCGGGTCATCTTCCTCGCCAGTGTCCGCACCATAGTCGTCTTTGGTAAAGCTGATGGCTACCTTCTGCCGAGGTGGTCGGGTGGAACCTGGGCGGGGTCGTCCTATAGCAGACATAATGACTCTTGTGCTCCTTTTCCGACTGTTCTTTGTGGGTCCTCCGGCTTCCCAACCTCCTGCGATGGAGTTAACACTGACCAGATTAGCCCCGTGATGCCTCCGTACTTTGTCCTGATCGTGCCGGTCGGTGCTTCTGCGTCGGTTGGGACTCTTGCGACGGTCGGGGCTCCTGCGCCTCTCTGGGCTCCCACGGCGGGGAGGAGTTCGTGCTCGGTGCCTCGGAGGGGTCCGAGCCCGGTGTCTTGGAGGAGTCGGGGACCTCCGAGGAGAGCGCGGGCGAGGGAGGTCTCTTGAGGAAAGTGCGACATACTTTGATAGTCTTCCAGTCCTGACCAATTCTTCGACTTTGTCCTGCAGGTTCAGGCACTCGTCCGTGTTGTGGCCGGGGCTGTCGTGGAACTCACAGAGCCTCTTGGAGTCCAGTTTGTCCCCCCGCGTGAGCAACGGACGGGGTTTGTCCCTGAGATCGGTGGAGGCCCTTTCCCTCAGAATACGGATAGGGAAGAGTTCAGCGGAGTGTAGTTATCATACTTCCTTCGCTTCGGTTTCTTGCGGCGGGTTTCTCGATCACGTTTTGCTTCGCCCGGGTCTTTGACTTTCTCGGGGGCCCTGTGGGCCGGAGTTTGGTTGGAAGACCTTAGGGTCGCCGCCTCCTCCACATTGATGTATTTTTCTGACCGGATTTGGAATTCTTCCAGGGTCTTCGCTTTTTTCCCATCCAGAAAAGTTAGGAAAGGACCAGGGCGGACCTGGGGGAGGAGGTCCGGGATATCGCCTGCTTCCTTGTTGAAGTGATTGAGGAAAGCCTTCAGGGACTCTTTCTCACCCTGTTTAACTAAGGCAAGGGTCTCTTCCGATTTTGGAATGTTCCTCACCGAAGAGTACTGAGAGAGGAAACATGTCATGACCCCCTCCCAGCTGTGTAGGGAGTTGTTGGGGAGGTTCTAGAACCAGTTCATTGGGCCCGTCCCCAAGCTCATCGGGAAGCAACGACTGTAGATCGGTTTGCTGGCCCTTGCGTACTGCATGGCTCCCACGAAGAAGTTGATGTGCTCGGTTGGATCAGAGTCACCCTCGTAGAGTTTCATCTTGGGTCTCGACCAACCTGGCGGGAACGGAAATGCCATGATGTCTGGAGAGAGAGAGGTCCGCTGATCGTTTGAGGTAGGGCAACGATAGCGTTGGGTGTCCTCGCGTGGTCCCGGGCTTGTTCCCTGGTAGAAATGGGGCTCCTGCTTCCGGAGAAGCTCCTCTGAGGGGAGTAATGTCTCCGGTGATGAGAGGGCTGATTAACCGCCCTTTCCATGATCGGTTCGCGGTGATAGTCATCTTGGTAGTGGGAGGAGGGGAAAGGCCTCCTGCCCGTGTCCCCCTCTTGGGAAAACGTCGGGTTAGTTCTCGAGTGCTCCTCTTGTTCCTCCAGTTGGCGCAGGCGCGCTCAAAGCATGCGGATTTCGTCCTGAATGTTGCGGGCTTGGTCGCGGTGGTCCTGTCCTTGCATTTGAGGATTGTCTTCCTCCATGGCCTTCACACGGGCCTCAAGCCTGTAGAGGGCCTCGTGCGCAGCTCGCGGAGTGAGGATTCCGGGTTCCGGGGATCTGTGGCGGGACGGAGTTGGAGGTGTGGTCCTCTGAGGTTGAGGAGAGGCTCGGCGGTCGGCGGATTTGATGATAGTTTCCACATGGCCCTCGGGAGTTGGGTTGAGGCGGCGGGAAGTTTGGCGCATTTCCACCATTGAGTCACTGAGCTGCACTTGTTCCTGATGGCACGTGGTGACGGGAAGAGTTTCACCAGATCCCCACAGACGGCGCCAATTGATCGGAGTGACCAAGCTACCCGGTGGGAGGGAGTAACGGAGAGAAGCAGGGATGCGGTGAGGCTTCGAGCTGGACGTTCCCTGGACGGGCTCCTGCAAGGGACTCCGATGCTAAAGTAAGTAAAGGTTATAAGAATCAGAGAGGTGAAGTGAAGAGAATAAGTTACCTTAGCATGGAGAGGAAGCCCGCCTTATATACACGTAGTGGAATTAGGGTTGGAGCCATGCAACGTCATGCATGGCTCATACTTGGTTCGTCCTGGGTCGTTGGATCCCCTGCTACTCCTGCCGCAAAGCAGCAATCTAACGGTCCAGGATACCTCGGGATATGTACCCAACCACCCTAGTTCTGTAGGGTGGTTGGCCTAGGTCAACTCCTACATAGTGGGGCCGACAGTTGTTCTGTACTATGAGGTGGGCTCGGTCGCCGACTCTACTGGGAGCACGGAAACGGGTGCGATCGTCCCGGTGTGTAACCATCCCACCCGGGGTCATCGTCCTGGAGGTAATCGTCGTCCTGTAGCGGGGTGCCTTAGATGGGTGCTCGTCTCTTCTCGGCGCTCATCCCGGACCTAACCGTAGTCCTGGGTGGTCGCCCAGGCGGTGTTCGTCTCGGTTTCTGCCCTGGTCGTCCATACTCAGGGTTTCCTAGAACACTTTCCATTTTAAGAAAGAGTAAAATACACTCACTTTCTTTAACACATATATTTATTATTTCGATCTGCTCTGAAGTTATAGGCTTTACGCTTCAATAGATAGTATAAGTGTAGTATGTAAAACCTGGTTTCGAAAGAGGCAACACCGACTTTTCACGTTCATGACTTCATAATCCCGTCTTTGTTTTTTATAAACTTTTTCTCTTATGGATTGGAGTGGCAGAGTGCGGGTTGTCGGTCCCTCATTCTGATCACCAAGTAATTTGCATTTTGTCATTTTATTGTTGTTTCTTCAGGAGGTTGGACACTTGAACTTTGCGTAACTAGAAACTATTTTCTTCTTAAGGCTTTGATCTTTAATCATTCTGAAGTATATTTAAATAATATATCAATTTATGACTAAATTATTTTGTATGTGTCTTACGGTACATTATACAATATGATTCATGATTAAGAAATTATGATCTTTCGATACATGATACATATCTCAATTTGATAACCATGCTTTGAATTGAATCGCCTGCTGAAACATGAAGTTATTTTATCTGGGTCTAAGATAATAGTAACTATGGCTTTAACTCCTTAGTTGTCAAATGTCTTTCTGATCGGACGAATAATGTAACACCCCGATTTCGGTGGCGTCACTTTAGTAACCAAAAGTAAACTTAATGCGGAAAAACGTGAATATTTTTTTTTTCAATAATAACTTAGACGAGACTGAAATAAATAAACCCAACGATAACAATAATCAGAACTAATGTACAATATATATATAACAGCCCCCGTTGTAAGTAGCAGCCTCGTCACGAGTAAACCTCCAGTGACGGTAATAGAAGAGTAGCGCCCGTAGGCAATAGGTACAAACCGAATATAAAGGTAAGTGTCCGCAACACTATCCCTCAAAACTGAGAATAAGCTGACTCAATGGCCTGAAAATAAGACCTCCTAAGTCCAACCAACTCTCTGTGATTCCCGTAAGGAAACCACACAAAAAGCTATAGGCGGAACTACCCTGTCCCCTAAAGAAACAAATGAAGCAAAGACTGTCAGAGCTAAACTCTACTCCTACACTAATCCTAACTCGAGGAGCTCATACCAACACTCAAAACTATGTGCTAGCATGATCGTCGTCTGAATCAGAATCCAGAACGACCAAGTCTACCAACCCTATCCGTCCTCCCCTCGCAACCGCAGTGCGCTCCGATGCTGGACTCACGGGCTTAGGGCCCGAACCCTGATCATCGATGATCGCAACGGTGGGTGCACTAGACCCTGCCGAAGGCACTCCCACTGGAATCTCCTCTGAGGGATCCTCGTCCTCTGAAGATGACGGTGGCGGCGGTGCTCCTCCGAGTCCTGGTCCACAGTGAACGCCCGGTGGCAAGTTGAAGCTGATAGAGCATCTCCTCAACACTCCTGACCTCAAGAGTCCTCCACTATCCACGTGGTCCTCCATGATACGCCCCGAATACGTCGCTCGATGGCTCGCGGGGTCAACCACCCACGACCCGGGGTCGTCCTGATCGATCATCTCGTACCTAATCCCCCCCGAAGGGTGGACCATTGTGAACCAGTCCGCAATGGACATCTGACAAAAGGCGTTGTCCGCCAAAACACACAGAGAAGACGCGAGGGTCAACTCTAAAGAACTATGTAGATAATAAACCCAATAGGTACAAGTAATAGATAGCCACTTAGGCTTATAGCTAGAGATGTTATTCCTAGGGTTGCATGTTCCATAATAACATAAACGCAATAATAGCAGATAGCATGTTCCAAATAGGTTTAACAATTACCAATCACACTCAACAACTAAATTAGTATGCATGTTGCATGATATGTATGCAGGTTAACCCAGTCAACCAATATGCAATCCGGAACGGATGGACATCAACGGATCAGCCCTAGCACCAGCCACGGTGGGACCATTTCGGCCCGCGTGCCTCTTACTCCAACGACAGCGGTAGTCAGATCAGCCGTAACCCGTAGGTCTGCCATTTCGGTCTGCTACAAGAGACGTCTACAGACGCTCTTTCACGGAAATCCGGGTCTTATGACCATTTTGGAATCCGACGAGGTCCAGAGTACGTCCTGTGTTAATACCTCATTAATGTTGCATGAATGCAGGATGATTAGACAAACAACGTCTCCGAATCTCACTCGACACGTCGCCACGTGTTCTAGGTAAATTAAAGTCTCTAAAAGCTTACCCTAAGGTAAAGTCGATTCTGCGACAAAAGACACTTCTTCACAACAACACATAATCCACGATGATCTCCAAATCATCCGACTCATCTCAATCCGATGGCACAACTGCTCAACGAGCACAGAGTATCACACTCTCAGAAACTAACGGTTCCCCGGACTTATCCCCAGGATAGCCCAACAACATATAGCTGCTCCAACAGCACAAGAGCATCAACATACTCAACACAGCTGCTCCAACAGCACAAGAACATCGACCTACTCAACACTTCTCAACTTCCTCAACGATTGGATCCGACGACACTTCTCGTTTTCCAAAAACTAAGATTTGCATCCAAAGCTTCCTTTCGAGTTTATTATCTTTATTTAAAGATTTAGAGGTTGTTTAATGGCTTATGAGTTTTCTTTTCAAAATAATAACCTTTTTAGTCTTATCGCAAATCCTATAAGTTCTCGGGATCTCCTAATCCCCAAATGACTCCAGAGAATGTCTCGATCCATAAACATCCTAACAAGGCCCGAATCTCATTCGTCCTATCAAGCTTTCTCAAAACTCTCAAAATAAAATCGGCATGACCTGCCCGCTATTCTCACCGTTCAGAAACTCAGATTTCATTGCATAAGTATAAATAACTCAGCACAACCAATCAACATGTCATATATCAATATATTAAGCAATAACCACATAGCACTTAGCATATAAGGCATGCACCACACATCCTAAATTACCCAATTAGCACTTAGCATGAAGATTCAATCTCAAAAGCATTCAGTAGATTCATCATCTACATTGTCAGCCGAAGCCTCAGAAAACATTTTTCAATCACACACAATCCAGTGCATAAACAGTAAACAATGTCGAAAGCATCGACCCTAAGTATTAACTAGAGATTCAGTGAGAAGCCCTCACCTGTAGATTCTCCAGGGTGAACTTCAAACTCTTCCTCACAAGCAAAGCGTTGCTCCTCAGGAAATTCCTCAAAAGTTCCTTTAAAGCAAAACCACAGAAATACTATCAGAATCTATCGAAAACTAAGCTATCAATACTTACTAAGGTTACACGAAGTAATCTATACTCTAAGGTACGATAATCTAGCGCGAAAGGACAAGTTTTCGGAAAAGGAAATTTTCCTCCTCCCCCCTAATAGGTTCGGCCACTTTTCACAATTGTGGGGCTCGATTTTTCTTCGATCAAACTTGGTTCCTATGCTATCATTAGCCGTAACTAAGGGTATTCTGAACTCGGAAAAATTATCGGATCAAAAACTGTCGCTGGGGTATTTTGGTCATGATTTTTAACTTAGAAATTTCAAAACTGAAATCCCAAAAACCAAATTTTGCAGGGACGTCACCAACGACGTTTATGACAACTAATCCTACTAGCACTAAGCTAAGGCGATAGTTTTCAGCCTAAAGGTTGAAACTTTACTCCAAAAACTCCAAAAATGGGTATTTTAGGCTAAAATTGATTCCGGCGGAATTCCGGCGACATAACGGAAAATCTAATCCGGCAGAAGTGATCTTGGGCACATAAAGAAGAGGTTTAGAATCAGAAATGAAAGATTCGGGATAGTTTTGCAAAAACCCATAAACTATCAGCTCAGAAAAGGCTACAGAAAAGCTATGGAAAAAGCGATCAGAGGTAAGGATTAGCGACTATACCTCGAAGCCTTGAAGTAGCAACTGATTGATCGACGATCAAGCAAACGATGAAGAAAAACTCTTCTTCCTTCTTCCTTGTTCTTGGCCGCGGTTTTGGGAGAGAAAATGGAGGAGAATTTGTGTTTTTCTTCCTTTCTTTGCTATATATAAAAGTTGGCAAAACGCGGTAAAATGAAAGTTTCGCGAATCTGATTTTTCCGGCGTCATTCTCCGTGAATTCTAAGATATGTTTTGGCGAAAGAATTCCAAAACTAAAAAGATGTCTCCTTGTATTTTTGGCAACTAATGCATAGTCGGTACAAAACTATTTTACCCGATAAGTTGCTTTTTGCTTCGGATGTCGGAATGGAAAACTTCCTTCTGAAGAAAGATTGAAATCATCAAGAGAAATGGGTGTACGCGTGTAGAATATTCATTTGAAGCTCTGAATAGATAAAGTCTTCATTGTCGAGAAATTCTAGGGTTTTGAAATACCAGGGATTCGGTTTCGGCAAACTTCCGATGATTGGAATCGGACGTTCGTAGATCCTAGAGTTTCGCCTCGAAACGATTGTGATATATGGAAAAAGAGAAGTTCTAACATTTCTCTGAAAAATTTTGGAATTAACTTCCATCGTGCCTAAAAGTGAAAACTAGCTATATACTAGGGTTTCTGACCTAGGTTTAAGCGTATAACAATCGTGCTATAACTTTTATCGACTTCGATACAATCCTTTGACTTTTCCTGAACTTTCTCCTTCATAAATTTATTTCATTTGGTAAACTCTTGTTCAGGTTTCCCTTCACATTACATCAACCCTAATCGTGAATAAGAAATTTATTCACTTAGCATAAACTTAAAAACTTGGGCCTTACAAATAACATCAGACGATATGCCGATATTGTAATCTTCTACTTTAGATGATTTCCTCGTTATGATTTATCATATTGAAATAGCTTTATATTTCAATCTTGATGAATAATTCCTGTGGTTTTGGTATATCTTCTTCAGTTGGTTGAGTCAATGAGCTCTTGTGCTTCTTTGTTGAGGGTAAATTTTTTGTTTGAACTGTTAGGCTATATAGTATGATGAACGTTGAAAGCTTGAGAGCCTTTTAACTTTATAGAATAAGAGTTTGTGATCTTTAGTAGAAGCATACTTGTTTGTCCATGACTTTGAATTTGATTCATGCATATCGTTGTTTGTTCATGAAAGTGTTTGACTGTTTGGTTAATGCATCAAACCCTTAACTTTTATAATTTCGTTTTTGTATCATCAAAAATATACAAAGGGATTGTAAGGAATGAAGATGTGAATTTAACAGAATTCTCATGAAAATGAGAAAATGACACATACCTGAAAAGCGGAGGAAATAACGTTTGAAGACTTGTTGGTATCAATGTTCAAAACTTGATTTCCAATATAGTTTTCTATTGCTAGAATTTTCCTTATTTTCAATAGTTTTTTTTATATTTTTTTTTTTAATTTTATATAGATCTTTTTGGGATTTATATTTGAGCTTTGGATCTAGGCTTTACGGCTTGAATTTTGGCAAATATAGGATTTGGAATTGAGCTTAATTTACATTTTTGACCCACTAGATTAACATATGAGAGTGTAGGATTTGGGCCATGATGGGACGACGTCTTTGGTGGGTCAGTTAAAAACTGACTCACTGTGCTACACATAAAATTTTAGATTGTAGTGACAATAATACCCTCAATTTATTTATTCCTTAGACAATATTATCCTCATCTTCTTCACTGGTTTTCTGCACTGTGCTAGCAAGTCTGAGAAAATCTGCTTCTTTTTCTCAACAGCTTATCCTTCTGACTTATGTGGATGATGATGACTTCTCCAAAACCAGGTGATGGAGATGAATCTGATGGTGGCTTAGAAAACTTAGATGAAGAAGAACAACCCTCTTTATTTTTTCTCATCCTTTTCTGTGATTCAAGGGATTGAACCAACTGCTCCAACTCCTTCATAAAATCTATTGCACCCCAATGATTGAAGCTTGGTCACCCTGTTTCATGAGAGAAAAAGGAACACTTTTTTAGTATCCGACAGTGAAAAAGATTGGATTTTTAACATGAATAAAGCAAAAGAAGGGGATTTGAAAAAATGGGTGTCAATTTGACTCCATATTTCAAGAAAGATAAGAAAATGGTTGCATACCCTTTGAATATATTGATTCTCCACATCTTCAAGCACCGCAAACCTCCCTGCCCAGATCCTCTTCCATGAGTCCCAAGAATCAGATCCAAAAAAAGCGCTGAATTGAGCAAAAGTTTCAATTTTTGTTTTAGTTTGGCATTCAGTTTGAGTGCTTTTTAGGCAAATTTTCAGATCGAGTTTTACTAAGGCTGAGTGAGAAGATCAACACAGAAGAGAGAGAAAGATACGCGCAAGGAGAGAGAGCCCAGAAGAGAGAGGAGGGTTTGTTGATGACAAGGATATTTTAGTAAATTCAAATTTCTAACTTTAATCTCAACCTGTCAATTTAAAATTGATATATCCAATGGTTGTGAATAAACTGAACCACGGTGGTACAGTTTTACCGAAGCCAACACCCCATGATGGGCTTGGCCTATTACATTTGCTGGGCATTCATAGCTTAGAAGAGAGTTATGTGTATGACCCCAATTTTGTATTTACCCACTTACTTTTAGTCATAATTTGAATTGAGTTTGTGAGTTAGAAACTTCAACTATAGTTTTCTCTCTAAAAAACTTATCAAGAGGATCCTCATCTTGTGGCTTCTCAACCTTGACAATTATTAAGCTTCAATGTTGTTTGTGGCTTCTCATTATGCTAATCAACTTTCTCCCTAGTGGTTGTGGTGGATCAACCCATGCTTCTCCTCATTTGGGCATTTCTTCCAAACATGTAATTGGCACAGAGCATAAAATGAGATTTGTATAAACTGTATACATTTCCCTACTTTCCCTGTAGTTGAATCTAAACGTTCAATTTATATAGGTTTAGTTACATAATTACATTGAACCATGACTTCAACATGGTTTTAAAAAACATGCAAAAACATGCTAGAGTCAGGCAGTCAGCAATTGGACCTATAATTACTCTTAAGCTGGCACCTACTGGCTGGTCTTAGTTCACATACATGTTGGTAAGTTATCATGTGAAGAAATTGAGGATGCACTAATGTTTCTCCAGTTTTCCGAGTTTTCCACATAAATTTTTTCAATTATTGATTGTGCTCATGCTCATGTTTATTTCTTCAGCTGTATTATTTCCTAACAAAAACATCATTTCCATAAAATATTATTCTAAAACTTATAATAAAGGTCACCAAATGATTTCCATACGTGCAGCACCCAGACTGCCAGACATGTACCCTATTTTCCTTTGTCTACCTAAAATCATTGTTTCAAACTTCTAGACAATCACAACTTATGAATCTTAACTCATTTGATCCAACAAAAGCCACTACTCTTGGAGAAAATCCTATTCGCACAAAGAGCAGAAAATCAGATTACTTTCAGTAAACACAGGAAATACTGCTTGAGATTAACCTTGTATAAACTCTATACACCCTCAGGTCACTATTATAAGCAAAAGTTAGTTTTGTAGATTCATTCAATAAATGATGTATGTGGTCATTAAAATAGTTCATTCACTGCTTTCCTGTAGTTCAATCTAAACGTTTAATCAATTAATATTGGTTTAGTTATATCGAACTATGACTTCAACAAGATTATGAAAAACATACTAGAGTCAGCAATTGGCACCTACTGGTTTATCTTACTTCACTGTAAGTTATCATGGGTAGAAAATGAGTAGAAACTGAGAATGCACTGGTGTTCACCAAGTCAAACTTTTAACACAGTAACCACATTCACCTCAAAATTAAACTCTAGATTCCAATTCCGCCTACACAGAATTGGTTATGCTTTCATTTCATTTAAGATTTACATTACACAAAAGAACAAAATCCAAGATCACAACGCAAAAGGACAAACGTTCTACTTCCAAAAGCAAACGTGATATTCTTTAACCTCCGAAGCCATAGAGAGTCCTGCCCTGCCTCTTGAGAGCATAAACGACATCCATGGCGGTGACCGTCTTCCTCCTGGCGTGCTCCGTGTACGTCACCGCATCACGGATCACGTTCTCCAAGAAGAACTTGAGCACTCCCCTGGTTTCCTCGTAGATGAGACCGCTGATCCTCTTCACGCCGCCTCTCCTCGCCAGCCTCCGAATCGCGGGCTTCGTGATGCCTTGGATGTTGTCGCGCAGAACCTTCCTGTGCCTCTTTGCTCCGCCCTTGCCAAGCCCCTTTCCACCCTTTCCACGACCTGACATTTTCCCGAGAAAATTTGCAA
Source organism: Lotus japonicus (assembly GCF_012489685.1). NCBI lineage: Eukaryota > Viridiplantae > Streptophyta > Magnoliopsida > Fabales > Fabaceae > Lotus > Lotus japonicus. The sequence goes on along the minus strand of NC_080042.1, from coordinate 22,144,657 downwards.
ATTTAGGGTTTTGATTAGAGATGGTTTGAGAAATGGAAGAGGTGATCGTGGGTATTTATTTGTTGGAGAGTGAGGAAATTGAATTTTGATAGCTTCTGAGTTTTGAATTTTGATCTGGACCGTTGGATTCAGAGTAATCGATGGTTTATATTCGTGATCCGAGGATGGTAACATGGAAAGATATGGGACGTCGATTAGAAGAGTTTGGACGGCCAGATGTCGTTTTGCAGGGCGTGTGCGGATCAGCAATCATTCCGCAATTTTTGAATTTGGGTGCTGCCGCTTGTAATTCTTTTGGCGGGTAAATATAAAGAAGGAAATTATATGTTTTATATCTTTTATCATATTTTCTTCATGATAAACTTTTTAAATTTTTCGTTCAATTTTTTTTTTAAATTTCATTTCAGAAAAAAAACTTTTTAAAATTTAAAATTTAGTTTTTTGTATGGTGAAAAATGAACTAAAGGATACAATACTCTCTCATATTCAACGGGTTAGTGTTGCGTTTTCCCCCTATAAATGGGACACTTTATATATTCATGTCATCTTTCTGCATTTTTAATTTTTAGTCTTCGCAGTAAAACCAATTCCCTAAAGAATAATGCTAGAAACATTATTCAATATTTTTCTCAACACTCTTTCATCCATTATTGTAAATTCATGAGAGGTCCATAAAAATGGCGATTCTATGTTTAATATGAAAATATATAACAATAATTTAATATAGAAATATATATTAATAATTTCCAATAACCTCTTATGAGGCTCCATTAACACTAACTCAAAGTAGAGAATATTTATGGCAGAATTTGAGTCACTCTCTGAAGTAACCTTCAGAGATCTAGATGTCAATTCAATAGCAATAGGAATACCATAGAGCTCCGCTAAAAGAATATTAGAGGTTCCTAAAGAATGACAGAAGCTGGGAGTCCACTCATATCACTCCCACGCAGGACACCTCCACAACTAGCTTCTCTAGAGGACCAAATGACAATGTTAAAATTAATGTAATCTCGCGAAGGACAAGCACAAGCTCTCGGCGCCGCAACTAGAGAGAGATCACGCACTTCTGCAACTATTGTAATACCATGATCAAACATTAAAGAACTTGCGTTGATCAGGACCTTCCTATTGTCCCAAGGTTCCTCACGAAGTTCCACTTCGTTACTTAGACGTCAAATTGCTCCAAAGATTATCAGCAAAAAGACACAATCAGTTTGAGTATCCATGCAGTTCCAGTAACCATGTGAGGTTCTATATCAGCCATTCACACAAATCTGTAGAGAAGGAACCCCCTGCGTCCTATCATCAACGATATCATCCTACACTGTCCTCGTTGGGCTATAGTCTCGCAAGAGATGAAGAAAACTTTCCTAATAAATCCCAAGCGAACATATCATAGAGTCCACGAAATTGCATGCATATCTCGTCACGTTCGTCATTAGTCAATTATTAAAAAACTTCCAAAGGAACACACATACACGTTGTGGGCCCTACCACTTCTAAATGATCTTTCAAAGACGGTCAGAGGGTCTAGCATCATCAAATGACCAAATTATCTCACACGCTTATTTAGTATACAGGTTCATTGAGGAGAGAGAGCCCACACTGACACATATGTATAATGTTGCAAATAAAGCATGGTATTCAGAATCTCTTGATGGATAGAATGTGGAAGAAACCGCATAAAATCTGAATCCTCCAACTCCCAACAGAATCCAAGTACTCAGCTACAAAATGCTCAGCCATATCAAAGGGACCTGTCGGACAACAACCTCTTCCAAAAAACTACCTTAACAAAGCCAACAATCTTTCCGAAATTGAATATATTTCCCATCTCCTACCTTCAACGAATACTCTTTATAAATACACTCCAAGATTGGTGAACCCCCTTCCAAATACACGATTCCGAACTCTTTCGCTGAACCTTTTGAATAGTACTACTACCACATTCATACTAACTCCGCAAAATCTTCACCCAAAGCGCTTTTGGATCATGTACAAAACCCCAATTCAGTTTCAATGCCTGCTTGAATTCATTAAGCTTCTTGAGACCAAGTCCACCAGACTCCTTACTTGAACAAAGTACCTCCCATGAAACTTCGCTAAACTTTCTAACACCGTTGTAACCACCCTAATTTAGTGCATACATACTTTGGAAGCATGATAGTATGCATGCAATAATATTGAAGGGTTAACACCTTGGATTAAGCAATCGTAACATGGCACACTAAGCTCAAAATTTTAACCTTCAAAGAGGCCAATTCTGAGTATTACTCAAGAGAAAATGGTAGGAACCCTTGTTAATTTGCTTTCTATAGGAGAGTCCACGTCCAATGTGAAATTTAAAAAAAGCTCATCTCGTAGCCATAGTAATTTCCCACCTCAGTGTTGAAGCTTCTACAAAAACAATCAAAATTTCACTAGGGATCTTTGACATTGCACACCCGTACAAGCTCCATTATTGTTACGTGTAACTATCCACATGCCCACCCTCTGATCGACACTTAAAGTGGCATCCACATTCATCTTATACACCCTGTCATGGTGGCTTCCAACCAGCAATGACGCCAATTCCTGGGATCTCCTCACCTCTTATCACTTGCTACAATTTTGAAATTCTAACCCCATTAGTCGCTTGTTAGATTTTCAACACTGCCACTGCTCGTGAAACACCAAGAGATTTCTACGTTTTCATATTGCCCACATTACATTCATCACGAGCCCTTGTTCTGCATTATCTACTGCAAAGATGAGGCTAGAGAACCAGGAATTAAAAGAACAAAATCTTCTCAGAGATGGTCTAACAACAAGTGTAGAGGAAAACCACACTTCAAAAGTTTCTTGACACTCCACTAGGGAATGCAAAATTGATTCCTTGTTCTACCCACACATTATACAAGTAAAGTCAAGTAACACCCCTCTTCTCAATAATTTTTGGCGGTCTGGGAGGATTTCTTTGTACGACCTCCATGCTAGGTTCCAGCAGGCGCAACTTTTGATCTCTAAATTTTCTGCTACAAGAGATTAATTACACCAGCACTTGACGAAGATGCAAAGTTGTATTCCTCCTGCATGCGCGGCTACTTATAACCTGTGCAAACTGAGTATTCCCCGTCAATATTATCATTCCATACCAAGACATTATGGGTTAGAGACCTGAATAAAGGAGTGTTAACGATAAAATTAGCCTTATATTGATTGAAAATCTTGAAAATCAAGTTCCGTGGGATCCAATTATATACATACAAAATTACAAAAGTCCCTTTCAAGGCAAAGAATGTTGTTTCCACCTCAAGACCGTTGGAACTTCTGCATATCGACCTTTTTGGACCAGTGAAAACTGAGTCTATGGATGGCAAGAGATATGGGATGGTCATTGTTGACTACTATAGCCGCTGGACATGGGTAAAATTTCTATCCCGCAAGGATGAGTCTCATGCTGTTTTCTCTACCTTTATTGCCCAAGTGCAAAACGAGAAGGCTTGCAGGATTATGCGTGTCAGAAGTGATCATGGTCATTGTTGACTACTATAGCCGCTGGACATGGGTAAAATTTCTATCCCGCAAGGATGAGTCTCATGCTGTTTTCTCTACCTTTATTGCCCAAGTGCAAAACGAGAAGGCTTGCAGGATTATGCGTGTCAGAAGTGATCATGGTGGAGAGTTTGAGAATGACAAGTTTGAGAGTCTGTTTGATTCCTACGGAATTGCACATGATTTCTCTTGTCATAGAACTCCTCAACAAAAATGGGGTTGTTGAGAGGAAGAATAGAACTCTTCAAGAGATGGCAAGAACCATGCTTCAAGAAACTGACATGGCAAAACACTTCTGGGCTGAGGCAGTAAACACATCATGTTACATTCAGAATAGGATCTCTATCAGACCAATTCTGAATAAGACTCCTTATGAATTGTGGAAGAAAGTAAAACCCCTCATTTCTTACTTTCATCATTTTGGTTGTGTTTGCTATGCTCTGAATACTAAGGATAGATTACATAAGTTTGATTATAAATCTTCTAAATGTCTATTACTTGGTTACTCTAAACGATCTAAAGGTTTTAGAATTTATAATATTGATGCTAAAACTATTGAAGAATCTATTCATGTTAGATTTGATGATAAGCTTGACTCTAATCAGTCAAAGCTAGTTGAAAAGTTTGCAGATATGAGCATTAATGTTTCTGACAAAGGCAAAGCTCCAGAGGAAGCTGAACCAGAGGAAGACTCTCCAGAGGAAGTTGGTCCCTCTGATCCACACCCTCAGAAGAAGAGCAGAATTGTTGCCTCTCACCCTAAGGAGTTGATTCTAGGAAACAAAGATGAACCAGTCAGAACCAGATCAGCATTCAGACCCTCTGAAGAGACTCTACTTAGTCTGAAGGGATTGGTTTCCTTAATTGAACCAAAATCAATTAATAAAGCTCTTCAAGACAAAGACTGGATTTTGGCAATGGAAGAAGAACTTAATCAATTCTCCAAGAATGATGTTTGGAACCTTGTCAAGAAACCTCAAGGCGCTCACATCATTGGAACCAAATGGGTATTCAGAAACAAGCTGAATGAAAAAGGAGATGTAGTCAGAAACAAAGCAAGACTAGTTGCTCAAGCCTACAGTCAGCAAGAAGGAATAGATTATACTGAAACATTTTGTCCAATAGCAAGATTGGAAGAAATCAGACTGCTGGTCTCCTTCTCAATGAATCACAACATAATCCTTCATCAGATGGATGTTAAGAGTGCCTTCCTGAATGGATAGATCTCAGAGGAAGTATATGTGCACCAACCTCCTGGTTTTGAAGATGAGAAGAACCTTAACCATGTTTTCAAATTGATGAAATGACTCTATGGTCTGAAGCAAGCTCCCAGAGCATGGTATGAGAGACTCAGCTCATTCCTTCTGAAAAATGAGTTTGTAAGGGGTAAAGTAGATACAACTCTCTTTTGCAAAACTTACAAAGATGATATCTTAATTGTGCAAATTTATGTTGATGATATTATATTTGGATCAGCTAATCCATCTCTTTGCAAAGAATTTTCTGAGATGATGCAGGCTGAATTTGAAATGAGTATGATGGGAGAACTCAAGTACTTTCTGGGAATACAAGTTGATCAAAAACCAGAAGCTACTTACATCCATCAGAGCAAGTATACAAAGGAACTTCTGAAGAAGTTCAATATGAAAGAATCAATAATTGCTAAGACTCCTATGCATCCTACTTGCATTCTGGAGAAAGAAGATGCCAGTGGGAAAGTATGTCAGAAGCTATATCGTTGAATGATAGGTTCACTTCTATACTTAACTGCATCTAGGCCAGATAATCTGTTTAGTGTACATTTATGTGCTCGTTTCCAATCAGATCCTAGAGAAACTCACTTAACTGCTGTTAAGAGAATTCTCGGATATCTGAAAGGTACCACTAACCTCGGCTTGATGTATAAGAAAACATTAGAGTATAAGCTTTCAGGTTATTGTGATGCTGATTATGCAGGAGATAGAACTGAAAGAAAGAGTACTTCTAAAAATTGTCAATTTCTGGGAAGAAACCTAGTCTCATAGGCAAGCAAGAGGAAGTCTACTATTGCATTATCCACTGCAGAGGCAGAATATATCTCAGCAGCTATTTGTAGCACTCAGATGCTCTGGATGAAACATCAGCTAGAGGATTATCAAATCCTTGAGAGCAACATTCCAATTTATTGTGATAACACTGCTGCAATTTCACTCAGTAAGAATCAAATCTTACACTCAACTGACTCAAGGGCTAAACACATTGAGGTAAAGTATCATTTTATTAAAGACTATGTTCAGAAGGGCGTACTTCTTCTGAAGTTTATTGATACTGACCATCAATGGGCAGATATCTTCACAAAGCCCTTAGCAGAAGATAGATTTAATTTTATACTGAAAAATATGAATATGGACTTTTGTCCAGTATGAAGATGGATCAGAAACAAGCAAAGGCTACAAATTCCAGTTGCAGGAATCAAAAGTCAAACTAAAGACCAAAGAGGCAGTCAACATGGCTCTCTACTCTACATGGAAGCCAGGGAAAAATGACTGCAAGACCAAGAATCTTCATCCTGAATTGAGAATCTGGCACAAGATTCTGCTAAACTGCATAAATCAAAGGCCAAAGGGAAGCTCTCCAGATTACATCAACTTTACCTAGAAGGTGTTACTCTTCTTCATCAAGGAGCACCGCAAAGTCTGTCTTCCCTACTTTCTCTTCTCCTATCTGAAGGAGTGCATCAAAAAGTCAAGAACCACTGCTTCACCCAAGTCTGCAATCAAATACATACCATTTGGCAGATTGCTTTCTGACTTCTTCATTGAGAGCAAACTGATAAAGGATCTGCAAAAATTAGGATGCACTGAAGACTTGACAACTATTACTGGGGATGTCTTCACTCCTACTTCCATGAAGAGAATGGGCCTGATAGAGACAAAGGCTGAGGTCAAAGTTGTTGATGCAAGACCAAGAAGAAGAACCCATCTGAAGGACTACCCCCTCTGGTCTAAGGCTGATGACCTAGAGGCAATCAGAATCTACCTTGATGATTTGAGACGGCAAGGCTATGAGATTGATGTGGATGAATTCTTCAGGAATCTCCCAGATCCTCCTGATTTTGAATCTCCCAGGAAGAGGAAGACCAAGAGAAAGCAAGTTGAAGCCTCTGAGGAGAATGATCCCTGTAACACCCCGATTTCGGTGGCGTCACTTTAGTAACCAAAAAGAAACTTAATGCGGAAAAACGTGAATTTTTTTTTCGATAATAGAACCAAAGACTGAAAGAAATAAACTCCCAACAAAAGATAACAGAACTAATGTACAATAATAATTTCAGCCCCCGCTGTAAGTAGCAACCTCGTCACGAGTAACCTCCAGTGACGGAAAGTAGAAAAGGGTAACGCCCGTAGGCAAAATGTACAATCCCAAAAGGATAGGTCAAGTGTCAGCAACACAAGCCCTCAAAGATAAGAATAAGTCAGAGCTATGACACTAACACCCAACCTTAGTAGACTCTAAACACCCATACCATATACTTCCATCGTCGACCCTCATCTGGTCATGCATTCAGTCCGGGTCCACGTCGAAGGCTCAGTAGTAGTCATTTCGCTCCGGGTCTTCCCCGCACGACGAAGCATCACGAAACAATCCGTCAACGGCATCTCGAGTTGTTCCAGTCTCGCGGTGTAGGTCTCGCTCACAAGCTTGTTCAGTCAATCCCAAAGTTTCCACAATCGAACCTCGAGGCCTGCGCGTAGCAACGAACGGAACGACGATCAGTCAAGAATTGGCAAAATCACTTTTCTTCCTTTTCCTCCTCTTGAAGCTACGGCCGTGTGTGTGTGTGTGTTGTGAAGTTTTGAGTTTTTTTGAAGTCATATATATAGGAAATTGAAAACGTGAGAAAACGATTATTTCGCGATTCCGATTTTTCCTACTGATTCCAACGTATTTTAGACACGATATTCTTCCCGCTGAATCTTCTAATTCTCCAAAGAAATATCAGTATGATTTTTGGTTTTTCGAGGCTTGTTTTTAATGTGTACCGGCTTAAAAATGCACTTTATGCACTTTATGATTTTGACCTCGGATGCAGAAACTTCCTTCTGAAGAAAGATTTGGAACATCGATTAGAGTGGGCGTACACGGATGAAATCTTTATTTGAAGCTCCGAATAGAAAAAGTCTTCATCGTTCGTTGATTTTAGGGTTTCTGAACTATCAATGATTCGGTTTTGGCAAACTTCCGATGATTGGAATCGGACGTTCGTACATCCTAGAGTTTCGCCTTGACACGCTTGTTATGGAAAGGAATAAGAGAAAGTCTTATATTCCTCTTGAAGATTTTTGGAATTTTTCCCATAGTGTTCCAAGGGTGGAAGATTTTTGGAAATTTTATTCCTATAGTGTTCCAAGGGTGGAACATAGTTTTCTTTCCTAAGGTTCTAGTCCTAGATTTGATGCGAATATCGATCGTGCTATAACTTTTATCGATTTTGATGCAATCCTTAGACTTTTCCTGAACTTTCTCCTTCATAAATTTATTTCATTTAGTAAACTCTTGTTTAGGTTTTCCTTCACGATACATCAACTCTAAGCGCGAATAAACATTTATTCACTTGGTATAAACTGAAAAACTTGGGTCTTACATTACTACCCTCCAAAAAGAAAGTTTCGTCCTCGAAACTTAAGGGTCAGTAAAAGTTCCGGATATTATCCCTTGATCTTCTCCTCTAATCCCCATATAGCGCCGTCCGTGTCTTTGTTCCAAATAACTTTTACTAAAGTACTCTGCTTTCCCCTCGATTGTTTCACTCTTCTAGTTCCAATGTTGACTGATGGCGTCTCAAAAGACATATCATCTTTCAGCTCTATGTTGTCCAGTTCGACCACTTGCGTTGGGTCTCCGTTGGAAATTATATTTGTTGGCATTCGTGCAATCGCACAACCTTAACCACATGCTCCTTTTCTTCTGTTCGTCCAAAAATGATGATTAGAAACTCGGTACATTTCTATGTTCCGAAGTGAATGCTCAACTTGTCCCCGTGATGTTCACTCATGATCCAAAACTCAACTCGATCGTTTGATAACCCCTAGACGAACTATTGCCTTGGAATCTACTAGTCCATTAACGTCACTTCCAACTTCGTAATTATCCTCATTCGCACCATGAAATCAATCGTCTACTTAGTCACCATTCAAATTAAAACTCAACTTGAGTCTTAATACCTTGTGCATCACAAGATTCATTCCCTTAACATTAACTTATCAACAACTTATAAGCTAATCTCCATCTTAATAATAACACTTTCCTTTCTGTAACTTGATCATCCTCCAATCAATCCAATACTTGGTATCTCGATCAAAACCTAACAAGACTTCCTGTCTCACGCGTTTGGGATAAAATCAATTGGCTTAAAATCTAAACCTTCACTAAGTTTGGACCTCTAATATCCTTTAACTCTCCAACACTCCTTAAGTGAATATTCATTTCTTAAAACGACAACTCCTTCCCAAAGAAAATCAATTACTTAACACGAACTTTCCTCCCAAATCCGACTAATGCTCGACCAATTCAAATTCATCTTACACATCCTTCTATCAAAGTCCATTACCAGCTGTGATTCCGAATATCACCCCCTCAATATTAAGTTGATCAGGCCTAATACATCGAAGGTGGAAATCTAGAAAAACCCACTGGAACAGTCAATGAGTTCCTATCATCCAGCAGTCACAAACATCCTGATATTAAATCTTCAACGATGCCGCTACGGAACTACACACCCTCAATATAATACGTATACTACCCAGCAGGAATCTCTATGAGATTCTTTCTTCAGCTTCTAGCTTCCTTTTAAACGCATCGGTGGAAGACTACTTTCTAGGCTTAGTGTGTTATCCTAAACCTCGTGTAACTTCTATAGTTAAAACACGAGCAATGGTCAAATAAAGTCTTAATAGGTGTAATAACTATAAGGTCAAAGCTCAACAATATACGTAAGATAGGTGTGTTGCATGCGCTACGAGAGTAATAGAGCGTATTATACTAGAATGAGAAAGAATGGTTAGAAGGTTACCGTCGTTCTTGCGCTCTCCTCTGGCCAACTTCTCCGATCCTTCTCCGTCCATGATATAAACTCTTCCCCTAGTAGTGAGGCGCTTTCCCCTTGCAGTGTTAACAGATGGCTCCCTCTTGGGCGCCTTACAATCCACAGCTAGATGTCCCACTCGGTTGCAATTAAAGCATCTTGGTCCAGCCGCTGAGCACTTGTCAGCAAAATGTCCAGTCTTCCCACACCTGAAACATGTCACATCCGTGTTGCCGACTCGATTCCCTGCACCTCCAGTAGAAATGTTCATCGGTTTGTACTGTCCTAGGGTATAACTTTCCCCCATAGGGCGCTGATAAGGCTTCTTCATCTGAAACTTTCCTTTTCCAAGGTTGTCTTGGGAGCTCGACTTCATCGGTCCCCCAGTTCCTGTTCTATTCATCCTTCTATTTTTCATCAGCTCCACCTCTATGGCCTTCTCCACCAAAGCTTGAAATCGCATAATCCCCAATGGCCTCACTGAATCCTCGATGTCTGCTCTCAGCCCATTCAGAAACCGCTTACACATGTAGCGTTCATCAACATGATTGTTAAAAAACTAGAAGTGCTTAGCCAATGATTCCAGCTTGGAAGCATACTCAGGTACGGACATGCTCCCTTGACAAAGGGTCAGAAATTGTGCCTCCCGCTCGTCGCGAGCGCTAGTTGGAAAGCACTTCTCTAGAAATGCAGCACGAAAAGAGTTCCAATTCACCTCTTCGTGGTTAGCTCCCATAATTCCTCTGGTGCCCCTCCACCAGTACTCAGCATCGCCCAGCAGCAGATAAGTTGCCAGGCCCACCTTAGCCCCTTCAGCAGTCTGCAGTACTTCGAAAATCTTCTCAATTTCTTGGATCCATAGATCCGCATTGTCCGGGTCAGTCCCACCCGTGAACTTGGGTGGATCCTGCCTTCTGAAATCATTCAGTCCCCTGTTCTGGTCCAGGGCTGCTTCTCTCTGAAGCCGGTGTAGCTCGCGTGTATCCTCAGTAGCACGCCTCTGTGCATTGTCTTTCGTCTGTACAGTCATTGCTTGGACCAAAGTGGCCACCATCTCAGCAAGTTGGTTAGAGTTCATCATGTTCTGTCTAGTTAAACAAACAGCTAGTACTAATCATAAGATAACATTTAGCATGACTATACAATATGATTAAGCAATAACTTCAATCAATTCTAAGCCAAAAATCGCTTGCAGACAATCAATTTTCACTCTTTGCAGAGTCACACAACCTAGCACAGAAGACCTATTCCCCAAAGACTCCCGAAAGACTCGACAAGCTCTGATACCACAATGTAACACCCCGATTTCGGTGGCGTCACTTTAGTAACCAAAAAGAAACTTAATGCGGAAAAACGTGAATTTTTTTTTCCGATAATAGAACCAAAGACTGAAAGAAATAAACTCCCAACAAAAGATAACAGAACTAATGTACAATAATAATTTCAGCCCCCGCTGTAAGTAGCAACCTCGTCACGAGTAACCTCCAGTGACGGAAAGTAGAAAAGGGTAACGCCCGTAGGAAAAATGTACAATCCCAAAAGGATAGGTCAAGTGACAGCAACACAAGCCCTCAAAGATAAGAATAAGTCAGAGCTATGACACTAACACCCAACCTTAGTAGACTCTAAACACCCATACCCTATACTTCCATCGTCGACCCTCATCTGGTCATGCATTCAGTCCGGGTCCACGTCGAAGGCTCAGTAGTAGTCATTTCGCTCCGGGTCTTCCCCGCACGATGAAGCATCATGAAACAATCCGTCAACGGCAACGAACGGAACAACGATCAGTCAAGAATTGGCAACGAACGGAACGACGATCCCAAAGTTTCCACAATCGAACCTCAAGGCCTACGCGTAGCAACGAACGGAACGACGATCAGTCAAGAATTGGCAAAATCACTTTTCTTCCCTTTCCTCCTCTTGAAGCTACGGCCGTGTGTGTGTGTGCTGTGAAGTTTTCATTTTTTTTGAAGTCATATATATAGGAAATTGAAAACGTGAGAAAATGATTATTTCGCGATTCCGATTTTTCCTACTGATTCCAACGTATTTTAGACACGATATTCTTCCCGCTGAATCTTCTAATTCTCCAAAGAAATATCAGTATGATTTTTGGTTTTTCGAGGCTTGTTTTTAATGTGTACCGGCTTAAAAATGCACTTTATGATTTTGACCTCGGATGCAGAAACTTCCTTCTGAAGAAAGATTTGGAACGTCGATTAGAGTGGGCACTCGCGGATGAAATCTTTATTTGAAGCTCTGAATAGAAAAAGTCTTCATCGTTCGTTGATTTTAGGGTTTCTGAACTATCAGTGATTCGGTTTCGGCAAACTTCCGATGATTGGAATCGGACGTTCGTACATCCTAGAGTTTCGCCTTGACACGCTTGTTATGGAAAGGAATAAGAGAAAGTCTTATATTCCTCTTGAAGATTTTTGGAATTTTTCCCATAGTGTTCCAAGGGTGGAAGATTTTTGGAAATTTTATTCCTATAGTGTTCCAAGGGTGGAACATAGTTTTCTTTCCTAAGGTTCTTGTCCTAGGTTTGATGTGAATATCGATCGTGCTATAACTTTTATCAATTTTGATGCAATCCTTAGACTTTTCCTGAACTTTCTCCTTCATAAATTTATTTCATTTAGTAAACTCTTGTTCAGGTTTTCCTTCACGATACATCAACTCTAAGCGCGAATAAACATTTATTCACTTGGTATAAACTGAAAAACTTGGGTCTTACAATCCCGCTGATGGTGATGACAATGATGATGATGAACCACCGCCTCAGAAGAAGGTCAAGAAGGTCAGGATTGTGACTCAAGTCACTCATCTGCAACCAACTCAGGTGCCTGCTAGAACTGCACCCTCTACCAGAGTTACAAGATCTACAGCCAGAGCTTCAAGTAAGTTTGTTGTTCTTTCAGATGATGATTTCAATTTGCTTGATGCAATTCATGATCAAACCAATCCTGAACCCACTCCAATCAATCAACCAACCTCTCCTCCTTCACCCCCTATGGCCTCATTCTTCCAACCTTCCATTGAGGAAGAACCCCTTTGGAAAATGCTCCAAGCAAACAAACCCTCTGCTTCCACCTCACCTATTATACTTCCATACAATCCAGAAACCTCTGAACCACAAATCATTGAAACACAAGCCTCTGATAAAACCACCTCTGAACCACATACACACACTCACTCTGAACGTGAAATTCTCTCTCCTGGTCCCTCTGTTTCTTTTGCAACCAATGATCCTTTCTCTTCTCCCTCAAATGAATCTGAAGCCAATCGCAAATTCTTTCAAATTGCAAGAGAAATGATTTCTGAAATTCCTGCACATTTCATAACTGTTCCTAGTCTAAACCGCTACCCTAGACCAAGGCCAGAACCTCTGGTTGCTCCGGATTTCCCAATCCAAGCAGTACCTCTGGCCTCAATGTCTCCTCCACCTCCTCCTCCTCATTCTCCTCTTCCAGAGCATGCTGAATCAGTCTCAAACCATTCCTTAGAAAAATCACAAATCCCTGAGACTGAAACCTCTCATCAAAACCCTGAGACCAACATATCTGCACATCAGACTCTGCAGATTGGCTCTCCCTCTGAGGTAGAAAGTAGCAATCACTCTTCATCACCTGAACCAAACCTCTCCCTTGTTCCCTACACCTACTCTGGACCAACCACCCTCCTTGATTGCATCAACTCATTTAATCATGAAGCATCTTTAAGGGTTCGCAATGTGCATGGTCGTACTGACCTAAGTGAGCATCCAGACATGGTTGTTGAGGATTGGGATCGTCTGTGTTCTTGGATGGTTGACCAAGTTCCAGTGATGGTTGGGTTTTTAAATGCTGAAAAAGATAAGTGTGTTGAAGCTGCTGCAACTCAACGCCTCAGAAGAAGACAAGCTCTGAATGAACAGCTGATGAGAGAACAGCTCTATACTGCTATTGAAGAAACCAGAAGGAAGAAAGAACAAGAAGAAGAAGCTGCACGGATTGAGGCAGAACAACGTGAAGCTGCAAGGTTGCAAGCTCTGGAACAAGCAGCAATACTACAAGTTGAAGCTGAGGCACTCAGAAATGAAGCACTTAGAATTGTTCCAGTTACTAATGTTGCTTCCACATCTGCTCAAGTTCTTCACTCTAATGAAGCTACAACGTCTGCTCAACCTCAGTCAAATTCAAGGATTGATACCATTGAACAAAGGCTCAACTCTCATGAAGTTCTTCTTTAGAGTTTGAAAGAAATGTGCACAAAACTGCTTCGGAGGACACCTAAACCCTAGTTTTAGGAACTCTATTCTCTTCTGTTTTTATCTGTGTTGATTTATTTTCTTCCTGAATTATGTTTTTCTTTTCCACGTCTATTTGTTTTGAATTATGCTTCTTTATTTTATTAGTCTATTATCATTATATGGTGCATAATACTTGTTCATCATAAAATTATTTCCACGCATACTCATTAACTAACAAACAAAACTTTTATTCATTAATAAGAATTTGCATACAAAGCATTGCTACATTAAAAGGGAGGTTCTCTACACTGCCTACACATCGCTGCTTTCTCAAGCTCCAGACGATGCTGCCTATACTCTAAGAGGACTAAGCTCTGGCGCAGCTCCTGCCTCTGAGGACCCGCCGCCACCGTCTCCAGAGCAGCCTCTGATGCTCTAATTTCCTCATACAGCTCCAGCTCCTTCTGGAAACATACTTGCATTTCCTCCGCGAATCTGAGGAAACTCCTAAGGATGTTGTCCATTTCTGGACTTAGGCTCATGCCTAGTAGCCGGTTTGTAAGGGTATAGACGCTCGGTTCCTCTGGATGGTGTACATTAATAAAGAGATCTTCATCAAATGCTTTCTTCCTCAACTGCTCGATGCTTGCACTGAAGGATGTCATTGAAATTTTAAGATCAAGAGAAATTGAGATGTGAAGACTGATATGGTTTAACCGCTATTTATAAGCTCAATTTAGTCTACAGAAGTTAATGCTGAAGCAGTTTCTCGAGGATTATTTATTGGTAACAGAAGTTTACCTTAACTCCTTGGCCGGTGGTAAACGTTCAACCTCTTCATTTAATCTTCTGCATATGCATTAATTAAATACCTTTTCATTAATTTATTATTTTCTCCATCTTTTTAAACTTAGACCTTCTCTAAGCGGGAGTACCTTGTACTTCAAGCTAAGTTTTTCACACCCCATGCTTTTTTCTTATGACAAAAGGGGGGAGTATAACCCAGTTTTTGATGTGTAAGCTGTGCTAGTGTGATTTCTTTTTCCTTTTGGAGAATTTAAGAGTTCCACTTTTATGACCATAGATGTGTCACTGGGCAAATACAATGAATACATTTTCACTTCCTCTGAAGTGATACTAGTTGACTCTGATACTTTTACCCTGCTCATGACTCTGAATACTTATGCGCTCTAATTATTGTATCTTATATATGTCATACATTCTTACTCTGAACTCTTTTATTATTTAGCTCAGAATCTAGATATTACTAATATTTTCATTAAGTCCTAGATTCAGGGGGATCTAAGCTCAGAATCAAGTTGTGACTTGGATTCAAAATGAGCAACATAAATCATTCACCTCAGGATAAGTTTATCTCTATTCTCTAAACTCTAAGTGAATTTAGTTTATTGTTTAAGAATTGTTCATCAAAATATTTGGTTTTGTCATCATCAAAAAGGGGGAGATTGTAAGATCAAGTTTTGATCTAGTAGTACAACTCTATGTTTTGATGATTACATGTTAACTATTAAGTATGAACAATTATGGTACTCTAACGTTGTTTTCTGAGTGTTCAAATGACAGGCCAAGACTCTGGACCTATCTCACATGATTCAGAAGCACAATGCTCAAAGAGTAACCTCTGCAACGCTTTCGCACGTACTATGTTCAATCTGAACAGTAGATCAAGCTTCAGAAGATCTGAAGATTACTAAGATCTGATATGGATTGAGCTCACTAGAAGCTCTGAAGGATCAGACGCTCTGAAGGATCAGAAGCTCTGAAGCATCAAAAGCTGAGTAGTGAAGACTCTGAAGTCCAAGAGTAAGCTGGCTCTGAAGACCAAGTACTTCTCCTCTGAGTCCAGAAGCAGAAGGTACAAAGGTCAGAGGATCCAAGCTTCCCTCTGACTCTGATCATCAAGCTTCACAAGTTCCAAGATGAAGCATCACTCTGATCAGAAGTCAACAAGGTTGAAGGTCATGTCGCTATCCAAAGTACAAAAGCAATTGTACCATTCCTGACGACCTTACCTAACTGATTCAGCCACAGCAGAACATGGAAATTCCAGATCTGCCCTCCAACGATAGCATCTCCTTTCAACGTTCAAACCCTAATCCTTGGAGTACATAAAGAGGCTGAAGATTGAAAGATGCAGCTGAAGAAACTTATTCACGCGCAAGAAATATTTCAAAATCTTCTTAGTAATCTTTCTTCAAATAGAACTAAGTGTGTTTACTATTAGCTTTTGAAGAAGCAATTATTTGTAAACCCAAAACATTCAAACAGTTGTTTGATTTACCTTTAGGAGATCAAGGTTGATCGGATCCTAGAGAAGACTAAGAGAGTGAATCTTAGTGATAGCTAAGTCAGTGTATTGTTAGTCACTTTGCAGGTAGCAAGTGCAGTTGTAACAAAACTCTGATTAGTGGATTGCCTTCATTCTAAGAAGGAAGAAAACACCTTAACTGGTGGACTGGATTAGCTTGAGGGATTTATCAAGTGAACCAGGATAAAATTATCTGTGTGCTTTCTTTATCTCTTATCTCTGCACTTTTATCATTGGTGATTGAAGAGATTTATTTAAATCTCAAGTGGGTTAAGTTTTTAGACACTAAACGCTATTCAAACCCTCCCTCTTTTCTATCATTTTTCATACCTTCAAAGTTGTCCATGAGCGACAACTTGCGGGATCTCTTGAAAGACTTTGAAGACTTATCTATTGAGAAGGCTTATTCCCTGGGACCCCCGCCTGGAGTCCCGCCAGTTTGTAGCTGCAAACCTTCCGCTGGATCATCTTACCCCTACGATCAGGTGTCTAGGAATGAATGAAACATGTGAGGCTCTCGCCAATCACGGCCTGAAGATCGCATCTCTCGCCACATCCCTGGCCCAAGTTTATAAAGCATAGGACGCAGGGCAGGAGCGTTTGGAATCAGATGTTGCCCGTTCGAAACTTTCTTTCGAGAAGGCTAAGTCTGATCTAGCTGTTTCTAAGAAAGCCCAAGAGGATGCTGAGGCGAAAAAATCCGGCCTTGAAGAGCGTGTTTCCAACTTGCAAAACGAGTTGGAAACCACGCGGGTCGTCTTGGAGGAGAAGCTGCGGAAGAAAGAAGATGAAATCGCCAAAATCAAGTCGCGTCACCAGGGTGAGGTTGAAGCTCTCCAAGGGGATCTCGCAAAAGCCAACGCTGACAATGAAATATTGACCGGAAAGGCCATAAAGAAGTATGAAGAAGGCTTTATGTACGCGAAACATCAATTTCGGCTTCTTGACCCTGAAATTAACTTGAAGGCCTTAGGAGCTTATAAGCGGATTGTCGACGAAGAATTGGTCGAGTCCGATGATTCAGATTCCGACGATTCTAAAGATGAGTCCGGCGATGAGGAGCCCATTGCTGGCGATCCTGCTGAGCCTAACCCGGATAACGAAGGGGCTAAGATTATTGAAGAAGTAGCTGTTGAAGATCCCGCCACTCCCCGTGTTGAGATCTAGATTCTTGACGGTCCCGCTCATGCGGAGGAACAAGCTCTTGTAGTTCAAGAGGCGATCGGGGATGAACCCGCTGATTAATTCATGTCTTTGTAGCATCGTTTTGTAATCTTAACAATTTAATGCCCTGTTGTTTTATGTTTTTGCATCCCGCCATTGTTATCATATTCAAAACATTTGTCTAATGGTGCTTGCATGTTATGTCGAATTTTAGTATAAATCGTTTGTTCCATTATGAAAACTTAAGTTTTAAATTCAAATAAAACAGACGTTAATAATTAATCCTAGACTTAAGGTAAGCAGAAAAGGAATTAAAATTGAAAACATTTTGGGATGCAACGAACTGGCTTAGAACTTAGTTTATTGTACATTGTTGTGAGGTCGTTTCATTCGCGCCTCAAATCATACTGCGACTCTTTAAGCGCGAACCGTGTGCCACTATCCAACATATAGCTGGCGTGACCAGCCTCGGTTTGGAGATGTGAGCAACCAAGTCACATGAAGCGGCTCCTAGCTCGCTGAACAGTGTGGCCACTATCCAACATATAGCTGGCGTGACTAGCCCAAGTTTGGAGATGTGAACAACCAAGTTACATAAAACGGCTCCTAGCTCGCTGAACCGTGTGGTCACTATCCAACATGTAGCTGGCGTGACCAGCCCAGGTTTGGAGATGCAGCTTACGTTGCACAAAATCGTCTTTAATGACTTGATCACATATTCTCTGCCTTATAAATGGCCATGGAGAATTGTGTATATTCGAGATATCGACTCGTAAAATCATTCCTTGAGACTTGTCATTTAAATCATTCATTTGTCATTAAAGTCTTTATAAACTCATCATAAAACATAAAAGAGTGGAGGGAGGGGGTGGTTGCTTTTGTTGTCCATGGTTTGGACGCCTTCTTAAAAACTCCCCTCGCGGGAAGGAAAAAGAGTACGTCACTTATTATCGCCCCTCGTCATTCTCGATCAACTGTTATAGAAGCGGAGGTTGGCGGTATTCCACGAACGTGGGATGCGCCGCCCCTCCAAAGTTTCCAAATGATAAGCTCCCTTGCCGACCTTTATGAGGACCCTAAATGGTCCTTCCCAGTTTGGGGTGAGCTTGTTGTCGTCAATCGATCTTGTCTTTCTTCGGAGAACCAGATCACCTTCTTCAATTTGCCGCGGGACCACCTTTGCACTGTACCGCCTAGCTGCCCGCTGTTTCACTATCCCTTAGGTGGGCGGTTTCTCGGACTTCAGGAAGGAGATCCAGACTCGCTCTCATATTAACTTCATTCTCCTCTTCATTAAAAATTTCTACCAGCCAAGTCTTTTCACTCAACTCTATTGGAATCATGGCATCCTCTCCATAGACTAACCTGTAAGGGGTCTCACCCGTAGCTGATTGAGGAGTTGTGTTGTAAGACCATAGAACGACTGGTAACTCGTCTATCCCTGTCCCCGTGGACTCACCACACCTTTTGCGCAACGCCTTCAGAATAACCTTATTGGCAGATTCTGCCTGACCGTTTGTTTGCAGGTGCTCCACTGATGAAAACCTTTGTTGTATTCTCAGTTCCTCGCAAAATTGTTTGACCACTCGACTAGCGAATTGTGTGCCGTTGTCAGAAATAATGATTGACGGGATTCCAAATCTGCACACCAACTTCCTCCAGTAAAAAGACTTGATCTTTGCAGCTCCAATGCTAGTCAAAAGCTCAGCCTCGATCCACTTCGTGCAGTAGTCTACTGCCATGAGAATGAACCTCATCTGGCTTCTTGCTTTTGGAACGGTCAGAATAAGTCGACTCCCCACATTGCGAAAGGCCAAGGGGCCACCATGGTGGTTAACTCCTCCGGCGGGGCCTTGTGAAAATCTGCAAAAAGGTTACACTTCTCGCACCTTTTAGCATACCTTTTACAGTCGGTCCTCAAGGTGGGCCAATAGAATCCCGCCCTTAGGACCTTGGTCGCTAGTGATCTCGCTCTGATATGCGTTGCGCACACTCCTTCATGAATCTCGCCAATTATCCTCTCGACTTGATCTTTTGGTACACATGCTCACATTGGGTGTGTGTGGCTTCGCTTGTAAAGTTGCTCGGCGACTAGGGTGTAGTGACTAGCCTCGGGCCTCAGTTTTCGGCTGATGGCACTTGCATCTATTTCATCATTCAGAACCTTCAGAATTGGATCCATCCACGAGTCCGGCGGGTCGTCGATGACCATTATTGATAGAACATTTACGCTTGGTCCCGACAGAGTTTCCTGGATTATGGACTTGTTGTTTCCTGGCCTCCTAGTACTTGCTAGTTTTGCCAACACATCCGCCCTAGTGTTTTGCTCCCGCGGAACGTGCTCGATGTCCACCTTTATAAAGAAAGTCATCAACTATTTAGTAGTCGCCATATATCTTCCCAGTTGCTCGTCTCGCACCTGATAAGTTCCCAACACTTGTTTGACCACAACCTGAGTCACTTCTGATTGACAATGCTTTTACCCCGACATCCAAGGCTAGTTTCAAATCCGCAATCAGAGCCTCATACTCGACTTGGTTGTTTGTCGCCTTGAATTCGAACCTTAGTGACTGTTCGATCTGACTTTCACCAGGTCCATCCAGCACAACTCCCGCCCCGCTGTATTCGAGGATCCATTGACTAACAAAATCCATGGAACTTCTTCCTCTAGGGCTGCGGCGGGTGTCAGTTCTGCAACAAAATCCGCAGGACCTGTCCCTTGACCGCCCCTC
This sequence comes from Lotus japonicus, assembly GCF_012489685.1. NCBI lineage: Eukaryota > Viridiplantae > Streptophyta > Magnoliopsida > Fabales > Fabaceae > Lotus > Lotus japonicus. The sequence continues at coordinate 22,124,597 of NC_080042.1, read as the reverse complement.
TCGGCTCATACGTCACAAAATATTTTGTTAGCTCCACTAACCAAGACACCGGACGTCCCGCCAGATCTGGCTTCCTTAAAACTTGCTTCAGGGGTAGATTAGTGCGCACCACCACCAGGCAAGACTAGAAGTAAGCACGAAGTCGCCTTGCCGTTGTAATCAAGGCAAACTCTGTTTTCTCAATTTTTTGATACCTTAGTTCAGCTCCTTGTAATGTTCTGCTGACGAAGTAGATTATGTTTTTTCGTCCTTCAACTTCCTGAACCAAGACTGAGCTCACTGCTATATACGTCACTGCCAAATAAAGTATCAATGGGAGCTCTACATTTGGCTTTGACAAAACGGGTGGTGTTGACAAGAGACACTTCTACCGTGCGAAAGCCTCTTCACACTTAGCTGTCCACTGGAACATCGCGCTCTTCCAGAGACACTTGAAGAAAGGTGCAGACCTTTCGCCTGAGTGAGGGAGGAATCGCGATAAAGCTGCAATTCGTCCCGCCAACTTTTGGACTTCATTCACATTCGCTGGGCTGCGCATTTCCTTAATAGCCTTGCACTTATCAGGATTCGCCTCAAATCCCCTTTGCGAGATCAGGTACCCTAAGAATTTTCCACTTTGAATACCAAAAGTACATTTTTCTGGGTTCAAACGGACATTGTACTTTTGTAGTTCTCCAAATGCCTCGGTGAGATCAACCTCATGTGCTCCACCGGACATTGTTTTCACCACCATGTCATCTACGTATACTTGCACGTTTCGCCCCATCTGCTTGTTGAAAATCATATCCATCAACCGTTGATAGGTCGCGCCCGCGTTCTTGAGCCCAAAAGGCACGGTTTTGTAACGGAAATTGGCCTTGTCGCCATAAAAAGTTGTTTTAGCTTCATCCTTTGTGTTCATCCTGATCTGATTGTACCTTGAGTACGCGTCCTTCAAACTCAGCAAGGCGTGACCTGAAGCTCCATCGACAAGCTTGTCGATGCTTGGGAGCGGGTAAGGGTCTTTGAGGCAGTTCTTGTTTAGGTCCGTGTAATCTGTGCACATTCTCCATTTACCATTCTCCTTTTTTGCCACGCGTCAACTCCGTCACCTGAGCTTGCAAAGCCTCGTTCGCTCTTTGCATCGTGTCGAGTCTATCCAAAATCTCCTGTAGACCTGGATTCCCACCAACATTTGCCGCCATGCGCGGTTGTCCGGTAGCAGTCAGCAGTGGTGGTGGTTCGTGCTGATCCATTGCTGATCTCGCCGCAACCGCTCTTCTGGTAAATCCAGCCAGCTCTCACTCTAGTGGGACTGAAGGTGTTGTCGTCGGCCCCACGATGGGCGTCAAAAAGTGTTACTACACGGCCAAGAGCCCCCAAATCGGAGGGTTTATGGTCTAGGGTTCCGAGCCGCAAACACAATAAATGTAAATAGAAATGAGAACCTGTCTATTCAATGAAGTCTTTAGCCTTTTATAGTGGGGCTGTTACATTAACCCTAAGCTATTACATATGGGCCTCGTCTACATTCTATTGGGCCTTATCAATAGTCCACAACTTATCTAGGATATCCAAGGTGTCTGCGTGCTTCCCATTTTCTCGCCAACCCGTGGTTCCGTAACCATAAGGTCTCGCCAAGGGCATGCTTGGCGGGACCTGTCCAGTAATACTCTTGCTTTGTTCCTCTTTCTTTTACCTTCTCAGGTTCTTTTGTTATTCTTGAGCTGTATTTGTACAAATTATTTAGCACATGTGGTGCTCTTATTTATATCATTAATTGGCTTATTAAAAAAAATGTTCATGGTTAATGGGATTATTGATTTTGGTGATATAATAATTATTTTGGTGATATAAAATCTGGATTGAGGAAAGATGATCTGAAATTTTGGGTTTGAATTTGAGATTGTTTTGGAGAGAATGAAGCAACCCTAATATGAAGATAAAGAGAATGGAGATGGTTTTGTGGGCTGAAGATGAAGATGGAGAGGATAATGATGACTATGGAGGTTGATGTTGCTGGGAAGAAAGAAAGAGGATAGATTCAGGATAATTGCTTGATTTTATTTTATAGTTTTTTCTAATATTTTTTAATTGATTTTTTTTCAACCGTAGGAACTAAATTGATAATGTCGGGAGACCAAATTGAAACCCACGTGGCACATAATGTGACACATGTGCATTTTCCGTCCTAAGGAAGAACGACAAACTAAGATAGGGACTCATATGACCGACGTTAACACTTTCAGGTCATTTTTAAACCATTTTTGATGTTAAGGGACCAAAGTGAAGGGATCAAGTGAGGATTCACTCAAAGAGTCAGAAAAAGGACCGCAAGCAACCCCCCCCCCCCCAAAAGCTGGCGAAAGCTTTGAATATGCTTTCTAGTTCTTTTATAAGCCATTGATCCGTTTCACATGTTCAAAATCTTGAGTAGGCTGTGAATTGACGACTTGACGTAATGATTCCTAGGATGTGATAGCTTTGAATACACAATTTCTGATTTTATTTATTTGAATTGAAGAATCCTCATGACTACTCAGTGAAATTTGTTTCTTTCCCTACTCAGTAATAAACAGGGATTACAAATCAAAAATCATTATGATTTCAGAGGACAAGAAATTGCTTAAAGGTAAGACATTTTGATAGTGATTTCCCATAGCCAAGTTCGTTACTAATGAATTGGCACGAGCCTTTATTAATAGAATGTAGTGGATTTGCTTAGCAGGAACGATGGAGTGAATTGTCGAGACAAGTTGGATGGAGTGAATCCAAGTAAAGTGAGAAATTGAATGCATCATAACTGCTAAATGATTAAAGAAACATATGAAAAAGAAATATCGTTTTAATACATCATAATAGAATGCTCACTACCACGTACGCCACATTAACTTCAACATTCTCTATGACCTTAATTATGTACCAAAGCTAGAACGGAACAGGGAAAAAAGAAAAAAAAAGACATGGACTAAGAACAAATTGCTCAAATTCTAACACCCATTTTCAAGTACTCAAATTACATAGGAAGCAACAAATGCCAAAGCAAACTGAAGGATGAAGATTTCAGAGACCCCAATTGCAGGAGCAGAGGACTTTGCATGCTGACGAAGAGACTCATCTGGAACCATCACCCTCACAATCATCTTCTGTCCCTTTTGACAGTGCCCTGAAGCACCACTGATGAAGTAGAAAGTGCCCGAGTGGTCAAGCCTGAACACAGTGTTGCCATTGTTGGAGAAGAAGGTTGGGTGAGTGGCATTGCAGTCAAAGTAATCATCCTCACCAACTTCCATCACTGAGTCCTTCTTGTACTTGAAGTCTGCACAAACAAAAAAAGAAAATTCAATTGCTCAATAACTCATTTGTTAAGAGAAAATTGCATTCACATCAGGGTTTTAAATTGCGTTATGCAACTGTAAAAGACTAAAACAGTTTGAAGTTCCCAAATCCTTAACAAATTCTTCTACAAGCATGTCACTTTTTTGCATAGAAAATGATTCATTGAAAAATTCTAGAAGATTTTAATTGCAAATTTGAAGTATTTGTCTGCAATTCCGCAACTGCGGCCACAATTTAAGTTAGAGCTTTAAATTGTAGTATGCAACACAATTGCAAGCATTTTGTAGTCCCCATTTCAGCCACTACTTGTGCGGCAGCAATTCCACAACTGTAATCACAATTTAAAACCCTGATTTACGTTGTAGTGCGAAATGGAGAGAATGATTCGGTGCATACACATGGAGTCACCAACATGGAATCTGTTCTGGGAAGCCCAGTCATTATAGATGTCAGTGTCATTGGGAAGTGGGACAACCCACCCTTTTGAGCCACCCACTTCGAACTCCTGAGAAGCCACAGAGAAACCTTGTAAGGAAGAGAAAATGGCCAAGAAAAGCACTAGTAAGAAAGTGGAAGAGCTCGCAGAGAGAGAAGCCATTGAAAGAGTTTGTGGTGAAAGTGTTACACTATGGTGTTGTGGAAACTCTGGAGTATTTGGGTAGTTTAACATTATATATAGATGTTGGTGTGGAGAAGTTGAGTTTGCAAGAGTTGGATGCGAAATGGAGGTAGTGGGTGGTTACAGTTTCAATTGTGTGTTCTGCTGATTAATTTGACTTGGTTATCTGGATCATCATAGGAAATTTGGCGGGGAAAATTATGACAGAAATCCATAAAAGAAGAAATATGCTATAATCACGGATCATGGGCCTGGTAGTTTATTCATGTACTGAATGTAAGGTACATATCTTTTTTCTTCAATTTTGAAGGTGCTACTTTTGTTGCATTTCAGAAGCATGCAAAGAACGTGGGAAAATGCTCACTCGGTCGAACGAGCTGTTCATTCTAGATAACTTTCACAATAGCCTCATCAATCTCATGAGTGAAAAAAGAATATGCATACATTCTTGTTAACAAGTAGGTGTAGATTCAGCAATTATATATCTATATTACTATATTCCAAATCCAAAGTACAGGTTGGATTGGTTGTAAAGACGGACCACTTCTCCTAGAATGTTGTATGTTTGCCCGTATGTCAGAGCTGCGTGGGTGGGAGAACGATAAATACCTATGTAACATATGGTTGTGGCCCGTGGTGATGACCTGAGTTGAACCCACGCAAACTACTCTTGAGCAAAATCTATAATTTTTTTTTTTTGATAAGCAAGATCAAAATCTATATGATAACTAGACAACAAAAGCATATAAATACTATACATATCACATATTTATTTTTCAGGATAAAATTAGGTAACATGATATCCTAATCATGAAGTTTCTGAATCTATTGAATGTTCAGAATCATGATCAGAGCCACTAGCTCTTTTGCCTTTAAAGGATTTGATGCTGATAATCCGAGGAAAAGCACTCTTTGATCTGATTATATTTGAATGTCCATGTTAATGTATTTATAAGGAGATCAAACCGCCGCTTGTAGGTCGGAAACCTTGTGATGAATTTCGTGATCCCCTGTAGCCTGTGTGGAAAATTAGTAACAAAATCATAAAAAACAGTACGAAAATTATTCAAATTAACTACGTTGGCTTGTTCTAATCTAATTTCATATGTACCTTCTGGCTAATGCATCAAGTTCAGCACGCTTGCGGTCACATTCAGGGGGTGGGGTAAAAGTTGAGTTTTTTACCCTGTTGGGATCACAATTAAAGAGAACTAATTTGCATAGGTAGTCCTCTTCTGACACAGAAAAGTTTTCTGCTTTGATTTGTTCTTTCATGACCAAAAGTGGATTAAGAAACCACTCAAAAAATTTCTCCTTTGGTCTGTTTGTGGTAGTTAGTTCAGTATTTTCAGCTACATTGAGGAAGCAAGCAAAATGATTTCCTTAAGATGTCTAAAGAAAATGCTCTTGAAAATCAGAAGCAAAAGAGACATGAGAGAAAGAGAAGTGCAAAAAACATAAAAAGGGGAGAGAAAAAGAAAATGCCGCTGGGTGCATTTAAGAGATTCAGGTTCCTACAGTTAGGGATACCCTGCATTCATGCAATCTAAGCCATCAAATCAAGATCCGTCGGTTCATATATCTCATCAACAACTGACGGTAGATATAAATTTAAAATTTGAGCCGAATGATCTTTGATTAAACGATTCAGATTGCGTGATTGCGTGAATGTAGGGATTACCTAGCTGCTCGGAATCCATTTATGCATTAAAGCTTCCGCAAATGCGGAATCCGGGGAAATATCTGACTACACGGTCTATTATATGCAGTCTTTCCTCGTTTTCACACAAGAGGCTGTTTCTAGGACTAGAACCCGTAACATAAGTCATGTGGCAACAACTTTTTACCCGTGTATCAAGGCTCAAAAAGGGAGAGAGAATAAAGAAATAAAAAAAAGACTAGAACAACATTAATTGCTCCACTTACTTATCAAGATACCAGGGGAATTGGCTTTTGCAGAGCGCAAGAGTGCCTGGAGAAGGCAATATGCTGGCAACCCAACACTAATGACTCTGCTCTCTTTACCAAACCATGTTTCTTGTATGTCTTCACTTGTGATTAGCCCTTCAGAAACAAGTCTTTCTCCCATCTGAAGACATTCCTTGCACAAGCCATCCAACAGCTACACAAATCATGAACATTGAACAATATATTCAGCAGAGAAACAAAAAAGGTAAAAACTTGAGTCATGCCTCATTGAACACAAAGTGTGGAAAAGAATACCTCAAATGGTTTCAACTCAGCTATACTATTTTTCAAAGAAATCGTACGCGAGAGAGTCTTGGTCAAGGACCGAGACCTTGAGAAGGAATTCGAACGGGAACTTGTCCGCGGCATTTCATCCTTTTTTCGAAATGGAGGCCTATTAAATTCAAACATAATTCAAGAGCCTTAACTGCATGTCGCAACAGCATGTAATGTATTAGGAAGCAGAAGAGAACAAAAACCTTGGGAAGCAGGATCTTTGAGGCATGTCAAGAACATCATTACTGTATTCATCATATAGGGACAAAGCGGCAACAATGTACCGAAGGCCATAAAAGACAGAAGTCTCCTGCATTTCAAAGACAAAAAGCACACATCTCATGCACGTGGCAAAGGATTTAGATGAACAAAACTTTTTGGTAGACTCATTAAATGTTCAGTCTCAGAGTGACGTATTTATCAGAACCATAGTTATGTTCAGGATCTAACTAAGGTAGTGACTGAGGATGTGACCATGTTAGCAAGAGACCCATCCATGCTTTCCTCTTACCAAGCAGTGATTGTATGGTGGTAATATTCTTTATTATTTGGATTTCACTTCAAATACCATTTCCACATTTTTTCTATAACATAATATTTATTATCATTATATCATAACTCTGCCAAAATTTATGATAGAAATGGTTAAGTTGTCAACTCCTTAAGGCTAATCTTTCCTTGCAGAAGAGTTGAACACCAAGCCCTCACCTCAAGTATAGGCATTGGCTATCTATACATAATATTATAATATAAATTTTATACAGGTGGTGTTCCCTAAGACGAATCAAGAATTGAATGCTGAGATTTGTCCACTGGCTCTAAAGGTTGAACATTGATTTATCTGAACCTTCAATTCCCTGAAACACATCATTTGTCTGTTTTTTGAATAGCAATAGTCTAGAAAAGCATATGAGCCGCCAAGTATGCCTCCCATTAAGAGTTCGTTCGATTTACCGTTAGAAAGCATGAAAATAGGAAAAAATAACACATCCTAAGGCACTTTTGCTGAAGTACCTGCTATTTCAGTGCATTGTGATATGTTATTTTCTGATTTTGCACTTTCTAATGAATGGTAAACCAAATGAGCTCTAAAATTTTACGCATTTCACTCATTAGAAATTCACTGTTAAACTTTAAAGCATGCATCACATAATAGGCTATTAGTAACAACAGTACCAATAGAGAGATGTAATCTTATATGAGAATTTACCTCATAGGCAACAACACCTGCACGGACACCAAGAATGATACTAGCTATTACTGATGCCAGAACTGCCCCAACAACAGCCAGTGGCCACAAAAGGATAGCAAGGCCTGCAAGAGGCACACATATTGTCTCCAAGAAAGGTCCTTCGCGACCAATGAGGTCGTGAAGCAAGCGATTCCACCCTTTAAAAAGCATGTAAGGGCTTTTGTATATGGCAACAAATGATATAACAGGCACATCTATAATGATCCCTAGAACTGAAGCCACCACAGCACCAGGAACATAAAGTGGCCTGAATCGAAACAGAGAAACCTCTTAGAATTTCACAGCATAAGATCCTAGAAAATGCCAAATGAAACATGGAATTTCATGAGTAGTGTGTTTATCTAGAAGATTTTTTTAAAGCCACTATTTTGTTTTTGCATGTAAGTTCCCAAAAGCTCACTTCTTTGACTTTCCAAGAGGCAGAATGGGATAATATATGGTTAAATCAAGCATAGACCAAAGATGCACCTCAAACACAAATGAACAACAAAGAACAAAAAAAAAAATACAATTTGGTTTCACCTGCTTAGCAAAATTTGTAAAGAATCCAATATTCTGTAACAGTTAGTAATGAGAATCATGCTGGTCATAAAAGTTTTTATACATTACATTTTAGTAATTATTTGGAACTACATTTTCAAAAAAAAATAATTTAATTGGAACTACATATCTGATGAAAAGAATTTTCATTCTCAAAGAGGCTACCTTGTCTTTGCTATTAGTATGACTATGCTTAGCATGAATGATGCATGAGTAAAATCACCAGACCAACACAACCAAAGTAAATATGAAAATCAGAAGAGAAATGCTGCAACGATTTTAAAGAGTAGATGGTTCAGAAAATAGATATATGTAGCTACTTTGACAATACCATGAGCACATGTGTATGATGTATGTAAAATTGGATATGTATACAACAATTCCAAGTATATATGTTTTCATCAGGGAGAATATAACAACAAACTGAGAAATATAATGACATAAAACCTGATTTCATAATATCTCCCATTTCCCTCTTCTTTTAGGTCATCCATAACCGAGAAATAGGTATGGAAGCATGCATTTCCTACATCCTTGACAATATCAAAAGTCTTTAAAACAGTGCTCCAGGTTCCATCCTGTTGGTGCAACATGAAATTTCTGAGTTGAACAGCAACAGGAAAATAAAATAACAAGGATTTTATTAAGTTCAGAAATAAAACATACAATAAAACAATGGACAATTTTGTTCTCTTTTCCTCCTTCTACAGCTTCAAAAGTAGCAACTATTGGTGAAAAAAATCCATAGGCTGCTCCTCCTACAATACTTCCTACAATGCCAACCACTGGCCACAAAATCAACAGCGCCGGAAGCAGACATGTGCACATAACAAGCTTAAATAAAGGCCCTAATTGTTTGGATCTGTAAGTTAGGGAAATTAATAAGAGGAAACAATTACAAATATAAATCAATGAGAAAAAACTTGAGAGGCTGGAAACCAAGGAAAGCACCTCACAACACAGTAATATGTCCAAATGCAATGTATGACCCAAAGACCAAGTATGATAGCTGAGTTCCCAATAGTCATTATTAAGCATATCAATGGGCAGAAAATAACACCTGAATAATTAATAAAGTTTGAGAGTGAGTTAGGTTTCCAATCACGAATATCATCCAGAAACCTTTGTATTTGGATACGGATCGACGAGCACTCATTGGAGCTTATCTAGTAGACAAGCTTCAATAAGTGCTCTTTGGTCCGAATCCAAATGGGCTCATATTCAAATAGTTCTAAAATATAATATACTTTGATTGTCATTCATAGTCATTCTTCTTTTCTTTTCTTTTATTAAGTTTCAAAATCCCGCATTCACATCAAATTTATTATATGTTGTACTTAATAAACAAGTAAAAGAGATTGATCATCAAAAAAACATTCGAAGTTCGAACGTTTTCCTTTATAACATACAAATATACAATCAGGGAAACATAATTTGAAGTGTATTAGATTGTCATTAGTTAATTAAAATGACTAAGGGTATGTTTGGATATCAATCGGCACTGGTGCAAATGGATGTTAGCACTCACTTTGAGATAAAATGTGAACAAACCTCTTCTTAGGATGAAAATCCGTTCACATTACACTCAACTGGAATCCAAACACACTAAATCAGCAACAAATATATATCAAAAGGGAATACATGTGATGTGAGAAATACCAATGTTCACTCCACAATTGTAAAATGAAAAGAAAACTAATTAATTCTAGAGAAGAAAGATTTACTATTTTAAACAACTTGTAATTCAGAAAAAGAAGTATGCATAAGCGTTTCATTGCACAATTGCATTTTGTAAAGTGATCACCATGAAACTGCTTTCTCTTGTGTGCAATTTGCATTTCCTAATAAAAAACATGCCAACGTGAACCCCATTTAATACAGAAGAATGGAACCACAGTCATTGACATTCACCTTTGATGTGGCCTAGAAGCCAAAGGCCGATGAAGTAAGGAAGAAAGCAGATAAAGCTCCACAGAGAAGCCCAAAATTCAACAGGAGGTTCCATTACACGCCCACTCAGATCCTTGAAAACCACAAATACAAACTTACCTAGCTTTGAAAGTAGAAAAGAATCAAAAGATAGAAATTTTGGCCATTTAATCTTCACTAAGAGAAGATTGGGATACACATGCACCAGATGCTACAATAAACCCCACCTTTCTGTATGCACACTAGTTAACTTAATACAAAAGCACGCATTTCTCTTCATTTTGCGCCTATAGGTCATAGGTGTAGAAAAACAACAGATGGTTGATTCCTAACCCCCACTTTCTTCCTTCTCTGGAATTTGGTTTGTGTATTTGAAATACACTGGGGTTGTGTCTTTCAAGTTTTTCTTTCTTGGAGAATATTGAAACAGTTTAACTCTGAATTGATAGAATGGAGAAGTTATATATATATGTCACAATGAAGGAGCATCAAATTTCCAATCCCTCCTTTCTTGTGAGCATCCATTATTCGTTTGTGCTCAGCTTGGGCTTAAAGTAAAGCTAAGTGTTTGTATGATCAGTTGCCATTTGTTCCAATTTGAGAAAGAAAAAGGGACTTGGACCAAAAAACAAAAGAAAGAAAGGAAAAGGGACCACTTTGAATAATGTGAACAAAATAACAGAGAAACAACAGTGTAGATATATGGGGAATGCTAACTTACTCCCACTTGATTTTGTGAAGGAGTAAATTAGCACCCAACACCTTTTCTTTTGGACCAAAAACTCAAACTCTCTTTCCTTAGGACAATTAAAGTGGGGTTATTTACGTAATTTTCTTATCAAATTTATTTAATTTTAAACACAATTTTTCTCTCTCATCATTTATCACCTTCTTCAATGTCCGCAGTAAAATAGTGGGCCATGGATACAGGCACCAGGGAGATGACAAGTAGAATGTCATGACAAATCTGGGTATATCAATAACTTTTTAGTGAAAATTTTCTTTTAAGAATGTTAATGACATTTTAGTCTCAGTATAAGGGAAAATCCTAAATAAATTATAAATAGTACGAAAATGAAAAACCAAGAATACACATGGCTACCTTTGATTTGTATTTATTTTATAACACTCCGAGATGATTTCTCTCAAACGACATTTTTTTTTGAAAGAACATTTTAATTAGTTGAAACCACTATTATATGGCATATTTGGAATCATAATTTGCGGTCACCTAGTAATAAAACAATCTAAGTTTTAATTTGTTTGTATATTTTGTTTTATTTCAGAGCAAGGAGGTTTTTTTAGATTAAATTTTATGCACCGACGGTGTAAATAAGTTTTACACCATCATTTTTTTACACCATCATTTAATCACATCCCTCCATTTTGTTAGCTCATAATTAATTTTGAATTTAATAATATCTAAAATAGAAAATAGAAGGTTATGATTGAATGATGGTGTAAAACTTTTTACACCGTCGGTGCATAGAAATTAATCTCTTTTTTTTTTTTTTTTTTTTTTTTTTTTGACTCAAAAGAGAAATAAGTTTGTTTTGATATTGTAATGCATCCACGTATGTGGGGCAGGGGGTCACTACTACTATAAGATAAATAAAGGGTCATCTTTAGGCTAAAAAGAAGAGGAGATAATAAAAAGCAAGGGCTCAGGGCCACTATGCATATATGGTGAGGCATGATCTGTTCATTTTTTCTATTTTTTTGTGAAAAAGATTTGGCTAAGTTTAAAAGTGATTTGTCCCAAAAAATAGAGTTGTCCTCCCAAGAAAAATGAGATCAGACTTTTTGATACTTTTCCAGTTTGATAAAAAAAAATTTATTTTAAAAGAATTTACTTTTATCTGGATGATAAATTGATAATGATAGAAATTTTAAGATCATCATTCATAACCATATATAATGATAGTTAAATACTATCATAGTTGCATAATTTAGACACTAATGGTTTGTTTGGTGGGTAAGATATGCATCTTGAAGAGTTTATTTTCGCTTATCTTATAGCATAAACGCTTATGCAAGTGTTTGAGAGAGCTATAATATAAACAGTTCATGGGTCTACCTATGAGTTGTTTTGAACTTAATTTCATAATCTAATCAGAAAGCTGGGGTTCATGCTTAATTATAACTTATTTTAAACTTAATTCAATAAAATTCTTTAAATTGATGTTTTCCCAAATAAACCCTAAGCAGATTCTATTTTAGTTTGATATATTTTGAACACGAAGAATATAATATCGAAACTGTGTCGCTTATCCAAAATTAGTGTTTTAAAATAATATTTAACAAAACAACTCAACAAAAAATACTAAAAAAACATTTTATCGTGTTAAGGTTGTTTAGGCCATATGGGAAGTGATATGGCGGTATGTGTGTAAATCTCGTCATGTGAGGCGAGTTTTATCCTCATTGAGGCGTCTTATATGCCGTTGAAGATGCCTCTATAAGGCATCTTTTGCATCTTTTGTGGAATGAAGATCGTCTTATGAGGTGCTTCTGTGCAAATTTTGAATTAATTGATTAAGTAAATTTTTTATCTCTCAAATTTCACATTTAAATCGCAACTAATGCTTTGAATAACACATTGTACTATGCAACATAACGTGGACAATTGTTTCAGTTGTGACCTTCTTAGTTACGATTTCAATTTCTTTTTCTAGGCTAAGACTTCCTCAAGTTCATCTCATTTCGTATGAGTTGACTTGGGACGACCCTTCCACAAACTGTGGACTCATCTAGAACAATACGAGACCATGTCTTTGGTGTGATGTTTAGGTCATTACCAATAGGCACCACTTATAACCACCACACTGAGTGGACATGTTGAATGTTTCCTCTACTTCAAATCTTGTTCTATAGAGGTTATATTTACGCACTTGATGTGAAGACGCATCAACCTGATTTTGTTGTATTGCTTCAATGACCTTTTGACAATATCTTTTACCATCGGCCAATTCAACTCTATCATCATGATCCCTATTTACAAAGTACTCATATGTGCATTTCATAAGAGCTATGATTGGTAAATTTATAGCACATACTAACACCTTGTTAACAACCTCAAATAAGTTTGTTGTCATGTGCCCGAATCTACAACCACCTCCATCACAAGCAAGACTCCCTTTTTCTTTTGTTATGTTATCAATTCACCGATGGATAGTTGGGTTGGACCCATGAAACTTCGTTAGTTTTCTCTGAAAATGATATGGACTAGGCTCATAACCTATATCATTAGACCAAAGTTAAGTAATGACACTTAGTGCTAAAACTGTTAACTTGCACACAAGTCAAATATAAATTTATGTAATATTATCAAGTCTTGCTTTAACTTTGTGCTCTTACATAAATGGTTGAAGATGCTAGCAATGCAGCGGATGTAGTACACATGATAATCATTTGGGGCTTGTTTGTTAACCCTTTTCAAAAAGGGTTCTCAATGTTGAGAATCAATTCAAATTGTATAATGGTTAGTTGGGCCTAATAGTTAGTTTGGTCTAATGGGCTTAGTTAGAAGATGCCATTAGCATTGGCAAGTTGCCAAGTGCAATGGCAGTTAGTGTTGTATCTGTGTAATTGTAACCGTGTGTGTAATGTTTGTAGCAAGTGTTTGTGGCACTATAAATACTACAGCAATGAATGAATAAAGTAGAGAAATTTCATTCTGCAATTATCTTCTTTCATCTTCTGAGTTGTTTCTTTCATTGTGAGCTAACAGAGTGGTATCAAGAGCTTTTACGATCTAGGGTTTGAAAGGGGAAATTTCACAATTTCCCAATTTCTGTGAGTCCTTGCTTCCTCTTCCTCAAGCTGAGGCTTTGTGAGGAAGGTTCTGCATGCGGTGCTGCAATTGGGTGCGTGCGGTGCTTCGTTTGGCTGTGTTCGGTGCTTCAATTGGGTGCGTGTGGTGCTTCAATTGGGCTCTTCAATTTCTGTGATTGTGGGTTCCTCGTTGGTGTGAAGAATGGCTAGTAACAGCAATCTTCTGACAAATCTACCAGTCTTTGATGGCAAAAGCTGGAATCAATGGAGCAAGAAGATGCATGTCATCTTCAATGTTCAGGATGTGGCTGAATATGTTGATAATGTCTACACTCCATTGGAGGCGGATCCTACACTAGAACAACGGGCAGCCTTCAAGGAGAGAAAGAAGCAAGATCAGAAAGCAATGCTCTACATTCATCAATGTGTTGATTCTAAAATCTTTGAGAAGATTTCTGAATCAGTGACGTCTAAAGAAGCCTGGGATCTGCTGAAAAAGTACTATGGTGGTGATGATAAAGTGAAGAAGGTGCGGCTTCAGGTTCTACGAAGGCAATATGAGGCACTGCACATGATGAAGAATGAGTCAGTGGCTGAGTATTTCACAAGATTGGTGGTTCTGGCCAATCAAATGAAGAACTGTGGTGATGAATTGCCAGAAATTTGTTTGGTAGAGAAGGTACTTCGCACTTTACCTTCAAAATTTGATATCATAGTCACTACTTTAGAGGAGACAAAGGATCTCAGTACCATGAGATTAGAAGATCTTCAAGGAACCTTAGAAGCCAGGGAACTCAGAATTTCTGAAAGGGAAGCTGATGATGAACATGAACGTGCTTTGTTCATTCAATCCAAGAAGAATTCCTCTTTTGAAGAAAGGAAAAAGAAGTGGAAAAAGGGTAAACAGAAATTTCGTGGCAAAGAAGATTCCTCATCAAAGGATCATGGTGGTGAAGATGATAAATTAGACAACAAGAAAGGTGCTGGTCATGAAAAAATCAAGAAGAAATTTGATAAGAGCAAGATTCAATGCTTTAATTGTGAGAAATTCACTTTGCTTCTGAATGCAATAGTGGTAAAGGGGGTCTTGGGAAGAAGCAACAATCCAAGAAAACTGATGAAGAAGCACATCTTGCACAGTGTGATTCAGATACTGAACCACTTGTGATGATGATTACAACCAATAAGGGTGAACAAACTTCAGATGTTTGGTACTTGGACACAGGGTGCTCCAACCACATGACAGGCCATAGAGAATGGCTTAGTGACTTTGATGCCACCAAGAAGACACAAGTCAGTTTAGCAGACCATAGTAAACTTACTGCTGAAGGAAAGGGAACAATTTCTCCTGTAACACCAGGTGGCAGACCTGCACTTGTGAAGGAGGTTTTCCATGTTCCACATCTGAAGTGTAATCTGATTAGTGTTGGCCAGCTAGTAGAAAAAGGGTTTCTCAGTGACAATAGACAAAAGGGGGCTGAGATTGTTTGATCCGAAGGGGAAGTTTGTGCTCAAGTCAGTTCTATCCAAGAACAGGACCTTCAAGTCTAACATAACCACTTCAGCTCCTCAATGTCTCTTGACAACTTCTACAAATCAGGAGGCGTATCTCTGCATCAAAGGTATGGACATTTGAACTTCAGAAGTTTAAGTGATTTGAGGTCTAAAAGTCTAGTTTATGGTATTCCTAAGCTTCATGTACCAGATAGAGTTTGTTATGTGTGTCTAGCTGGGAAACAAACTCGCTTGCCATTTGTAAAGAGTATTCAGTTGAGAGCTCAGCATGTTTTAGATGTGGTTTCTTCAGACATTTGTGGACCATTTGAGGTACTTTCACTAGGGGGTAGCAAGTATTTCATTACCTTTATAGAGGAGTTCAGTAGAAGGATCTGGTTATATCTCATCAAGCTTAAAAGTGAAGCTTTTCCTGTCTTCAAAAGATTCAAAGCTGAAGCAGAAAAACAGAGTGATAAGTACTTGAAGAAACTCAGAACTGATGGTGGGGGGGAATACACCTCAAGAGAGTTTGCAAAATTTTGTGAGGAGCAAGGGATTCTTCATGAAATAACAGCCCCTTACACACCTCAACATAATGGCCTTGCAGAGCGAAGAAACATAAGTCTGGTTGAAATGGCTAGAAGCATGCTGAAACAAAAACATCTTCCTTCAAGTTTCTGGGGAGAAACAGTGTGTACTGTAGCCTATGTACTGAATAGGTGTCCTACTAAGAGTTTAAATGGCAAAGTACCAGAGGAAGTATGGTCTGGCATCAAACCAAGTGTAGGACACTTAAGGGTATTTGGTTCATCAGCCTACAAACATGTTCCTGATGCTAAAAGAACCAAGCTGCAAGATAAAAGTGAGCCAGTGATATTGGTGGGTTATCATGCTACTGGGGCTTACAGATTGTATAGTCCAATGACTCAGAAATTGCTTGTTAGTAGAGATGTTTTGGTCTGTGAAAATGAGGAATGGAACTGGCAAAAAGGTGGTGATTCAGATCAGATTTTACCAGTTCACATTCAAAAATTTGAAGATCATGATGTTACTCATGATCCAGTTCCTAATGAAGCTAATGATGATCAGCAAGGTGGTCAACCGGATGCCAATTATCAACCAGAAGTTGATTCTGATATGGATAGTGGGTCAGACAATGAACCACCTGACTTGTTTGATGGTCAAGGTTCTGGTTCAAGCAATCTGCAAAATGTACAGCTTGCTTGAGACAGAAGAAACTTCCTACTAGGTTCCATGACTTTGAAATTGCAACTGACAATGCAGTCACCGAAGAAGGAGAGTTGATTCAGTATGCAATGCTAGTAGATTCTGAACCTATTGGCTACAAAGAAGCCCTGAAGGAACAAGTTTGGCATGATGCTATGACCGATGAACTCAGAGCTATTGAGAAGAACAATACATGGAAGTTAGTCAATTTGCCTACTGGTAAAAAACCTATAGATGTCAAGTGGGTCTTCAAAGTGAAATTGTCTCCAAAGGGTGAAGTAATAAAGCACAAAGCTAGACTTGTTGCAAAGGGGTTTTTGCAGAAACCTGGAATTGACTACTTTGAGGTCTTTGCACCAGTGGCAAGGCATGAGACAATCAGGCTTGTGGTTGCTTTAGCTTGTGGGAGAGGATGGTCCTTGTATCACCTTGATGTGAAGTCAGTCTTCTTAAATGGACCACTGCAAGAGGAAGTATATGTCTCACAACCTCCTGGCTTTGAGATTAAAGGGAAGGAGGACATGGTTTACAGGTTAGATCAAGCTCTTTATGGACTTAAACAAGCTCCAAGAGCTTGGAATAAAAAGATAGATGCTTTCCTTGTAGAACATTCTTTCAAGAAGTGTTCAGTTGAATATGGTCTGTATGTTAAGCACTGTGAAGGCAAGAATCTTCTATTGGTATGCTTGTATGTCGATGATCTTCTGATTACAGGAGATTCCATTCATGACATAGACAAGTTGAAGGTGCTTCTCAAGTCAGAGTTTGAAATGGCTGACTTGGGAAAGGTAGCTTACTTTCTAGGAATGGAATTTCATTACACTGATAAAGGTGTGTTGCTGCATCAAGGAAAGTATGTGAGAGAAGTTTTGGGAAGGTTCAAAATGTCTGATTGTAATCCTTCAAGGACACCAGCTGAAGTGATTCAGAAGTTTGATTCAACTGTTGAAGGGAGGGTTGATGCAACTGAGTACAACCAGTTGGTTGGATCTTTGAGGTATTTGTGTAACAGCAGGCCAGACATTTGCTATGCAGTTTGAGTTTTGAGCAGGTTCATGAGTGAGCCTCAGAAATCTCACTTACTTGCTGCCAAGAGGGTACTGAGATATGTTAAAGGTACCAGTGATTTGGGGATCTGGTTCCCTATGTATGGAGGACAAGGTAATGTTGATTTGTATGGTTTCTCTGACTCGGACTGGTGTGGTGACAAGTTGGATAGAAGAAGTACCACTGGTTACTTGTTTATGTTTCAGGGAGCTCCAATCTCTTGGGTCTCGAAGAAGCAGCCAGTGGTTGCACTCTCCTCATGTGAAGCTGAATACATAGCTGGTTGTTATGCAGCATGTCAAGCAGCCTGGCTGAGTGCTTTACTCACTGAGCTTGGAGTACAGTTAGAGGGTTCAGTATGCTTGAGGATTGACAACAAATCAACCATTAACCTTGCCAAGAATCCAGTGGCTCACGGAAGGAGCAAACATATTGAAACAAGATTCCATTTTATTAGAGAACAAGTTGAGAAAGGAAGACTGAAGCTTGTTCATTGTGGAACTCTTGATCAAGTTGCTGACGTGCTGACTAAGGCAGTGAAAGGGGACCAATTTGAAAAACTGAGACAGGAATGTGGTGTTGTCTCTATTGCTGACTTTTGAATTGAGGGAGAGTGTTGAGAATCAATTCAAATTGTATAATGGTTAGTTGGGCCTAATAGTTAGTTGGGTCTAATGGGCTTAGTTAGAAGATGCCATTAGCATTGGCAAGTTGTCAAGTGCAATGGCAGTTAGTGTTGTATCTGTGTAATTGTAACCGTGTGTGTGTAATGTTTGTAGCAAGTGTCTGTGGCACTATAAATACTACAGCAATGCATGAATAAAGTAGAGAAATTTCATTTTGCAATTATCTTCTTTCATCTTCTGAGTTGTTTCTTTCATTTTGAGCTAACACTCAAAACTGTTTTATGAATCAATTTTCAGAAACTATTTTTGGGAAGAGATTGGAGAAAAAACTTGTTTGATAATTCTAGTTTTAAAAACTGTTTTTGAAATGAAAAAATAGAAAACTTATTTGGTAAAACATTTTGAAAACCTGTTTTGAAAACTAAAAAATTAAAAACTTGTTTGATTGTGTTGTTTTCTTTTATCCAATGGCTTCTTCCAAGAACCCGGACATCTTACCTCCCTCCCCACCCACCCTCTCATAGTTATGATAAATGAGTAGACAATGAAATGGATAAAAAAGGGGAGCATGAGAAATAGATCACCATGAAAACAAATATAATTATAAAAATCCAATCTACCAATTCTTTCACAATCTTAAGCTCCAACCATTCATAGTGACGAACCAGCTGAAAAACAGTTTTTAAAAAGGGTTATCAAGCAGGCCCGTGATGTCTGCCACCCCAGAAACACTTTTGCCACAAACGACTTTATATTTGTGTGTTTTTTCAATATCAAACATACACTCTACTTTTGGGTTACGTGTTAACATAACATAAGTCGAAACCATGACTGTAAGACCTGGATTTTCAGAACAAGTTAAGTTTCCGACTCACACGTAGAATCAGTGTAAGCGTGACAGGAGTTTGACATTTGAGAAAGATTAATGAAGAAGAAAGTTCAGGAATTGCTTGAGGAATGTTGCGTAGTTGTTTTCGGAGTTAGTGCGAGTCGTCTGCACACCTGCCTTATGGCGAGCGTGTCCAGAATAGGCTATTTCGCTCTTAAAGCAACGTTTTGAGTGAGATTTCGAACTCTCGGAAAATTTAAAGATTCTCTTTATTTTTCCATCGACCAGCGTTTCATTTCGGAACTCTGGACTGTACGCACAATAGGTTTCACTTTTCGGATGTCCGCCGACGCTAATTTCTTTGCTTCGAAACCCTATTTTCGAGCGATGGATGAAGACTTTTTCTATTCGGGACTTCTAACGAAGATTCCGTCCTCGTTGCCAGATTTTTTTCGACATTTCCAATCTTTTTTCTGTTGGAAGTTTTGTCGTTTGAGCATCACAGCAAAAAGTAGTTTTTCGGGACAGACTAACTTACACCGCTTTTGGCGTTTTGGATATCGTTTTTCCCAAATCCTAGATATTTGTTTTGAGTTATGGAATTATGACGCCAGAATCTCTCTTAGAATTTCTCGGTGATCGTGCTGCAAAAATCGGAATCGCGAAATTTTCATTTTCCCGCGATTTCACCCGCCTATAAATAGCGCGAAAAAGCAAAATCTCTCCATTTTCTTCCATTCTTGGCCGCGAGTTCTAAGGGGAGGGGAGGAGAAGAATTTTTCGCGAAACCTTGACCAATCTTCGTGCAGTTCGTCCCTACTTCTAGGTATCGAGGTAATTAACACGATTCCTACCTCTGATTGTTGTTTCTGTTGCGTTTCTGAAGTCGTTTCTGTGCTCACAGTTTTGAGCTTTTTCTAAAATTGTCTGATTTCTTCGATTTCTCGCTTGGGTTATGTTCTCTAGGTTCCCATGAGCCTAAAACCTCTGTCAGTAAACGCTGATTGTGATCCAGTTGTCCAGGATCTGAAAAACTGTTTCAAAACCCTTTTTGTCTCACATTTCGAAACTTTATAGTCAAAAAGACTTAATCTGAATTCGTGCCTTTAGGATTTGTTGTCACGGATGTCATGAGGATCATTGCTGTCAAATTTGTTTTCAGAACTGATAACTTTGAAGTTTTGAGCCTTTATTTTGGACCAAAATGCCCCTGGATAGTCGTATTTCGGCCCGATTGTCCGAAAATTGTTCTGACAGTTTCTTTGCCTTAGTTTTACCCTAAAACTACCTTGTAAACTGATTTGATCGAAGAAAAAGAGCCGAAGCTCTTTTCTCCTTATGGCCGTGGGCTATTCCCTAAGGGGGGGGGGAGTTTTTCGTTTTCGAAAACTTGTCTTTTCGTACCTGATTGTCCTATTCTGAAGCTTTAATGCTTTGTCTATCGTTTATGTATTGTTTTGCGATCGAACTAATCGATTTTGTTTGGATTCTGCTTTGTTTTTCTCCGAGGTTCAGTTGAGGGAACTTTGGAAGACTCAGAGCAATTGTTTGAGGAGAACTTTGTTTGCGAAGCTGGAACAGCTCGAGGTTAGGGCAACTTACTATATATTAGCTATGAATGCATGATAGGCGTCGATCAATTCGACTTATGCTTTACTTTGATGTTGATTATGTTGATGAACTGATGTTGTGATGTTGTGCTTTGTTGGATTGTGCGTTTTGACGCGACTCCGGAGTGGAGATTCATTGATCTGGTGATCTTTGATGTTTCGGGTTGGATGAGCAACCCTAGGCAAGTTCAAACGAGGGGTTTGGGACTTAGCCATTTGTTGGGATTCGTTGGTTTACTTAGACTTTCCCCGGGAAACTTCTTTTGGGTGGTTGGTTTTCGGAAAACCTAGAATGAATAGAATTTTGTAAACTAAAGACTTGGGAAACCTAGATTTTGAGAAATAAACTCATAACCTGACTAATCTGAATTGAAATCATTTTTATTAATGTTTAAGTATAGGAAAACTGAAGGGGAAAATATTTACGAAAGACGGGGAAAAGTCGACCTTTGTTGTGAGTTATTGGAATTGGGGAAAGCCACTAAGGTGAGCTATGGTGATGATTGAAAGTCACCGAGTACTTTACGTACTCTTGTTGATGGGGTTGTGTTGTATTGACCGACATTAATCCCTTGGGTTCTCTTGTTGTTGGAGCGGTGTTGTATTGACCGACACTAGACCCTTGTGTATTCTTGTTGGTGGAGCTGTGTTGTATTGACCGACACTTACTCCGAGTTGTGTTGTATTGACCGACACTAACTCATGGGTTTGTTGAGATTGGGTTGTGAGCTAAACACTTTCGTGGTAAGGGCGATTCGTTGTTTGGCTAACCACGTTGCATTCAATCGGGTGAATAACGGGAATGGTTCACCTGTGCATATCATGGTGAATAACGGGAATGGTTCACCTTGCATAAATGATGAATAACGGGAATGGTTCATCATACGGTGAATAACGGGAATGGTTCACCAAGGATGAATAACGGGAATGGTTCATCCAGGATGGATTTCATCCAGGATGGATAACGGGAATGGTCCATCCATAGTGAAGAACGGGAATGCTTCACTTGTGGCGAACGGGAACGCGTCACAAATCCGGATTCATATTGTGCATTTCACGCATACATGCATGCTGACTGAGACTGTGTGCTGTTTGTTTATTGAAGCAATGTTAGAGCCATAACATGCTAGGATTACTTATATGCTTATATAACAACTTATATATATACCCCGTCACATGTTGAGTGTATATGTACTTATTGCTGTGAGTTGACCCTAGCGCCTTGGCTTTGTTTGTATGTTTGTGTTTGGGCGGTCGGCCTGCTGCCAGATGTCGATGGTCGACTGGTTCTCGACGGTCTCTCCCTCGGGGGGGATCAGATATGAGCTGCTGGATCGGGATGCCCCCACCGCTTGGGTGATCGATGTAGCTGGTCACCGGGCGACGTATCGGGGAAGGGGCATAGAGGACCGGACTGACGAGCGTGGACGTCTGACGAAAGGAGTTCTATGGCGCATAGAGTTGAGCTTCAACTTGCCGACTTCAGATCGTTGTGGGTTTGGCACTGGGAGGTTAGGTTTGGGCAGGCGTCATGTTTTGTGTAGAGCTCTAATTCGTTTTGCTTTTGGGATCGGGTAGGTTTCCGACGCATGACTTTTCGTGTGGTTCTCTTACTGAGGGATCACAGTGAGTCAGTTGGACCATAGGGGTCTTTGCTTAGGCCATATTGAGGCCGACTTTCTCCTAGTTGTTTGTAATTTTAATTTTCTCACTTACACTTCTGGGTCTGTAGATATTTGCCTACGGGCACACTGCTTTGGAGTCACTGCGAGTGCGCGTGACGTGGGAGTGCAGCTGAGGCTGTACATGTTTATATTTGATGTATGTTGGTTAGTTTAGTAGTTGGGTTTTGTCTTTACTTCCTTATCGTTTTGATTTAAAGGAAAGAAAACGAAAAAAAAATTACCTGTTTTTCGCGTAAAGATTATTTTTGGTTACTAAAGTGACATCTGGAAATCGGGGTGTTACATTGTGGTATCAGAGCTTAGTCGAGTCTTTTGGGAGTCTTTGGGGAATAGGTCTTCTGTGCTAGGTTGTGTGACTCTGCAAAGAGTGAAACTTGATTGTCTGCAGAGCGATTTTCGCTCTAATGGTTTGCGTTACTACTTAGACTAAGATCTTATGATTATTATCCCTAGTAGGACCTTATTCAAAGTTGCTCGTGAATTAACTATAGAAGTTACACGAGGTCTAGAATAGCACGCTGAGCTAGGAAGTTGTTTTACCGACGCGTTGATAAGGAAGCTAGGATCTCAGGGAAATTCCTTATGGGTACGATACGTAGGATTTTAGGGCGTTTAGTTTTGAAGCGGAGTCGTTAGAGGATCTTTCGGCAAAGGGATTCATTCGACCAAGTGTTTCACCGTGGGGAGCGCCAGTGCTTTTAGTCAAGAAGAAAGACGGAAGGTCGAGATTGTGTGTGGACTATCGACAACTGAACAAGGTGACGATCAAGAACAGATACCCGTTGCCAAGGATAGATTACTTGATGGATCAATTACGAGGGGCTGCTGTATTTTCCAAGATAGACTTGAAGTCAGGCTATCATCAGATCAGAGTGAAGACTGAGGATATACCGAAGACTGCATTCAGAACACGTTACGGACACTACGAGTACTTAGTGATGCCGTTTGGAGTGACAAATGCACCTGTTGTTTTCATGGATTGCATGAACCGCATCTTTCATGAGTTCTTAGATCGGTTTGTGGTGGTGTTTATTGATGATATACTGATCTATTCGAAGGACGCGAAGGAACATGAAGGACATTTGCGCCAAGTTTTACAAGTGTTGAGAGAGAAAAAGCTGTATGCGAACCCTTCCAAGTGTGAATTCTGGCTGGAGGAAGTCAATTTCTTAGGCCATGCTATCTCGAAGGAGGGCATAGCTGTGGATCCGGCGAAAGTGGAGACTGTTTTGGCTTGGGAGCAACCGAAGATGGTGACAGAGATCAGAAGTTTTGTGGATTTAGCTGGATATTATAGACGCTTCATTGAGGGATTTGCCAAGATTGTTGGACCTTTGACTCAATTGACGAGGAAGGATTAATCTTTTACATGGATTGAGGGTGTGTGGTTCCGTAGCGGAATCGTTAGGAACTTGATATCAGGATAATTGTGGTTACTGGATGTTAGGAACTCATTGTCTGTTCCAGTGGGTTTTTCTAAATTTCCACCTTCGATGTATTAGGCCTGATCAACCTAATATTGAGGGGGTGATATTCGGAATCACAGCTGGTTATGGACTTTGATAGAAGGATGGGTAAGATGAATTTGAATTGATTGAGGATTAGTCGAATTTGGGAGGAAAGTTCGTGTTAAGCATTTGATTGTAAAAGATTAAGATTTGAATCTGTGGAAGTCGATGAGTGTGAAGCTAGGACATCAGTCCTCAGCTTGTGTTTCTGTTATGGGCCTTCTGAAGATTTGCTGAAGATATGTTTTTGAGTTACTTGAGGAGCAAGTAACTATTCCAAAAGGGTTTTAGTTGTTGGGTTGTTATTTGTTGAAACAATCTTTGTTAAAAGATTGATTTCTATCTTTACTTGTGCAATAAGAAACCGAATCTATCAAGATTGCGTTTTCAAATTGCTGTTATTGGAATCTGTTTCTTCAGCCCGTGCTAACCCTAAAGCCCATGCTACCGCTGCTGAAGTCTATAAAAGGATGAAGACCTAAAACGTGAAGATCACCGAAGCTGAAAGAGAGATTAAGAGTTTTAGGATTTGTTATTGTGCTTCGTCCTGTGTTAGTTGTGAATCTGTCTTTGCTCACTGATTCTATAAAGCAAAGAGAGGTTCTGTGTTGTTTGATTGCGTTCAAACTTTACTTGTTCATTGTGTTCACCAATCACTGTGGCAGTGATTGAGAGAAAGTGAGAGGGGCTCTCATACTTAGGTTGGGATTCTAAGTAGAAATACACTGGGTAGATTAGGAAGTGAACTATGAACTGAGTCGTTCATGAGTGTCTGTAATTCCTGAATCTTGAGATAGTGGATTTCCTTTCTTTGGGTGCAAACCCTCCAGACGTAGGTGAAAGTTTTCACTGAACTGGGTGAACAACTTCTGAGTGTTATTGTTTTGTTGTTAAGTTCTGTTTTATTGTTAAGCGATTGTCGAACCTCTTGTCTTAGCATCGTGCAGGACAATCGTATCAGAGGGAACCTGAATTAAAATTGGCATCAGAGCAGGCACCCTGTTCTGGTTGGGTGAGCTCCAGGGAGTTTTATTCAAGTTCTCATGGATAACAAGGAGGGAGGATCAGTCAACAGGCCACCCATTCTGGATGGTACTAACTATGACTACTGGAAGGTTCGCATGACAGCCTTTCTCAAATCGATTGACAACAAGACTTGGAAAGCTATTGTCAAGGGTTGGAAGCACCCCACTAAGGCTGAGGTTGAAGGCACCTCTACTACTGTTGTGGAAAAACCTGAAGAAGAATGGACCAGTGTTGAAGATGAAGCTGCACTTGGAAATTCAAAGGCTCTAAATGCTATTTTTAATGGAGTTGACAAGAATATGTTTAGGCTGATCAATACATGTACTGTGGCAAAGGATGCTTGGGAAATTCTGAAAACTGCACATGAAGGAACTACTCGAGTAAGGATGTCAAGACTTCAGATGCTTACTACTCAATTTGAAAATCTGATGATGACTGAAGAAGAGACTATTTCAGAATTCCACATGCGTGTCCGTGACTTGTCTAATGCTTCATTTGCTTTGGGAGAACCTATGTCAGATGAGAAGCTTGTAAGGAAAATTCTGAGATCTCTTCCTCAGAAGTTTGCTATGAAAGTCACTGCAATTGAGGAGGCTCAAGACATTGAGAACATGAAGGTTGATGAACTTATTGGCTCCTTGCAGACATTTGAGTTGAAACTGAGTGGAAAATCTGAGAAGAAGAATAAGAGTATTGCTTTTGTGTCTAACACTGATGAAGGTGATGATGAAGACTGTGAGGGTGAAAATTTTTCTGAGGCTCTGGCCATGCTAGCAAAAAAATTCAACAGGGCTTTGAGGAAGATTGACAAAAGAACCAGACCTAATGCCCAGGACATGAAGTTCGATAACAAACCCAAGTTTTCAAACTCTCAGAGGAAGACCAAGGAAGAAGAAAGACCTGTTCAGAACAAAGGAGTTCAATGTCATGAATGTGAAGGATATGGTCACATCAGGTCTGAATGTGCCACTTATCTGAAGAAGCAAAAGAAAGGTATGATGGTAACTTGGTCAGATGAAGACACTGAAGATGAGGAGGAGATATCTGCAAACAAAGTCAATGCTTTCTCTGGAACTATCTGTGAGTCTGAGACAAGTGATGAAGACATCTCTGATGAGGAATTGGCTGAAACTTACAAGCTGCTACACAACAAGTGGGAAGAAGCATGTAAACTTGTGAGAGAAAAGCAAAGTGAGATAGAGCAACTTGTGTCTCAGAATGAAAGGTTGAAAGAGCTCAGCACAAAACTGAAGGAGGATCTGGAGGAATGGCAAAGTAAGTTTAATAATGCTGATGTTATGGAAAAAGCTAACCTAATATTGATTAATGCAGGACTTCAAGAGGAAGTAACAATTCTGACAAGAAAACTTGAAGCCACTCATAAATCTGTTAGAATGCTAAACAGTGGTTCTGACATGCTTGATGAGATTCTGAAAGAAACTAGCAAGCAAGGAGGGAGTCTGAAGGGAATTGGTTTTGACTACAGAACAACGAACAAAGAAGGTCAAAAAGGATCAAAGAAGTTTGTGTCTGCTGCAAAACAAACTGAATTCAAGAAGCCCAGAAATTATCAGTTGTCAGATCCATTGCCTCGACATGTACCTCAACATGGGAAATCCCAGCTCAAGCTTGAGAAAATTGTACTTTGGAAGTGTCACTACTGTGGTAAGAATGGTCACATAAAGCCTTACTGTTACAGGTTATATGGCTATCCTCAGATGCACGATAAAAGGCCTGTTAAGATGAAGAAGGAATGGAAGCCCAAGGGTGAAGTCAGATGTCAGGTAGCCTACACGTCCTTCAGAGCATCATCAGAAGAAGATTGGTATTTTGATAGTGGCTGCTCAAAGCACATGACAGGAAACAAGAGCTTCTTGCAAGATATCAGAAGTCACTCCACTAACTATGTTACTTTTGGAGATGGAGCTAAAGGAAAGATCAAGGGGGTAGGAAAGCTTGTTAGCACAGAATCTCCTAACTTGAACAATGTGTTGCTTGTAAATGGCTTAACTGCCAACCTAATCAGCATAAGTCAACTGTGCGATCAAGGGTATGATGTGAAGTTCAATAAGATAGAATGTGTTGTGACCACTGATGATGAAAAAGTTGTGATGAGAGGAGTCAGATCAAAAGACAACTGTTACATGTGGACATCAGAAGAAAAAGCTCATGTTTCCAGATGTATGTTAACTAAAGAAGGTGAGGTGAATGTATGGCATCAAAGACTAGGACATCTCAACTACAGGAGCATGCAAAAAGTTATAGCTGATGAAGCAATAAGGGGATTGCCCAATCTGAGCTTGGGAGAAGGGAAGCTATGTGGAGAATGTCAGATTGGTAAGCAAACCAAGGTGTCTCACAAGATGATCCAGCATCAGACCACAACGAAGGTTCTGGAATTGCTTCACATGGATCTCATGGGTCCCATGCAAGTTGAAAGCTTGGGAGGAAAGAGGTATGTGTTTGTCTGTGTAGATGACTTTTCAAGGTATACATGGGTTGAATTTATGAGAGAAAAATCAGAGACATTTGAAATATTCAAGAACCTATGTTTGAGACTTCAGAATGAGAAGGACTGTGTGATTGTAAGAATCAGAAGTGATCATGGAAGGGAGTTTGAGAATTCAAAATTCTTGGAGTTCTGTGGAACAGAAGGTATTAGCCATGAATTTTCTGCCCCCATCACTCCACAGCAGAATGGAATTGTTGAACGGAAAAATAGAACTCTCCAGGAATCAGCCAGAGTAATGTTACATGCTAAGAAGATTCCACACCAGTTCTGGGCTGAAGCTATGAGTACTGCTTGTTACATACATAATAGAGTCACCATCAGGGCAGGGACATCCTCTACACAATATGAGCTATGGAAAGGTAGAAAGCCATCTGTAAAATACTTTCACATCTTTGGAAGTAAATGTTATATTCTTGCAGATCGTGATCCTAAGAGGAAGCTTGATCCTAGAAGTGATGAAGGAATTTTCATGGGGTATTCTATGAACAACAAAGCTTATAGAGTTTTTAACTCTCGCACGAGGACCATGATGGAATCTGTGAATGTGACTGTGGATGATGAACCAAGCAAGAAGGAAGAAGCAGTTCTGAATGAAGATGATGATGGTACTGATGTTCCAGCCAATGCTCCAGCAACCGCCCTAGACAATGAGTCAGAAACAAGTGCTGATGAAAAGGAAGACAAAGATATCACATCAAACAAAGCTCCATCAATCAGGGTTCAGAAGAATCATCCTCAAGAAAACATTATTGGTAATCTTCAAGAAGGGGTGACTACCAGATCCAGAAGTATTATTGCTCACAGTTGTTTCATCTCTAAAATAGAACCCAAGAATGTTAATGAAGCTCTCACTGATGAATACTGGATAAATGCTATGCAAGAAGAGCTAGAGCAGTTCAGAAGAAATGAAGTGTGGGAGTTAGTGCCCAGACCTGAAGAAGTAAACATCATTGGCACCAAGTGGATCTTCAAGAACAAATCAGATGAAGCTGGAACAGTCACAAGGAATAAAGCAAGGCTTGTTGCTCAAGGATATACTCAGATAGAAGGAGTTGATTTTGATGAGACCTTTGCTCCAGTAGCTAGACTGGAATCTATAAGACTCTTGTTAGGTGTTGCTTGTCTCTTGAAGTTCAGACTTTATCAGATGGATGTGAAGAGTGCTTTTCTGAATGGCTATTTGAATGAAGAAGTTTATGTTGAACAACCTAAAGGATTTACAGATCCACATCATCCAGATCATGTGTACAAGTTGAGGAAGGCCTTGTATGGTTTGAAGCAAGCACCTAGGGCTTGGTATGAAAGATTAACTGAGTTTCTCGTAAGCAATGGTTACTGCAAGGGAGGAATTGATAAAACTCTGTTTGTAAAGAATGACAAAGGAAAGCTCATGATAGCACAGATTTATGTGGATGACATTGTTTTTGGAGGAATGTCTAACTCAATGGTGGCACATTTCGTTCAACAAATGAAATCTGAATTTGAGATGAGCTTAGTTGGTGAACTGAATTATTTTCTAGGACTACAAGTCAAGCAAATGGAGGATTCCATGTTCATATCTCAGAGTAAGTATGCTAAAGGCCTAGTCAAGAAATTTGGTCTTGAAAAGGCTGGTCACAAGAGAACCCCTGCTGCTACACACATCAAGATGTCCAAAGATGAGCAAGGAGAAGATGTTGATCAAAGTCTCTATAGAAGCATGATTGGAAGCTTGTTGTATCTCACTGCCAGCAGACCAGATATCACCTTTGCAGTAGGTGTATGTGCAAGATATCAAGCAGCTCCTAAGGCTAGTCATCTGCTACAAGTCAAGAGAATTATCAAGTACATCAATGGCACGAGTGAATATGGTATTCTCTATACTCATGATACAAATTCTTCGTTAGTTGGTTTCTGTGATGCCGATTGGGCAGGCAGTGCAGATGATAGAAAAAGCACATCTGGTGGATGTTTCTTTCTAGGGAATAATCTGATTTCATGGTTTAGCAAGAAGCAGAATTGTGTCTCATTGTCTACAGCTGAAGCAGAATATATTGCAGCCGGAAGTAGTTGTACTCAACTCATGTGGATGAAGCAAATGTTGAAAGAGTATGATGTTGAGCAGGATGTCATGACATTGTACTGCGACAATCTCAGTGCAATCAATATTTCCAAGAATCCCATACAGCATAGCAGGACCAAGCATATTGACATTAGACATCATTTCATTAGAGACTTGGTGGAGGATAAAATTGTCAACTTGGAGCATGTTGCAACTGACAAGCAATTGGCTGATATTTTCACAAAACCCCTTGATGCACTTACATTTGAAAAATTAAGAGGAAATCTAGGGATTTGCCTTTTTGATGCATAGCAATTAGCGTGTCCATATGTGTCAACGGCTAGTTTATTTTTGTTCATCATTAACTGCCGTTGTGACATCAGCAGAGAGAAGGTTACTTCATGGTTCGCTTATCCTATAACTACCTTCAACGGTCAAATTGTGTTCTCTCAACCGCTTGTGCATCTATCTTTTTCAAGACTTATCATCGTTCTTCTGAAAGTTGTGCTCATTGTTCTGTACTCTGTTTGTATTTACCCTCGATTCATCATGTCTCAAAGCTCAAGAAGGAAGGAATCTGTCAAGGCTAAGATTGAGAGAACTGCAAAAGGAGTCAAGTGTATGGGTTTGAAGAGTGATACTTCTCAACCATCTTCTGTGTCCAAGAAAGTCTTCAAGAAGATGCGATCAAAAAACCCAACGTGTAAGGTCTACGAATCACAGGTCAAGAACAGCAAAGCCCCAATTGTTCCTAACGAAGAGGAGATCAATGATGAAGATTCTACTGTGCCTGATGTTGTACCTAATGTTGAGACATCCAGGTCTAAGGAAAGTTCTGCTCAAGAAAATTCTGGAAAGGATTCCACTTCTCATGAAGATTCAGGCAATGCTGCCCAGCCAGACATCTCTGTGTCATCCTCTTCAAAGGATGCTGATCCAAAGAATGGTAACTCTGAGGGTACCAATTCTGAAGAGCCAAACCAGGCTCCAGCCTCTGTTCAGAACATCTCTGATGATGCTTCTGATGATGTTCCTCTGACTGAGTCCTTTGCTGATAGTGTTGCTGCGAGGATGAAGAAGAAAAGAAGGGTTTCTTCTCCTGAAGTCACTCCTACTCCATCAAAGAAATCCAAGTCTTCACCTATAACCTACAAGTCCCGACAGGCTAGTGTGAAGAGTAAGGGAAAGCAAAAGGAAGACAAGACTCCTACTGAGAAGAAGAAGAGGAAGACTCCAGTTGACGTTGAAGACTCTGAATCAGATGTTGAAGTCGGTGTTCAGAACATTCGATCTTCTGAGAAAAAGAAGTTTTCTGGTAAGCGTATTCCTCAGAATGTTCCTGCCGTTCCTATTGATAGAGTGTCTTTTCACTTAGAAGAGAATGTTCAGAAGTGGAAGTTTGTTTGCAAGAGGAGAATGACCAAGGAAAGGGAAGTTGGCTCTGATGTTCTTGAATGTAGAGATGTTATTGCACTTATTGAGAAAGCAGGTCTGATGAAGACTATTCAGAATGTTGGTAGGTGCTATGAGAGGCTTGTGAGAGAGTTCTTGGTAAATCTCTCTGTTGATGTGGGACGTCCTGATAGTGCAGAATTCAGGAAAGTCTATGTGAGAGCTGAATGTGTTGTGTTCTCCCCTGCTGTGATCAATCAAGCACTTGGCAGAAGTGCTATTGCCTTTGTTGATGAAGAAGTGTCCATGGATGTTGTGGCCAAGGAACTTAGCGCTGGTTATGTGAAGAAGTGGCCTAGCAAGAAGCTGCTCTCTACTGGAAATCTGAGTGTGAAGTATGCTATTCTTAACAGGATTGGTGCTGTGAATTGGGTTCCTACTCAGCATACTTCTGGAGTTTCTGCAACGCTTGCCAAATTAATCTATCGGATAGGCAAGTCTATTGATTTTGATTTTGGAACTTTTGTGTTTGAGCAGACATTGAAGCATGCTGATACTTGTGCTGTGAAGCTGCCTGTTTCGTTTCCATCACTTCTTACTGAGATCATTCTGAAGCAACATCCTCAGATTCTCAGAGCTGATGATGTGGCTATGTCTTGTGGTGTTCCAATCACTTTGGATCAACGTTTGTTTATGGACCCACATGTTCTCGACATTGCCTTACCAACTAGCAAAACATCTGCGCCTACTGTGACTGCATCTGACACTAAGGCCATAATTGCTGAATTACTGGAAGTCTCCAAGGCTTTACAAGAAACAATCCGGGTGAGTACTGCCAGGAAGCTCAAAGTTGATGCGTTGCTACTCAAGTTACAAGAAGAAGAACGTCAAGATGTTGAACAAAGCGACGAGGAGGAAGGATCTGAAGCAAGTACAGAGAGAAGTGCCGAAGGTTCCAAGGAAAAGTCCGGTTCTGAAGCATAGTTTGCTTTGATTTTGATCTTGTCTTTTGTTTTGGATGCACCCTTTGCAAATTTGTGCTAAAAAGGGGGAGTAGTTTTAAGTTTCAGATCAGAAGATGTTTTAGTTCAGAAGATGTTTTAGTTCAGAAGATGTTTTAGTTCAGAAGATGTTTTAGATCAGAAGTTTGTTTTTGTTCAGAAGTTTGTTCTGTTCAGATGTTCGCAGATCAGAAGATGTTTTAGTTCAGAAGATGTTTTAGTTCAGAAGATGTTTTAGTTCAGAAGATGTTTTAGTTCAGAAGATGTTTTAGATCAGAAGTTTGTTTTTGTTCAGAAGTTTGTTTTGTTCAGATGTTCGCAGATCAGAAGTTTGTTTTGGTTCAGATGTTCATGTTCTCAGAAGTTGTGAGAAGTTGCTTCTGTTTCTACTGTGCTATGTGTGTTCTGATAGTGTTAGCTCTGGTCTGAAGACAAGTTCAAGACGATGGCTATGTTTGTTTCTGAAATGTTGCCTCTGATGAGCAGTACTTCTGATGGTAGTATTTCTGATACGATGATGTTCAAACTGATCCATTTTGATGTTATCATGTGCTAAGGCTGATTGTACCTCTGGTTGTGTGTTTGTGCTGCTAAAGTGTTTTGTTCCGACTATGCCTTCTGAAGTATGATAGTGGGTTGTGTAGATGCGTTTGTTTGAGGGGGAGTTCTGACTAAGGGGGAGAGTTTTTTCTCTAGTTTTTATCCTCTCTGATTGTGAGTTGTTTTAGACAAAATTTGACAAAGGGGGAGATTGTTGGAACATGTTGCCTTGCATTTTGTCAAAACAACTGATTGTCGAAGCAGATGCCGTGGCATCTGACCTCGTGAAGCTAGGACATCAGTCCTCAGCTTGTGTTTCTGTTATGGGCCTTCTGAAGATTTGCTGAAGATATGTTTTTGAGTTACTTGAGGAGCAAGTAACTATTCCAAAAGGGTTTTAGTTGTTGGGTTGTTATTTGTTGAAACAATCTTTGTTAAAAGATTGATTTCTATCTTTACTTGTGCAATAAGAAACCGAATCTATCAAGATTGCGTTTTCAAATTGCTGTTATTGGAATCTGTTTCTTCAGCCCGTGCTAACCCTAAAGCCCATGCTACCGCTGCTGAAGTCTATAAAAGGATGAAGACCTAAAACGTGAAGATCACCGAAGCTGAAAGAGAGATTAAGAGTTTTAGGATTTGTTATTGTGCTTCGTCCTGTGTTAGTTGTGAATCTGTCTTTGCTCACTGATTCTATAAAGCAAAGAGAGGTTCTGTGTTGTTTGATTGCGTTCAAACTTTACTTGTTCATTGTGTTCACCAATCACTGTGGCAGTGATTGAGAGAAAGTGAGAGGGGCTCTCATACTTAGGTTGGGATTCTAAGTAGAAATACACTGGGTAGATTAGGAAGTGAACTATGAACTGAGTCGTTCATGAGTGTCTGTAATTCCTGAATCTTGAGATAGTGGATTTCCTTTCTTTGGGTGCAAACCCTCCAGACGTAGGTGAAAGTTTTCACTGAACTGGGTGAACAACTTCTGAGTGTTATTGTTTTGTTGTTAAGTTCTGTTTTATTGTTAAGCGATTGTCGAACCTCTTGTCTTAGCATCGTGCAGGACAATCGTATCAGAGGGAACCTGAATTACAGATTCCAAGGAAATATGCTGAGATTACTAAGTGAGATTTACTAAGTTGGATTGAAATCTTAGGGTTAAGATTGAATCTTGAGAGCCGAGAATCACGTACGAGTAGGAGATCTTATGGTTGTAGGTGTGACAATAGGAGTTGAATCTTAGAAGATTGAAGACCTGAAGGTGAGTTTCGGGTTAAGACCATTGAGGTGTAGTATAAGAGAGATCTTGAAGTAAAGGAATTCTGGGTTGTGTGGAGTGTTAAGGTCGGTGATCGATTGATGTTGATTATGAGATTGCGGACATAATGACCATGTGATAAGATTTGAATGATGTTAGCATAATAGGTTATGATTATGGATAGCAGGACCAAGTGGTGAGTGTGGAAGCATGACGACACTTATCAGGTCGTTTGGGTAAGTGAAGGAGTTATAGTTTTTAAGAAACGGATATTCATTTAAGAAGTATTGAAGGATTAAAGGTCATTAGAGGACCAAACTTGGTGAAGGTTTAGGTTTTAAATCTATGAATGTCTGTCTAAGGTGTGTAAGACTCGAAGGTTGTCAGAATTTGATTGAGAGATTAAGAAGTTGAGTGACGAGATGGTGATGGAGTGACAAAAAGGAAAGTGTTAGTATTAAGATGAATACTTGAAGTTGTTATGTTTGGACAAGTTCCTCAGAGCCTAAGAGGGAATGAAACTTTGTTATGGATTTTGATGGTGCACATTACGGGTAACAAGTGAATTTTGCTAAAGTTGAATAAGAATCCTAGGGCTAAGGTTGTCCTAGAGAGCTGTGATTCCTGTACACATAAGAGATTTGGTGGTGTTAGCGGTTACGGTAAGAGTTAAATCTCAGAATGTTGAAGGATCGGATGATAAGATGGCTAGTTAAGTCCCTTGAGGTATAGTTATGATTTAATCTTCTAGAGGATAAGTCTTGATTTGTGCGAAGTGTTAGGGATTTCAGTAAGTGTAAATAGGTTTGAGTGAGGGAAGTTCTAAGGAAGAAGACGATAATAATGGATTGTTAGATATTAAGAAGAGGATTATCTTATAAGTTGTTGATAACTTGATGTTGAAGGGGATAAGATTAGTGAAGGACAAGAAATAAGGACATAAGTCGATTTTTAATTCGAATGGTGACTAAGTAGGAGATTGATTTCATTGTGCGAGTGATGATAGTTACGAAGTTGGATGTGACGTTAATGGACTATTAGATTCCAACGCAATATTTCGTCTAGGAGTTATCGAACGGACAAGTGGAGTTTTGGACTGTAGATGAAGATCACGAGGACGAGTTGAGTATTTACCTTAAGATGACAGAGAGGCACCGAGTTTAAGAAGAATTTCGGACGACCGAAAGTAAAGAAGTAAGTGGCTAAGATTGTGCGACTGCACGGAGTGCCAACCGGTATCATTTCAAGCAGAGGTCCGACGCAAGTAATCGAGCCAGACGATATGAGGTTGAATGATGTTTTGTCTTTTGAGACGCCGACCGTTAGCAGTGGGGATAGAAGAGTGAAACAATTAAGGGGAGAACAGATTGCTTAAGTAAAGGGTATGAGGAACAATGACACAGGCAATACTACATGAGAATTGGAAGATAAGATCGAGGAACTGTATTCCGGACTTTCTCAGAACTCTGAGTTTCGAGGACGAAACTTTCTTTTTGGAGGGGAGTATTGTAAGACCTGGATTTTCAGAACAAGTTAAGTTTCCGACTCACACGTAGAATCAGTGTAAGCGTGACAGGAGTTTGACATTTGAGAAAGATTAATGAAGAAGAAAGTTCAGGAATTGCTTGAGGAATGTTGCGTAGTTGTTTTCGGAGTTAGTGCGAGTCGTCTGCACACCTGCCTTATGGCGAGCGTGTCCAGAATAGGCTATTTCGCTCTTAAAGCAACGTTTTGAGTGAGATTTCGAACTCTCGGAAAATTTAAAGATTCTCTTTATTTTTCCATCGACCAGCGTTTCATTTCGGAACTCTGGACTGTACGCACGATAGGTTTCACTTTTCGGATGTCCGCCGACGCTAATTTCTTTGCTTCGAAACCCTATTTTCGAGCGATGGATGAAGACTTTTTCTATTCGGGACTTCTAACGAAGATTCCGTCCGCGTTGCCAGATTTGTTTCGACATTTCCAATCTTTCTTCTGTTGGAAGTTTTGTCGTTTGAGCATCACAGCAAAAAGTAGTTTTTCGGGACAGACTAACTTACACCGCTTTTGGCGTTTTGGATATCGTATTTCCCAAATCCTAGATATTTGTTTTGAGTTCTGGAATTATGACGCCAGAATCTCTCTTAGAATTTCTCGGTGATCGTGCTGCAAAAATCGGAATCGCGAAATTTTCATTTTCCCGCGATTTCACCCGCCTATAAATAGCGCGAAAAAGCAAAATCTCTCCATTTTCTTCCATTCTTGGCCGCGAGTTCTAAGGGGAGGGGAGGAGAAGAATTTTTCGCGAAACCTTGACCAATCTTCGTGCAGTTCGTCCCTACTTCTAGGTATCGAGGTAATTAACACGATTCCTACCTCTGATTGTTGTTTCTGTTGCGTTTCTGAAGTCGTTTCTGTGCTCACAGTTTTGAGCTTTTTCTAAAATTGTCTGATTTCTTCGATTTCTCGCTTGGGTTATGTTCTCTAGGTTCCCATGAGCCTAAAACCTCTGTCAGTAAACGCTGATTGTGATCCAGTTGTCAAGGATCTGAAAAACTGTTTCAAAACCCTTTTTGTCTCACATTTCGAAACTTTATTGTCAAAAAGACTTAATCTGACTTCGTGCCTTTAGGATTTGTTGTCACGGATGTCATGAGGATCATTGCTGTCAAATTTGTTTTCAGAACTGATAACTTTGAAGTTTTGAGCCTTTATTTTGGACCAAAATGCCCCTGGATAGTCGTATTTCGGCCCGATTGGCCGAAAATTGTTCTGACAGTTTCTTTGCCTTAGTTTTACCCTAAAACTACCTTGTAAACTGATTTGATCGAAGAAAAAGAGCCGAAACTCTTTTCTCCTTATGGCCGTGGGCTATTCCCTAAGGGGGGGGGGAGTTTTTCGTTTTCGAAAACTTGTCTTTTCGTACCTGATTGTCCTATTCTGAAGCTTTAATGCTTTGTCTATCATTTATGTATTGTTTTGCGATCGAACTAATCGATTTTGTTTGGATTCTGCTTTGTTTTTCTCCGAGGTTCAGTTGAGGGAACTTTGGAAGACTCAGAGCAATTGTTTGAGGAGAACTTTGTTTGCGAAGCTGGAACAGCTCGAGGTTAGGGCAACTTACTATATATTAGCTATGAATGCATGATATGCGTCGATCAATTCGACTTATGCTTTACTTTGATGTTGATTATGTTGATGAACTGATGTTGTGATGTTGTGCTTT
The DNA here is from genome assembly GCF_012489685.1 of Lotus japonicus. NCBI lineage: Eukaryota > Viridiplantae > Streptophyta > Magnoliopsida > Fabales > Fabaceae > Lotus > Lotus japonicus. The sequence continues at coordinate 22,087,920 of NC_080042.1, read as the reverse complement.
GTTGGATTGTGCGTTTTGACGCGACTTCGGAGTGGAGATTCATTGATCTGGTGATCTTTGATGTTTCGGGTTGGATGAGCAACCCTAGGCAAGTTCAAACGAGGGGTTTGGGACTTAGCCATTTGTTGGGATTCGTTGGTTTACTTAGACTTTCCCCGGGAAACTTCTTTTGGGTGGTTGGTTTTCGGAAAACCTAGAATGAATAGAATTTTGTAAACTAAAGACTTGGGAAACCTAGATTTTGAGAAATAAACTCATAACCTGACTAATCTGAATTGAAATCATTTTTATAAATGTTTAAGTATAGGAAAACTGAAGGGGAAAATATTTACGAAAGACGGGGAAAAGTCGACCTTTGTTGTGAGTTATTGGAATTGGGGAAAGCCACTAAGGTGAGCTATGGTGATGATTGAAAGTCACCGAGTACTTTACGTACTCTTGTTGATGGGGTTGTGTTGTATTGACCGACATTAATCCCTTGGGTTCTCTTGTTGTTGGAGCGGTGTTGTATTGACCGACACTAGACCCTTGTGTATTCTTGTTGGTGGAGCTGTGTTGTATTGACCGACACTTACTCCGAGTTGTGTTGTATTGACCGACACTAACTCATGGGTTTGTTGAGATTGGGTTGTGAGCTAAACACTTTCGTGGTAAGGGCGATTCGTTGTTTGGCTAACCACGTTGCATTCAATCGGGTGAATAACGGGAATGGTTCACCTGTGCATATCATGGTGAATAACGGGAATGGTTCACCTTGCATAAATGATGAATAACGGGAATGGTTCATCATACGGTGAATAACGGGAATGGTTCACCAAGGATGAATAACGGGAATGGTTCATCCAGGATGGATTTCATCCAGGATGGATAACGGGAATGGTCCATCCATAGTGAAGAACGGGAATGCTTCACTTGTGGCGAACGGGAACGCGTCACAAATCCGGATTCATATTGTGCATTTCACGCATACATGCATGCTGACTGAGACTGTGTGCTGTTTGTTTATTGAAGCAATGTTAGAGCCATAACATGCTAGGATTACTTATATGCTTATATAACAACTTATATATATACCCCGTCACATGTTGAGTGTATATGTACTTATTGCTGTGAGTTGACCCTAGCGCCTTGGCTTTGTTTGTATGTTTGTGTTTGGGCGGTCGGCCTGGTGCCAGATGTCGATGGTCGACTGGTTCTCGACGGTCTCTCCCTCGGGGGGATCAGATATGAGCTGCTGGATCGGGATGCCCCCACCGCTTGGGTGATCGATGTAGCTGGTCACCGGGCGACGTATCGGGGAAGGGGCATGGAGGACCGGACTGGCGAGCGTGGACGTCTGACGAAAGGAGTTCTATGGCGCATAGAGTTGAGCTTCAACTTGCCGACTTCAGATCGTTGTGGGTTTGGCACTGGGAGGTTAGGTTTGGGCAGGCGTCATGTTTTGTGTAGAGCTCTGATTCGTTTTGCTTTTGGGATCGGGTAGGTTTCCGACGCATGACTTTTCGTGTGGTTCTCTTACTGAGGGATCACAGTGAGTCAGTTGGACCATAGGGGTCTTTGCTTAGGCCATATTGAGGCCGACTTTCTCCTAGTGGTTTGTAATTTTAATTTTCTCACTTACACTTCTGGGTCTGTAGATATTTGCCTACGGGCACACTGCTTTGGAGTCACTGCGAGTGCGCGTGACGTGAGAGTGCAGCTGAGGCTGTACATGTTTATATTTGATGTATGTTGGTTAGTTTAGTAGTTGAGTTTTGTCTTTACTTCCTTATCGTTTTGATTTAAAGGAAAGAAAACGAAAAAAAAATTACCTGTTTTCCGCGTAAAGATTATTTTTGGTTACTAAAGTGACACCTGGAAATCGGGGTGTTACAATGACCAAGCTCTCAACGTTTCTCATTCGACGATTGGAAAACTATCGACAAGATATGTCTCTTCTCATCTTGTGGTGATTACTTTCCCTAATAAAAAACGTACCTTCAAACATCAATCCTCTAGTGCCTGCGAATGTCCTACCATTCCAATACACAAAATTATACTTATTATAAGTTAATGTAAATAAGGGTTTGAAAGAGTGGGAGAGTGAGAGAAGCGTGGTTTTTTCTTGTACGGTGGGATGAAATTTATAAGGCAGATAACATCTCATATGAAGCGACTTTCGTTTGCACATAAGACATCTCATACAAGGCGACTTACATTAGCACATAAGCAACCTCATATGAGGCGACATTCACACCTACCACCACATCAGCGTCCTAGGTGTCCAAATGTCAAGGCGGCTTACATTTGCACATAAGCCACCTGATATGAGGTGACATTCACAACTACTACCACATCAACGTCGTAGGTGTCCAAATGTGCCTTATCTTGGTAAATTGTTTTTTAGTTATTTATATTTTTATAAAAGTCCAGAACAGTGTATCAAGCGTAAAACTTAGTCACCTCGCTTGGGTAACAATAATGAGAATAAGATAATTCGTCATATTATCATGACACAAAAAATTGTAAGCCAACAGTGTTATCTATAACTACTACAAAGGGATAACTTTTGGCCACTATTTACATTAGGGTTTTTCAGAAATACTTCGCAGGTGCACCATAAGGATCCTTTTTGTTACTTTTTGTTTTTTTATTTGGTTTAAATTGAAGTTTTAAAATTTATTAGGTTATGCTTCAAAAGTTATTTTTTGTTTGTATTTACTTTGGTTGAGTATGATGGAAAAATTTCATATTGTTAATTTATAGCTCTTTGTAATAATTCTTTTGGTATATAATATTTATAATGTGGATATTAATATTGATAGTGTAGAGTATTTAAAAAAAATATTGATAGTATAGATAATTGTGGGCTTAAATTATAGAAATAAAAAATTATGAAATTAAATATTGAGATTAATATTAATTTTATATATGATACGAAATTAATAATTGTGTGTCTAAATACTAGAAATAAAAAAGTGGTACCCTAACGTTTGTCTTTTTAAGTTGTGACAAACAGGTTCTGAATCTGACCCAAGCCTATTCGTTCAGAAGAAGAAGAACCAAGGGTTACTAAAAAGAGAGCTCTTTAAGCCACCATGTTCGTTCTGAACAGTGGCAAATACTTCAGAAGCTCTGAAGATGGAAGCTCTCAAGAAGTTCTGAAGAACTCAAGTCAGAAGTTCTGAAGACCAGATGTTCCAGTGGAACGGTCCAGAAGCAGAAGACTCAAGTTCTGAAGACCCAAGCTTTTCTAGCTCTGACGATCAGAAGTTCTGAGGAACTTGTGCAGAAGCAGAATGTAACACCCCGATTTCCGAGTGTCACTTTAGTAACTCAAAAATAAAATAAAGCGGAAAAGCAGGTATATTTTTTTTCGATATTTGTTTTAAGTAAATAAAAGACTTGACGAATTAAAGACTCAACCCAATCGCGATTAACAGCGACTAATATACAATATAAGTACAACCCTCGCAGCAACTAAAAACATCGTCACGATAGTCCTCAAGTGACGGAAAGTAACATCAAATAACTGAAAGTAGTGCCCGCAGGCACATAAGTGCGACTCATAAATAGAGTCATAAGTTTTACAAATACAGTCCTCCGAAGAGTAAGTCAGCCCGAAACGGCTTCCAAAAGAAAGACTTCTACGTCCGACAAACTCCCTGTGATCCTCATGGAAGAGAACCACACAAAAAGCTAATAGTCGGGGACCTACCCTGCCCCAAAATAAGAAATGACAGTCAGAGCTATGACAACGACACCCGATGTACTACACCCCTAACATCGACCCTCATCTGATCCTGCATGAAGTCCGGGTCCACGTCGAAGGCTCAGTAGTAGTCATTTCGCTCCGGGTCCTCCCCGAACGACGAACCATCTCGAATCGGCTGTTGAACGTCTGGCAGCAGGCCGACCGCCCAAACACAAACATGAACACAAAGCCAAGGCGCGAGGGTCAACTCACAGAATATGATAGATAATACAAGCAACATGTGAAGAATAAGGGGGTATATATATATATGTTGTATATATACGTATAACTTATGTATTGCCTACCCTAAGGTATATACATAACATATTTATCAACATCAAATCATCAAGATATATAACGATGTTTATTATCATCAAATCACAAATAACAATTGGATCTCCAACACATCAACAAATATAGTTAGGTGCATGGCGTGACAATGCAATGTCATGCTCAAAAGTTGATCCGGATAAAATGTCACCATCTCGATGGATGAGACAAGCCAAGCATCTCGCTCCTCTAAAGCATCTCGCTTTTATGAAGCAGCACGCTCCTGTGAAGCAGCACGCTCCTGTGAAGCACCTCGCTCCAATGAAGCATCTCGCTCCGATGAAGTCCGATCTGAGATCGTCCTTCGGAAAGCAGCACACTTTCCAAGAAATGTATGCATGAATGCAATATGGTTAGCCAAACAACGGAACGTCCTCACCAAGGTACGCGTGTCTAGCTAGAGTACATTGTCTCTACAATACCCTAAGGTAAACAAGGAAGTGCTAGTCACACTTGGTAACTTTCCTAGTCACTTTGGCTCACCATCTCGATGGCCAACCAAACTGCTCAACGAGCAAAAGAATGCATCTCGCACTGAGTGACCTTTCAAGTTACCCTGGCTCACCATCTCGATGGCCAAACAACTCACCAACGATTAAAGAGAATGCTGCTCGCATTCTGTGACTTCTCGTCACAACAACTCATCCTCTTGAAGACTGAACCAAATGCTCAAGGAGCAAGGAGTGTCATTCGCACTCAGTGACTGTCTCAGTCATAACGCTAGGATCGCCGACACTTCCCGTTTTCAAACTTATTTCAGATCCTAAGTCTTTTCCAAGAAATTGTTATTACTATTTGAATATGTTCTACCTTTGGTTAATGCATTATGAATTTCATTTATGAAGTCAAGTTTCGTTTCTCTTTGGTTCCAAAACTCTATAAGTAAAAAGATCCCAATAAAACCAAGTAATTTCCCGGGAAGGTCTCGATCCTAAAATGACTATGGCTTAGACCTCCGGTCAAAGCCTGCCTAACATTTCCCAAACCTCGTCATTAGCATGGCATAACATCACGTTTTCCCCACACTCCGAAATCATATAATCAAGTTCTATCTCAAATCAGTACAATTCAATAGGGCATATGCAGGACATCGTAAACTTAAAAGAAATAATGGCATATAGCTCAGTTCAATAACAATATCAATATAACAATAATTCAGTGCGGAAATCATAAGACGGAAACCAGTAAACGGCCGAAGCCTCTCAGAAAACGGAGACACACGTCTCATACAAGTTCACTCGGCCGAAGCCTCCAGAAAACATTTTCCCGTTCAAAGCTATAAACAACATTCAATGCAATCTTCAATATCAAGCAGTATTCAAGTCGAAGTTATCGACGCCTACAATACAAATAGCTAGTAAGTAAGTTGCCCTAACCTCGAGTTGTTCCAGTCTCGCGGTGTAGGTCTCCCTCACAAGCTTGTTCAGTCAATCCCAAAGTTTCCACAATTGAACCTTTGAGCAAACAAAGCAATAATGAATCAACACAAGTCGATACAGTCGAAACAATCCTAACTAATGTTCGACAAAGCTGAAGAAGCTTCAGAGTACAACATTTAGGCACGAATGGAAGGACTTTCCCCGAATGGATGAGTTTTGACTCCATTCAAGTTTTGTACAAAAATACTTTATTCGCTAAAACGGGCATAACTCGAGCTACAGAACTCAGAATGACACGAAATCGGCGCCAAAATTTCGACAATTGAAAGAGCTACGCAATGGCTCAGGTCATAGAGACCCAAAAATTACTTTTGGACACGGTACCCAAGCAAATAGGTTTCGGCCACTATGGAAAATAGGGTTTTCGAACTATCAGGGTTTCGGTTTCGGCAAACCTCCGAGTATTGGAATTTGACGTTTGTACATTCCAGGGTTTCGTATCGAAACGCTGGTTATGGAAAGGAATAAGAGAAAGTCTTATATTCCTCTAGAAGATTTTTGGAAAATTTCCTATAGTGTTCCAAAGGTGGAAGTTAGTTTTCTTTCCTAAGGTTCTTGTCCTAGGCTTAATGCGAATACTTGTCGTGCTATAACTTTTATCGACTTTGATACAATCCTTAGCTTTTCTTGAACTTTGCCCTTACACAAATTCATTCCATCCATTTAACCCTTGTTCAGGTTTTCCCTCCACGTTACATCAAATTATTCGTGAAGAGAAATTTTATTCGGTTTATTCCAAACTTAAAAACTTGGGTCTCACACAGAAGTTGCAAGGTCAGAAGAATCCAAGCTTCAATACGAGGATGATCAGAAGCTTCACCAACGTTCATCTGAAGCTCCTTGATCTCAAGTCAACCGGTGAAAGGACAGGTCGCTTTCACAGTACAACGTCGTAAAATGGCTGAACTTGTTTTGTTCGTTAGGTGTTTGTAGACTTTCTTTTAAATCGGCCAAAAGGTTGAAAAGTGATCAGTGATTTTTTGCTGAACCTTTTAGAGGAAATTTTTGTCATTTACCTTTTTGTTGGTGTTAACCAAAAGGTTGAAAAGTGATCAGTGATTTTTTGCTGAACCTTTTAGAGGAAATCTTTGTCATTTACCTTTTTGTTGGTGTTAACTTTTTGGAAAACTTTTTTAATGTTTTGTGAGAAAAAAACTTTTATGGGGTTCATTTGCTTTTGATTATGGGTATAAAAGGGACTGGTGTTGAATGGATATCAGGCATAAACGTTCAACATTATTCTGAGAACAAAAATTTGTGTCTTTAAATTGGTAATTCGTTTTTGGTTTTTGATGGCATCGTCTGTTGCAATTGATCCCGTTGTGACCCTGTGCCCTCCAAATCACAATTGGAGGATCAAAGTGAGAGTTGTTCGACTATGGATTGCTGATGGGTTTGCTGGGGAAAACAAACCTGCTTCAATGGAGTTGATTTTACTGGATCAACATGTATGTGTGATGTTCTTTTACGCTTTGTTTTTTTTTATTGTTAGTATTGTGATATTGTGATTTTTTTGCTGAATATGTATGTTAATTTTTCTTCATGTCCCTTAGATTGATTTTGTTATTTGATTGTACTTCAGATAATAATGTAATATTATGTGTCATTTTAGGGTGGAAAAATCCAAGCAACTGTGAGGAAGCTCATGTTTAGGAAGTGGGGTGAACAGTTCGTGGAAGGAAATGTTTATATCATTACATTTTTTCACTTGATCCCCAATTTGGGTGCCTATCGACCTACTGATCATGCTTTTAGGATTCTTTTTAATCCTAAAACTAAGATCATTCCAGCTGAGAGTAGCATTATCCCAAGGTGGGGATTTTCTCTGAAGGATTCTGCTCAACTTAATGATGATGGCTTCCAGACGGAATACTTAGTTGGTGGGTGTTTTTTAACAATGAGCCTAGGCTATAGATTTTGTTTGAAATTTTCTCATCCAAATATTTCGATGTAGATATGATTGGTTTGTTGACAGCTACCTCTGAGGAAAGGACTTATGTCAAGGATGACATTGTTACAAATATGATGTTGCTTGAAATTAGTGATGACAAGTATGGCCTATCTTTATTTAAGAAGGATTTGAATATTTGCTTCAGCCTTCTGTTGTAAGTTATTTCCTGTTACTATTTTGTATTTATATGTGTGTATATTTTATTTTTTAACAGAGGAAAACTGGAGTGTGCCCTTTTTGGAGAGTATGTTCAGATTGTATTGGACTACCTTAGTTCTAATCCTTTGGAAAAGCCTGTTGTGGTTCTCCAGCTTGCAAAGCTTAAGTCATTTAGAGGTACTTTTTTATTTATACAAGGAATGATAATCATATTGGATTTCCACTTAATTTCTGTTGTTTTTATTATAGGTAAGAATGTTCTTCAGAATGTAATGAAAGCATCGAGGATTATCTTTAATCCTGAGGTTGCTGAAGCTGAATCTTTGATGGACCGGTTAGTTTTGAGATGTTTGTTATTTGTAATTTTTAGGTTGACTTTTTTTTGAATTTTCTGATTTGTCTTTTGTTTTATTGTAGCATATCTGGCCTTAATATGCAGGCCAATCAACCTGTGGGGCATATTATTTCTCCTAATCCTTCTGTTCCAATTTTTGAAGATTTTATGAACAACTATCCTCAGAAAACTATATGTGCTTTGAATGAAACTACTGAGGTATTTTTCTATTTTTGTTTTCCAGATTTAAGGTTATTGGTTGTGCAAAGTTAATAGGGTTATTTCTCTGGTTTGTTTGCAGGATGGATTGTTTATTGTTTATGGAACTGTGGTTGGTTTGTTGCAAGATGATCCATGGTGGTATTTTGCATGCAAGTGTCACAAAGCTGTGACTTTTGATGATGGATTATATTTCTGCCCCGGTTGCTGTAAGCATGTTATGGATGTTTCTGCAAGGTGCTGTTCTTGTGACCTGAAATATGAATAGTGTTAACTTTAATTGAATTTTTGATATTTTTAGTAACCAATTTTTTGCTTTGTAGATACAAGATTAAGCTTGAGGTGTTTGATGGCACTGATTCTGGAAATTTTCTGTTGTTTGACTCTGATGCTCATCATCTCATTAAGAAGTCTTTCAAGGATATGTTGGGAAATTTGAAGGTATCCATTTTATTTTTGTCAGATTAGATAACCCGCAAGTAAATAATAACATGGAACACAATTTGTGGCAGATGTGAATGCTTATTTTAATATATTTTGTTCTTGTGTATAATGAATGAATTTCATTTTATTATTGTAGGATCCTAAATCTGCTGAGATTACTCCCTTGATGGAAGAACAATTGGTAGGGAAAGAATTGCTGTTTAAGGTGGAGAAGAAATCTAATAATTTTTTCCAGTTTGATGACTCTTATTGTGTGAAGCGTATTTGTGATGATCCTTCTATTATAGAAGCCTTTAAGGCAATTTCTGCTGTCCAGACTTCAAATTTGGTAAACCACTGAATAGATTAATTTTGTTTTCAATGGGTTTTCTTGTGTTTATTTGGAATTTGGAATTGATTTCTGACTGATGATATATTTTGATGATGTTTAGGCTAGATGCCCCACTCCTTTGACTGTTGTTAATTCTGCTGGAGATAAGGTAGCAGTTGAGGACCCCTCTGAGTCCTGTGTGGTTTTATCCCCTGAGGTTCTAACCCCTTCTCTTGGTAGTGATCCTTCATATGTGGGAAGCTCTGCTAACATTTTCAAGAGGAAGGCTGATGAAGATTGTAAGAAACCTCCAACTGTTCCTAAACTGAAGATGAAGAATGTCAAAGTGGAGAAGAAGTAGTTATATTAGTATGAAATAATAACCAGTGTAGTGTGCTTCTTTTGATCTATGGGTCATCTAGCAGTTTGGTGGTTTCTCTTTTGTGGTATGTGTGATGATAATGGCATGGGTATATTTTGGGAGTTATGGCCTATTGTAAAATAGGAGTTTGCTGTTGTGGTTAAGTATGTTACTAAGTATGTTACTAAGTACTATGGTTATGTAACTTGCACTAGTTTGCAACTATGTTGCAGTTGTTAATTAATGAAATATGTTGTTGTGTATTCTTTGTGACTTTTTATATTTTCTATATTTGGTTAGTGTACAATAGAAGAACATTATAATTAGAAATAATGTTTAATGTTTAATTGGTTAAAATACAATATATTTACATTGTGAAGCTGATTGATCAGAGTCAGAGGGAAAGCACAGATCCTCTGACCGTTGTATCTTCTGATTCTGAACTCAGAGGGAAGTACATGGTCTTCCGAGTTTCTTGCTTCTGAACATCAGAACCTTCACTCTTCAGAGTCTGGATTGTCAGAGTCTTCTACACCATCAGAGCTTCTGAGTCGTCAGAGTCGTTAGAGGAATTCCTTGCCTTTGTGGAGGAAGTACAAGAGCTCAGCCAGTTTGAACTGAAGCTGCTGGAAGAGAAAGAAATCATAGAAAAGAAGCTCAAGACTTCAGAAGAAACTCTGGAGAGGGATGAGCTAAAAGACAGTCTCAACAACATCCAGTATTCACTGGATCGTCTGGAGAAGAAGAGGTCAGAGCAGCGCTAGGAGTGCAGAAGAATGAGGAGGGATCCTCCATTCTAGACTTTAGAAAAAGAAAATGTATGATGTAAACATATGATGATTATGAATAAAGAAAATATTTTGCAAGCACAGAGTGACAAATATATATATATATATATATATATATATATATATATATATATATGCATATATAATCACAAACGAACAAAGCAAAATAAAAAAAGAACTAAAAATTAAACAGAAGTTAAAATCAAACAAAATTAAGAGGGAAAAACGAAGAGATCCTAAAGCTAAGGTTTATCAGTGCGACGCAGAAGTTCCATCATCATTCGCTTCATGTCAATCAGCATGGACTCATGAATATCAAGACGTTGTTCCATGATGTCGAGTCTAGACGAGCTTGATTGTGTAGAACTGGAAGGAACATTCTGAGCAGCTTGAGGAGCTGGATTTGAAGCAGAAGCAACAGGAGTAAAAACCACTGGTGCAAGTGCTTGGCATCTAAGTGCTTCAGCTTCAGCTTCAAGTCTTTCTGCCTCTAACCGAGCTTGTTCAGCTTGAGCTGCTGCTTGACGTGCAACTTCTTCTGCTTGTTCTTTCTTTCTTCTGGCCTCTTCAATAGCTTCAAGAAGCTTATGACTCAGTTGTTGTTCATGAAGAGCCACTCTTCTGGCAAACCTCTGCTTAGCAGCTGCTATCCTCTGATCCCTTTCAGCAATGAGATGACTCATCATAGCAGGGACCTGAGCAACTAACCAAGTACTCAGATTATCCCATTCCTCAGCAACAGAGTCAGGATTCTCACTCAGGTCAGTGTGACCTTGCACGTTGCGTAGCATCAAAGAAGCTTCTTGATTAAACACATTGATGCACTCGGAGAGAGAGGTGGGTCTGAGGTGAGTGTAGGAAACTATGGAGAGGTATTGTTCTGGAGAGCTTGGGTGATTGCTGCTGTGTGCCTCAGAAACACCTTGAGGAGAGCCAATGTTAAATTTTTGAACATGTTGTTCAGAGGCATCAAGGTGAGGTTCAGAGGTTTCAACCAGAGGATTGGGTGATCTAACCGAAGAGTGGTGAGACACAGATTGTTCTGGGTCTGGTTGAACTGGCTCTTGTTGGATAGGGTCAGGTTGAGCCTGTTGAGCTAAAGGGTTTGCCTCATGTAAAGGATTGGCCAAGATAGGTTCATCTGGGTCAACTAGACGTTCAGGTCTAGGGCCAGGATATCTCCTAGGGCTTGGACAGGTGAGGTAGTATTATTCTAGGCTAGACACCTTTTCTTTTCTGACCTCCATGAATTTACGATTGGATTCAGAGTTGTTGGAAGGGGAGGAGTCAGCAACATTGATTGGGAATGATACAGGTGTATAGGCAGTAGATGAATCTGTATCAGTGGTTCTGGCAACCAGACGTTCTGATGCTCTGGGGACAGAGTGATCAGAAGTTCTAGGTCCAGGTTCTGGTTGGTTAAGTTCTGGTTGGTCAGGGATGATGGCTTCAGAAGTTAATGGGTTGTATTGGATGGTAATAGGTGAGGTTGGATCAGAGGGTCCGGTAGGTTGGTTCTGAAGCATATTCCAGAGAGGTGCTTCATTTGGAGAAGGTTGGAAAAATTAAGACCTTGGTGAATTGGGTGGTGAAGTGGTTTGTGTGGCTGGTTGGGACTCTAGGATAGGAGTGAGTGGGTTGGAGGAATGTTTCAGCATAGCAGAGATGGGGAGTGCATCAAATGTATCTAAATCATCATCAGAAGCAATAACAGACTTACTTGATGATCGTGCTGAAGACCGAGTCACTCTGACAGGAGTCTCAATCCTTCTGATGACTTGAGCAGCAGGTTCCACATTTGTAGGCTTCACCACAAGTTTGACTTGTTTCTTCTTTTTCTTAGGACCAACGTTATCATCACCACCAGCATCAGGCTTGATGGTTTCATCATGTTTCCTCTTTGGCTGGTCAGCCTTATTCTTCTTCTTTTGAGAGCCATCAGATTCCTCAGCGGATTCTTCTAAGACCATCTTCCTCTGAACTTTCCTCTTGGGAGAAGAGTCAAACTCTGGAGCTGGCGGCAGTCTTCGGAAGAATTCATCTAGATCAATTTCAAAGCCTTGAGCCCTTAGGTCTTCAACATAGCACCTAATAGCTTCTGGGTTGTCTGCCTGTGTCCACAGAGGGTAGTCATTCAGAGGCACCCTTCTCTTTCTGATTTCAGAAGATGTGTCTTCATGAGCTGGGGCGATTTTCTTCTTGACCAGACCCATCTTCCTTAGAGAATTGGCAGTGAAGACATCACTGACAATGGTGGTCAGATCCTCTATGCATCCAGCGTTGACCAGATCTTGCACAAGCTTGCTCTCAATGAAGAGATCTGATAGCAATCTCCCAAAAGGGATATACTTGATTGCTGATTTGATGGAGGCAGTAGTTCTGGACTTCTTGATACACTCCTTCAAGTAAGAGAACAGGAAGAAGGGAAGGCAGATCTTCTGCTTGTCTTGAATGAAAAATAACATCGCCTTCTGGCTGAAGTTGATGTAATCTGGGGAACTGCCCTTTGGTCTCTGGTTGATACAGTTGAGCAGAATCTTGTGCCAGATTCTGAGCTTGAGATGAAGGTCCAGCACCTTGTAATCAGTCTTGCCCGGTTTGTATGTGGTGTACAGGGCCTTGTTGGTCATATCCTTCGTTTTGGGTTTCAGCTTCGATTCAGTGAGTTGAAATCGATACCCATGTGCAGACTCTGCACCCAGTAGGTTCACGAATGATTTCTCTGTAACTATGATCCTCCTTCCAAGAATGTGGGATACCACCTGAGTGTCATCGCAGTCAGCGTGTTTCCAGAATTCCTTGACCAATTTGTCATACACCGGTCCTCGAAGCCTGTTGAAGTAATTTTCCCAGCCTTGAACACGGACTTCAGGACGAATGTCATACCCATTTGCAGCAAGATTGTCTAGGTCGAATCTCCATTCTGCCAGTACTTGAAGTTCTTCAGGAGCATACACACAATGAACGGCACAGCCCCGTTCTGCAATCGGAATTACTTGCTCTTGACCTTGATCAGGAGCTTCAGGACCCATTTGGCCTGTAGCTTGACCCACAACCAGGTGAGGGAAACTTGTTGCTTCAGCGGCTTCATTTCTGGTTTGTCTCACCATTGTTGGAGCGGTTGAAGGTTTTGGGTAGAAGATGAAGGTTAAAGATGAATAGAGAGCGAGAGAGAGATCGTGGGTAAGCGGTTTTTGAAAAAAAAGAAGAGAGAGAGTAAAAACCGAAAGTGTAGGAGATCGTGTGTGTATAGTGGGTTTTGTCAAATAACAGTTGTTGATTCAAAAAGCATTTTAAGATCAACGGTTAAAAATTAAAGACATGATAGTAACAGTAAATACACGTATCACACACAGGAGAGAAGCACATGTACACACATCATGACAGACTGTCACACGGGCACAAGGAACTATGCATCAGAGATACTGACACACGTGTTACTGTCTTAGCTTCAGAGTCAGCACCAATGGGTACATACACTCTGATGGAGTTACCTTCTGGACTAGACATCTTCTGATCAAGAAGTATCATAGTCAGAGGTTCTGATCGATCTTCACTCTGGACAAAAGTCCATATTCAGATTTTTCAGAATAAAATTAAATCTATCCTCTGCTAAGGGCTTTGTAAAGATATCTGCCCATTGATGGTGAGTATCAATAAACTTCAGAAGAAGTACGCCCTTCTGTACATAATCTCTAATAAAGTGATACTTTACCTCAATGTGCTTTGCCCTTGAATGTAAGATAGGATTCTTACTCAATGATATTGCAGCAGTGTTATCACAATAGATTGGGATATTGCTCTCAAGGATCTGATAGTCTTCCAGCTGATGTTTCATCCAGAGCATCTGGGTGCTGCATATTGCTGCTGAGATATATTCTGCCTCTGCAGTTGATAGAGCAATTGTTGATTGCCTCTTGCTTGCCCATGAGACTAAATTGCTTCCCAGAAATTGACAATTTCCAGAAGTGCCTTTTCTCTCTGTTCTATCTCCAGCATAATCAGCATCACAATAACCTGAAACGAGCACATAAGTGAACACTAAATAATATATCTGGCCTAGATGCAGTTAAGTATAGAAGTGAACCTATCATACCACGATAGAGCTTCTGACATACTTTACCACCACTTTCATCTTCTTTCTCCAGAATGCATGTAGGATGCATTGGAGTCTTGGCCATTGTAGATTCCAGCATATTGAACTTCTTCAGAAGTTCTTTAGTGTACTTGCTCTGATGGATATATGTTCCTTCTGGTGTTTGATCAACTTGTATTCCCAGAAAGTACTTGAGTTCTCCCATCGTACTCATCTCAAATTCAGCCTGCATCATCTTAGAAAATTCTTTGCATAGAGATTGATTAGCAAAACCGAATATAATATCATCAACATAGATTTGCACAATTAAGATATCATCTTTATAAGTTTTGCAAAAGAGAGTTGTATGTACTTTACCCCTTACAAACTCATTGTCCAGAAGGAATGAGCTGAGTCTCTCATACCATGCCCTGGGAGCTTACTTCAGACCATAGAGTGACTTCTTCAATTTGAACACATGGTCTGGCTTCTTCTCATCTTCAAAACCTGGGGGTTGATGAACGTAGACTTCCTATGAAATATAACCATTTAGGAAGGCACTCTTCACATCCATCTGATGAAGAACTATGTTATGATTCACTGAGAAAGAGATCAACAGTCTGATTGCTTCTAGTCTTGCTACTGGAGCAAATGTTTCTGTGTAGTCTATTCCTTCCTGCTGGCTGTAGCCTTGAGCAACTAGCATTGCCTTGTTTCTGACTACATCTCCTTTCTCATTCAACTTGTTTCTGAACACCCATTTTGTAGACTTCTGATCAGGGGAGCGCTTCGTATAGGAAGTTGTGAAGCTGATTGATCAGAGTCAGAGGGAAAGCACAGATCCTCTGACCGTTGTAGCTTCTGATTCTGAGCTCAGAGGGAAGTACATGGTCTTCAGAGTTTCTTGCTTCTGGACATCAGAGAACTCTTCAGAGTTTGGATTGTTAGAGTCTTCTACACCATCAGAGCTTCTGAGTCTTCAGAGTCTTTTGGTTGCCAGATCTTCTGGATCTCCAGAACTTCTGGTGACTGAGTCCATATCAGAGTTTGTAAGACTTCAGATTTTCTGAAGCTTTTCCACTGTTCAGAGTGAACATGGCGAATGCGAAAGCGTTGCTTGGGTCACTCTTTATGCACAGTGCTTCTGATTTGTGTGAGACAGAATCAAGCTCAGAGCCTGTAAATAGCACACTCAGACAAACACGTTAGAGTACCATAATTGTTCACATCATATTGTACTTAACTGTGACATTTCTGCCATGGGTTACCTTTTTCTTGTATGGAAAATTGTTTTATAGGTTGGTACTGCTAAAGGTGAGTAGTCAAGTGACACTCAGTGCAAAATTTATTTTTGGTCTTTCTATATTGGATCATTTGAAATTGTGTATCTCCTTTTAGTCAGAAAAAGTTGTTTTTCTATTTAAAATTACTTTTTCTAGCAATTTAACTTTAATGGAAAGAGTTTAAGAAAGTCGTTTATAAGCTGGTGTCAATGGCAGACAAGTGAGATCCTCATTTTTATCATATTACCATTTGAAATCCTATTTTGTTTAATTTTCTGGGAATTATGAATGCATTTGATAGAGTGGTTGACCTCTGCCCACCGAGCTCCAAATGGAAAATAAAAGTGAGAGTTATTCGTAGGTGGTTTTTACCTGCTGTTCTTATAAATGAAGCACCATCTACTTTGGAGATGGTTTTTATGGACCAAAATGTATGTATAATTTAGCTTTTTCATATTTTACTATTCAGCTATTAGAGTTGAATAATATTGTCTAACCTCTATTTTAATTAGGGAGATAAAATACAAGCATCTTTAGGGAAGGCCATGTTCCGTAAGTGGGCTCACCAATTTGTTGAAGGCAGTGTGTATGAGATATCCTTTTTGATTGTTTTGCCTGCTAAAGGATCATTCCGTGCTACTAAGCATGCGTATAGGTTATTATTTAGTGGGAAAACGAAGGTTATTGAGTCGGACTGCAATTTAATTCCAATGTCAGGATTGTCACTTAGATCTTCTGAAGATCTTAATTGTCCTGAAATTCAAACTGATTTTTTAGTTGGTAAGTTAACTACTTGATTTGCATGATTTTCATGTTTATAACTTGCAGAATTGTTTTATTTTGGTTGTAATTTTATTTTTATGATTATTGATGTCAGATATGGTGGGGTTGTTAACTGCTATTTCTACTCAGAGAATTCAATTAGGTGGATTGGAAGAAATGAAGATGATTATGATGGAGTTATCTGATCAGAAGTAATTTCTCTAATATTTGGGATTATTGAGAGAGTCTTTCTAATTGTATGTTAAAAATTAGTTTAGTTAAGTGTTGGTATCATCTAATTTATAACATTTCTAATAGGGGTAAAGTTGTATTTCTTGTGCTTGGGGACTGTGTGAGGATTGTGACTGAATATTTATTGATTCATACCAATGAGAAGCCTGTGGTTGTTGTCCAATATGCCAAGATTAAGAAATGCAGACGTAAGTTTAACTGGTTTGTTGATTGTTTGAACACCAGTTTCTTTCATGGCTTTGTATTTAATTTATGCTTATTTTGAGATATAGATGGTTGGTCAATTGGTGCATAAATTTTTTACTCGCTGTAGGTGCAAATTTGCTTCAGACATTGATACCTGCTGCTAAAATTAGCTTAAATGCTGATATTGACGAAGTTATATCGTTTAAGAACAGGTATGCAAACAAGTTTTTGATTTGATTAATCAAATGTAAATAATTTTATTTTATTTTATTTGAAAATACTGATTAATGTATTCAACCATATTTTTATAGGATTCTTGCAAGTGGTATAGATGTTGGTGGACCTGTGGGTGATCTATCTTTTCTGAATTCTTCGTATCCAAAGATTGATGAAATTAGAGTGATATATCCAATTCAGGTATTTTGCTGGTGGAAAATGGATTGTTAAATCTAGATTTGGGTATAGTCTTGTCATTTGAAGTTTGTTTGTTTGATGCACTAATTGATTGAGGTGTTTGGATGTTTAGGACTTGAAGGATTTGGATTATGTGTGTTCTTTCTATGAACCAATAGGACATAATGGACTCTGTCTTAATGTCGATGAAAACTATTGCAATGTTTATGAAGTGTGTGATTTCGGCAGGTCCATAGTGTTTAATTTCTATGACATATGGGAAGCATATGAAGCTTCTTCTTTTTGTGAAAAAAGGTATGCTGATTGATTAGTATGAAATCTAAAGTGCAGTTGGTGTTTTTAATTATCTGTATGTTAGTTTAAGTTTTTATATTCTTTGGTGAATGCAGGCAAATATTTCTTGTGGGGGTTTAGCTTTTGAATTTGATAAAACCGAAGATGTTGTTCAACATTTTGTAAGTACAGAAGGTGGAAGTGAGGCCTCTAATTCTATTATTGGAAAATCTTTGTTACCATGCAAAAGGTTGTCTGTTGAGGGATCTTCTAAGGATGATGATGAAGGTTGTGAGAACAATTGTGCTGATGTGAAGGCAAGGAAGATTTAGGTGATATCAAATTACTTGGAGTGTTAGGTTGGAGTAATATTCAGTACTATAGATTTGTATTTTTTTGGGGTTGATGTTGGAAGTATCTAATGTAAGCTATTTAGTATTTAAATTTCTTAGAAAGATGGAGTATGGTGTTTATTGTATATTGTAGTTGTCTAATTTATTTTGTTATCAAAGTTGTATGCCGTAATTTTCCTTCTATGTGGACTGGAAGTTTTTAGTTTTCTACATTTTAAGAATTATAAGACTATTGTATCTGGATTTGTAGATGTCATCTGATAAAGATAATAAAGGGAGATAATATGTTGAGTCATGGACCATTATATTTTATTTAACCTTTGTAATTTTTATTTATATCTTTGTTTTATAAGTAGTTCATATTTTGATTTGTTCGATAAAGCAAATAAGGTTAAAATATATTTTATGGTTTTTTATTTTGTTTGAGATTTGATTAAAAACGATCGAATGCGTATAATATTTTAATTAGATTTGATATATTTATTTATTTAATTTATATGTGTTTTTTTCAGTTATATCGTGTGTAATTAATATATCATCTGGCCAGGGTTGTTAGTTAGGCAATTTTTTTTAAAATATGGTTGTTGCAATCTAAGTATCCAGGATATTGAAATTATTTTTAATAATTATTTATTTGTTAATATAAAAATATTTAATAAAAATAATACTAATAGTTTAGTTTAGTTATTTGAATAACTATTATTAGAATAGCATTAAAAGATTAGTGATTAACTTTTTTTTATAATTTGGAAACAATTAAGTGAAATTTAAATATTTTATATTAATTAAAAAATTGGTAGTATAAGTTATAATAGCATTATTTATTTTTTTATCAACAATGAAACGATTTAACTTTTAAAATTATAATATGTTAGAACTTGTATATTGTAAAATTTTATTTACTAGAATTTAAATTTATTTTCCTTGGTTATAATTATTTGTTATTATAATTCTTGAAGTTATTTTCAATATGATATTTATAGATCAAACAATATATTTAAAGAATATTTAAAATAAAACATGTGATATAGTGAACATCAAATACCTTTTTTGAGATTTTTTATTTTTACTATATTTGATAAATTATTTTGTAGTGAAGTTTATGTTTATTATTTATTAGTTAGTAATTAATGGTATTTACATAAAAAGATATTTTCCAATTTTAAGACAACTTTTTTTAATTGATATATAAATAAATTGTGATCTTGTTTTATTTTCTTTTATTTTATATAATAGTGATTGGGCTTTTTGTGTGGAAAAACTTTGAAAAGGATTTGACATTGACTTCTGTTATATACACGTGTGGTTTGCATTCGGAATGTCAATAAGGGAAGATTTTGTTAGGTTTAGAAGGATCTGGCATATGTGGTGTTCCCCTGTTTCGTATTTTGGGTAAGTTTCAGGTTGTAAAGGTGCTGCTGATTTTTGGGTAAATTGACAGGTTAGGGGCAAGGTGTCTGCCTTTGAAGTGTTGTTTTCATGAAGTGGGCGTGAAAAGGGATATGGTGAATTCGAAAAGTCTTTTTTGCCGCTTTGTCCATTATCTACTTGTTGAAGGTGATTTATATGTCATCTATCACACTCTCCAGTACGTGTCAGGTATTTGGTCTTGCTTGGTCTATTTCCTATTGTTGCTTTGTTGTCTTGTTCTTTTATTTAGTCACAAGGGAGAGTTTGTTCTCTTGACCTATGTTCATTTATGAATGTTTCTGTTTTCTAAAATTATATAATTTCGTTATGTTGAAACAGCTGTTTTCTGTTATAGAATTATGGGAATGGTTGTGGGAATTTTTGTTGTCCAAATAATAAAAGAGGGTGAGTAGGAATAAAGTAAATTAAGTTATATAAGTTGTGTATGGTTTGCGCATTGAAATTATAATTTCAGAGTCTTCACTCTTCAGAGTCTGGATTATCAGAGTCTTCTACACCATCAGAGCTTCTGAGTCTTCAGAGTCTTTTGGTTGCCAGATCTTTTGGATCTCCAGAACTTCTGGTGACTGAGTCCATATCAGAGTTTGTAAGACTTCAGATCTTCTGAAGCTTTTCCACTGTTCAGAGTGAACATGGAGAATGCGAAAGCGTTGCTTGGGTCACTCTTTATGCACAGTGCTTTGTATTGTGTGAGACAGAATCAAGGTCAGAGCCTGTAAATATCACACTCAGAAAAAACACGTTAGAGTACCATAATTGTTCATATCAAAAGGTTAACTTGTAATCATCAAAACATAGAGTTGTACTACTAGATCAAAACTTGATCTTACAATCTTCCCCTTTTTGATGATGACAAAACTAAGATTTTTGATGAACAATTCTTAAACAATAAACTGAATTCACTCAGAGTTTAGGGATATAGAATAAGACTTATCCTGATGTGAATAGTTTATCTTGTTCATTCTGAATTCAAGCCACCACTTGATTCTGAGCTTAGCTCCCTCTGAATCTAGATTCTGAGCTAAATAATATAAGAGTTCAGAGTGAAAAACTTATGATATAGATGAAATAGAATAATCAGAGCACA